>NW_019525241.1:396439-506968 GCF_002814215.2 Seriola lalandi dorsalis | reverse complement strand
GGTGACTTTTGAACACTGGAAATAAATCATGTACTCATCCCGGCAGTAGCCCCCGTGGCACTCAAAATTTCCAAGGAATTTTCTAGTTATTCTTTAGTATTTTGCTCTACTAAAAGTGTTAGCGCAGCAGTCCATAATTTCCTAATAATTTCCACAAAGTTTCTTGGAAAGAACTGTGTATTTGGTGTTAGTTCCAGCTTTCACGATGTACACTTCTAATTAATGAATTCCAGTTGATTAAAAGTGTAACGTATAGAGACAAACATACCATTAAATATACTGTATATGAAGGATACATTTCCTTATGATAAATGAATGGTGATGAAATATTTAACCAGGTGGAAATCAAACTTTTCTTTTAAATCATTTCCTGTTTTCCTAATAATTCACACCAAATGACACAGTTCTTTTATGGAAACTTCTCGGAAATTATTTGGGAATGACAAATATGAAATATTACCAACTTACTGTATCTCTTGAGGCACTAACTTTTAGTAACAAAGAATTGCTTTGTATTTCAAGAGAGAAGATCAACACTATCTTTCTGTTTTCTTGGCCATTAGCAGAAAACCCAACGACCATAATACCATTAAAGTTGTTGGTCCAAACTATTGGAATGCATTTTCGTCTCGATACTTGATTCTGCATGTATGCCTATTTATTTATGTCAGTGCAACAGATGGAGAAGGACTCATCCATGTTCTATGTTTTGCTCCTGTTCACAGGTTTGCGTAGATTTGCTTGACTCGAATATACAGAAGTAAAAACTAATGTGTGAGGTTGTAAGTGCATGTTTTCTTGGTCTCTGTGTGGGCTCTTTCTTTCACTCTGTTTGTGTTTGTCCAAAACATGTTAGAAACTTCACAAAGGCAGATGGAGACTGAAGTTGTTTTCCTTCACTCCCTCTTGTCTCTGTGTGTCTCACTAATGCTTTTGACAGTTGTTGATTTATCCAGTGCTGCAGCTCACCACATATTAAAATGTGAACTTCCTGAGACCTGCCTGCTGTGTGACTGTAGCTCTGACAATAGAGAAGTGAGACTGAGACTTGACCAATCTTCCCCCTTCTCTCCCTCTCTACTCTCTCTACCCCGCAGGCTGGAGGACTCTCCACCGCAGCCTCCCCGAAAACAGCAGTCGCCCTCAAACAATGGAACAGGTAAGACCTTGATGGAAAAGAGAGAGGGGGTTGGTTGGGTGAGCGGGAGGACAGGATAGAAACAGAGTGTGTCAGAGGGGTTCTTGGGTTATTCTAGGACATATAGCAGGGTGTCATGTGCATGGTAACAGAAATACAGGTTTACGGGGTGATTTGTGGTGTGAAATCAGTTGTAAGAAGAGAAAGGATGCAACACAACATACTGCATTAATGCATTGAAAACTGTTCCTCTGTGGAGGTTAATTGCTGTTATTAGTACAGATTTGCACTGCTATTGTCAGTGGCATAACAGTGTGTGTTTGTGTATGTGTGTGTTTTTCAAAATCTGTTAAGGAAGGGACCTCATTAGTGCAGACAGATGGTATCTGCAATGTGTGTGTTTATTTGTGTGTTTTGGGGTTTTTTGTCATGGTTTGACTTCCAATGACCTAGTGACTTGTGTGTGTGTGTTTGTGTGTGTGTGTGTGTGTGTGTCTGTCTGTGGTTTCAGAGAGAGAAATGAAGGGAGAGACCGAGTAAAGCTAATTTTGGAAAATGGGTTATGATTGTAGATCATTTCATCTAGGGCAGACATGCCCAAGCTCTAACTAGTGTCGTAGGTGTGTGTGGATGTCAGTGTTTTCAGAAGGGATTAAGTGTGTGTCTTTGTGTGTGTGTGTGTGTGTGTGTGTGTGTGTGTGTGTGTGTGTGTGTGTGTGTGTGTGTGTGTTTGGGTTTGTTTGTGTGGATTAAAGGACAGCGAGAAAGTGAATGTAACATGTTAGATAAAGGAGAGAGGCTGAACAGAGTAATTTGGGCTGATGGGACGTTGGTAACTGTAAACTACAGATTAAAATGGCCTGTAACTGAATGTCATCATCAGCACAAAAATAGTTGTTTTCATAATAAATCTGTTGCAGGAAAAACAACCCTTTCAGAGCTTTAACTCTTCCATAATTACATTGTCTTTTTTTTCTCCATTGTGTATTTATCCTCTCTGTGAAATTTGACTGAGCTGCTTTTGTTTTTTCTGCTTCACATTCAGTCACTCACAGTAACCTGCGGAAACTGTTCAGTACAACCACAGTTGTACTCACACGGCCCTGCCAGATGAATTCAAATAGCAACATCAACACCACCAGTCATGTTACACGTGTGTTTATTTGAATCCATTTTCAACACTGGACATTGTTACAAAAGTGTTTTCAAGCGTTTCACTTGCAGATTTTATCATCTTATGGTGACTAGCATAAAACAGTTCATTTTAAACTAGAATGGTCATAATTATGACTCTGGCTACATAAAGTACATGATATTGTGCGAAAAGACTGAAGCTAAAGCTGCACGTCCCAGACAAAAAATATACAGCCTCACCAGCTGAGAAAAAATGAAGCAACCACTTTGTTTGTGCAGTGTTGTCCTCATATACATTTCACTTAAATATCATGAAGTTGTAATTACACAATACAGAGGGCTTTTAATTTGAAACAATGGATAAAGTGGAGACATGTGGTGACACCCAAGGCCAAGGCGAGAGGGTGAGAGAGAAAGATGAGATTTCGATTTAACTAGTTAAATAGATTTTATTACCTATTGATATTCACTTTGACCACCAGTGTACTATGTGCCAGGTACAACCAATCCCTCCGAAAAAGAAGACACAAGCCTCTGAGTTCTTTAGAGTTTGTCTTTAATGTATTTTTTTAATTACTACAGCCCCATACATACTGCTTCAACATGTCCATGTCAAATCCAACGCTTGACGGTTCGAGTCATGGCTAGGTACAGTTGCTAAGCTATGATAGGACAGTTGCCGTTAGTGGGCGGGGTTGAGCCTGGACACTTGCGGAGGGAATTGTTTCCCATTGCGTCAAACCTAATCGAAGGTGCTGATTACATCCCCATTGTGTTCTCTTTAGCAGATAAACAGCAGAAGGAGGTGTGGAGTTCGCGGCTGCAGAAGTGGCTGTACGAGCGCTTCGGAGTTTACATCGAAGACTTCCGCTTCCAGCCGGAGGAAAGCACCGTGGAGACCGAGGAACCGCTAAGTGCTAAAAGGTGGGAGAGAGCTGCTTTTGAATAGAATGTTAAGAGTCTGTCCTGAGGTATTGATCTGCGGTTGCTCCAGGAGATGTGGAGACAGAGATACTCAGGGTACACTGTCAGGAATCGGTATATGTATTGCCTTTATTTGAGAAACTAATTAAAATCATATAGTGTTGTATTTACCTTAGAGATCTGCTATACTGGAGCTGACTCACTGTTGCTTTGAACTACTACATTGCAGAATGTTGATTGCTCAATGCAATGTGTTCAAATCAGCCTAGATTTAACAGAGAGAGGAGAGAAAGTTAGAACTCCTTTTCTCACATATTTTCTTCGTTCATTCTTTCTTTCCTCTTCTGTAAAGACGAGTGAGTCATTCCAGGCTGATGAAGGCCAAGGCGTCACCACCTCCACTCACACCCAAAGCAGCTTTTTCTTTGCGTGTGCGTCTGTTTTTACACAAGCATCTATGCGTGTTCTGACCTTCACTTTTTGTGTTTACCATTCAGGTTGACAGAGAATATGAGGCGACTCAGTGAGTACTCAAAACACAGATATAGAAAACCAAACAACTGAATTTAGTCTTCCATAACTGGTTTTCAGGGTAAAAAAATGTCCCTCACTTAGAAAAACAAAGTCTCATTTAAAGACGTACATTTATTTCACACATTTTAATGCTTTGAAATCAATACTGATATAACAGAAACAGTGCCATTTTTACATGAATCACGAATATATCTCTCTACCCTTGTTTCAGAGAGAGGAGCCAGACCTGTCACCAACTTCTTAAGGAACCTCTCCGCCTTATCTAACTGGCACTCCGTCTACACCTCAGCTATTGCCTTCATTGTGAGTGTACACTTTTCCTCCTCATAAGTCAAACTCACTAACACATTATTATTTTAATTGATTTTCTTTTTTTACTTAGATTTGACAAAATATCTCAATATATCATCATGTACAAAAAAGTGAGATCTATAGATTTACTCTGAGGCAATTTTTTCTTACACCCCTACTCCATGACAGTAAAGTCATTTCTGCTCCACAGTGACAGATTACAGTGATTCTGCCAAAGACCACACAGGTCAAATCAGATCTTTGTTAATGTCCAGAGTCAGTGTTTATGCTAAGTCATCTTCAACCCACTGGCAATACATACCAAGACCATCTCAATATCTCAAGATGATCTTGTTCTAGTGTTGACAGGTAACTGTAATAGCATCTGCCATTATAAAGTCCAATATGAAATGTTTCAAGTCATGTGTCAGAACGAGCCTCCCAAATCATCATTAAAAGGAATCTTTACATTTATCTTGTCATCAGTTGTTTTTTTTTTCTCAGACTTAAAGTCACACAGTTTTCCTAAGCAGAGCTCTGTCAAATGAAGCTTGGTAAGGATAAACCACTATGGTGGAAGAGTGACACCTAAAGGAATACTTGTTATCAAAGTAGAATTTGTAATCTCTACAGACAGTTAGGAGTTTTCTGTCAGGGTGGATGAGCTGCTGTCTTGGTGAAACAAATGAGTCATTGCATCAACTTATTGAATACAAATTCTGACAAGTGAACAGCATTATTGGCTGAATTAATTCAAGTTGATGAATAAAAAATGATCAATAAACCAAATGTGTATTCTGTTGTTTCCTTTTGACTGCAGATCTACATGAATGCTGCTTGGCATGGCTGGGCCATTCCCATGTTCCTCTTCCTGGCTATCCTGCGATTGTCCTTAAATTACCTCATTGCCAGGTAAAAACATTTCTAATCTGATCAGTAGACAGTCTCCTAGTAAAGGAGCAGTTCTTGTCCAGTTTTTATTGTAATGTTACTACACTGCTGCCTTGGATTTGAACTGAATAGCTTCTAAAAATAGTATGTTTTTCAGCTGTTAGATGGTTTACTGTATGTTTTGTGTAATAAAACACTTTTTAACTTGATATCTGAGGCTACAGGTGAACAGATACACGCTGTGGACACACAGCAAATGTTATGGTTATAATAGGCAGATTTTTAAAACATGCACACATGCTTGTGTTTATGATCATCATAACTGGACCACAGAAAACCAAGACAAGACATTATATCAAACAAGCTTTTATTCACTGATGCAAACAGGCATATGTAATTAAGGTTATACAACCATCAACAAAATCATTTAAAGTGGGGTGTGTTGGGGATCATTATGAAATTAGGGCACATTAGTATTGGTCAGACATCTCTCTGGGCTTAGATTATCAAACTGGGACAGCTGGTCACCTTAAATGATGGTTGTAACTTTACTTCGGAGGTTGAAGACGAGTCTGGACGCCTCGTTTTATCCAAACAAAATGCCTTGTAAAATTCACTTTTTTTCCAATTTTCCAGAGGTTGGAGGATCCAGTGGAGCATTGTGCCTGAGGTCTCTGAACCCATGGTAAGACAAGGTCCCACTTCCTGTTTCATAGCTCCTGTCTGTCAGAGTAAAAATCTATCCACCAGCAGAGGTCAATTTGTCTTATTAATTTGTCTCTTTGATTTCTGCAGGAGCCTCCAAAGGAAGACTTGACTGTGTCTGAAAAGTTCCAGCTTGTACTTGATGTTGCACAAAAAGCACAGGTACAGCACGCATCATAATTCCTCTCATATTAGACTACACAGATAATGAAACAGTCTTGGTTCATACAGTGATTCAACTCTCTTTACAGAACCTTTTTGGTAAGATGGCGGATGTTTTGGAGAAGATAAAGAAGTAAGTTTCTTTAAAAAAATTCTGCATTGCAAGCAGCCAATACAAAATGACTGAAAGATCAACTTTTATGTTTTGTTTTCTCTTCTCCCACGTGATTTTGTGCATTTGTCTTTCAGCCTGTTCATGTGGGTGCAGCCGGAGAGCACCCAGAAACTTTACATCTGCCTGTGGGTGACTTTCATCACCTCCTGCGTCCTGCCATACAAGCTGATGGGCTTCATGATCGGTGAGAGACGTACACACACACACACACACACACACACACACACACACACACACACACAGACACACACACACACACACACACACACACAAAGCCTCCTTATCCTCCTGACACACTGTACATACTGCATTTGGCTCTGAATGAAAATACTTATACTCAATCCAACGCACACAAACAAATACATTCATGCAACACTTGTGCAACTGTTCTCTCTGTGCCTGTGAGGGGCAGCTGCAGGCTGTTGGCATGCCTCATAATAACTGTTTCAGCTATTTCTTGTAAACAGAGGGTCTCCAGAGCGGTGTGTGATTCATATTTCCTTGAAAGATGCTGAGAGCAAAAATAATTGTTGACACAATGGTAGTATTTATTCAGCTAGCAAAAAAGGGGTTACTTCTTACTTCATTGCTACTGTAAATGTAAGGCACAACCAAAATCACTGGAGATATAACATCTGGTACCAATCCAACATAACTACCTACACCTGTTTTGTTATCAAATTGCTCAGGTTGTCAAATGTTTGTCAGATCAGGAAAACATCCAATCAGGATCAAAACATTGTGTTTTTCAGTAAATTTGCTCGACTGCTTCCACATCTTTTAGTTGCCAACCATATCTTATATCTGTCAAGTGGCTCTTCAAAGCTGGTTGGAGAAACAGATGACCAGTCAGAGGACGGTAGGCGGGCTTAAGAGCAGGGACCTAATGGTCACACATAAGTAACTGGCTACATAAAAGAAAAGTTGAACAGAAAAATCATGACAAGCGTGGATGTAATTGACACAGCTGTACAAGTCGTTCTATGTCCATGTACAGAGATAACAACTTTGTCTTATTCCTTTGATCAATGTGAAAAATGTGAACTGTTCCGAACAGCAGCTACGGCATCTTCAGTGTTAGTTAAGAACAACGTCAGTATTAGACGCCTAGCCGCTGATTGGTTAGGGCAAAATGTAGACTGAAAAACAAAAAACTGCCTTGTTTTAATCAACAAGTTGACCAACAGGAGTGCACTGTCAGGCTGAACGAATGAGATGAAACAAAATGGCAGTTCAGTCCGATTATCATGCTAATTATTGGCGACCACGTTTAATATTTTTGCTGTGTTTGTAACCGACAGTATTTTTTGGGCTTTTGCCGAGATAGTTTAAAAAAAGTCACTCAGTTTGTACACTCGGTGCCCAATTCTCCCTGTCCTGTTGGAATATGTACAATATAATTCAAGGCTTATTTTTGTTATTAAACTGTTGTCAGTCCCAAACATTGGGTGTACCAATAATAAAAACTTCAGCTCTTTTTGATATGTCTGATTAAAATACTCAAATGGAACCGATATTAAACAAGGCCTTAAAAACAAAGATTATTTGAGTACTCGGAGAGGAGGAAATGACTTTTTGCCCATCGACCTTGCTGTACACGATTTAGTTAATAACCTCTGCCTATTCTGTGTTTTCCTCTCCCAAGGCCTGTACGCCGGCATCAAGTTCTTCATCATAGACTTCCTGTTCAAGAGCTGTCCGAAGCTGCGGGACAAGTACGACACACCTCACATCGTGTGGAACAGCCTGCCCACCGACCCACAGCTCAAAGAGAGGACCAACGCCACTGTGTCGCGGCGGGTAAGGCGACCAAGACATACAAAAACACATATTTATCACCTCATTCATTTCCTCTTCTCACATGTTAGTGCTTTCCTACACTAACTCTCAACACACATACTCAGCGTACAATGCAGCTTAGTTTTAAACCTGACTATAACAAAATATGTTGGAAATGCATGTGGATTATTGCTGCTAATGCTCTACTCAAGCCGACTTTGTTGATAACTGAAAGCCTGAAGTTTGACCAAGGTTATAGCTATAGAGGCTTTGCATTTGCATCACAAAACTTTTAGCTACTGCGGTGAGCTCGGCTGAAGATTTAACAGTAGCTTTATGAACAGAATAGTTAACAATTTTTCTGAACTGATCTTATTTCCATATAACTAGTCAATTAGCTAGTTCAGCAAAGAAGCTAAAAAAATGTCACAAAATTTGCTAATGTCCATTTAACACGGGATGGAAAGTCAGGTGTTAGATGTACAAATTTCATGTTGGGGTGGTAGGATAGTTTAGCTGCAGGTCAGGTCTTTCATGTTGGCATGAGTCCACCTAGTGAAGTGTCAGTCTGCCTCCCACTGCTGACCCCCTGTGGAGAGGCAAAGAGAAAAAAAGAGATCAATAACGTATCAAAATATTATTACTCATCAATAATACATTACAATTCAGGCACTCACTGTCTGTTCTCACTGTGTGGATACCACACAGCGTTTATATATTTTGGTTTGAGTGTGTGAGCATGTGTTGTGTGTCTTTGCTGTGGCCTCAGTCACAGGTGTCCTCTGTCGTTTCTCTCTCTCAGCTCTCTGGCACTGAGAAGGTAGGGACTCTGGTGTGTCTCCGTTTGGTTCCTAAACTGTGCCTGGGTGTGCCGCCAGCTCACCTCAAAGCGTGTGTGTGAGATGTGTGACACCTTGAGACTGGCTGTCAATGATTGTAAACAGAATGGATCAAAATGTCACAAAAGCCTGTAACCTATCATTTAGTTATAGATTTTTATTTTTTATTTTTTTTGTAATTTCTCATAAATGTCAGAGTGACTCTTTTTTGTCAACATACAAACTTTTTTGAGTAATAATTGACATTTCTGATCCATTGCCATAGATGCTCTGTGAGAAGTAGCAGTGTGTTAACTGAGTAGTTCACATGCACACAGAATAGCCCCTCAACCACTGTAATTTCATATTAGCTCATTAAGTCCTTCCTTTTCCCCACTGTCGGTAGTAATTATCCCTCTAGTTTAATTGCTTTTAGAATTTTTAAATGTTGGATTAAATTCAACCTTTTTTATCATGTATAGCCATTTAACTTAAGATGACATCACAATAAGATTGTTATTACAACTTTAATATATAATGCAGATACATTTTAGTGGAACTGTTTCTATATACACCTCCATAAATATATATTCAATTTTGTCATACTTCACAAACTAACAAGTATTTTTGGCCGACCAGCTGTCTTTATGTAACAGTATGTATGCTGAGTGAATGATGGCCTCACTCTCTGCTTTGCACGTCACACCTGAGCCGGCTGCAGAGAAACACATGATGCAATAAAAAAAAGTTGAGGAGCTGTTGCAAGTGTGGCCACTTGTCCCAATAGATCTGGGAACATTCGGTCCTATTGGATGGTACCACATAATCTGGCGTGATCCTTGATTTTAAATATTTCTCCCTCTCCTTCCTCCTTTCCCTCATTCTCACACCGTTCTCTTTCCCTCCTAACTGTCACCCTTTTCTTCCCCATGCCCTTTTTGTCTCCTTCATGGCCATTCTTCTCTCACTTCCTGTCATCCTGCCTGTTTTTCTCCCCCTTCCTCCCTCCTTCCTGCCCTCCCTCTCCCTGTCGCTCCTCCGTCTCTCTCCAGGTTCAGCCGGTGGTCTCTCGCAGCAGCCTCGCCACCGTCCCATGTGGGGTGAGCAGGGAGGAGGAGACGGGTCGCTCCCACAGCACCAAGAAGGGAGCTTTTCATGAGATCTTCAATCTGCCAGAGTCAGAGCGCCCTCTGGCGGGTAAGGGGACTTACTGAAGCATAAAAAAAACACTGGCACCTGTTTTCATTAGCACTGTGTGTACTTGAACCAGCTCAGAATAAGCAAAAAAAAGGTGGATTTTCTTACATTCGTTAAAAACCAGGTTGTGTAAATGTTTTTACCAAGACCAAAGTTGTCAATGTTCTCTATTCTGTGTTTCCTCAGTGTGTGAGAACGGCTGGAGGTGTTGCCTGATAAACCGTGACAGGAAGATGCCCACAGACTACATCAGGAACGGCATGCTTTACGTCACAGAGAAGTAAGTGGGACATCTTGTCTCACGAGAGCATCTTTCATCATTAAATCTCTGACTGCAAAAGAGAAAAAGAGGTTACTGAAAGTTGGAGCAGAGAGAGGGAGCGAGGAATCACTTAAGCAAATGGGTGTGTGCTAATAAGTTCTTGAAACGGTTCTTTACTAAGAGCTACTCCCCATCTTCTCTCTCTCCTCCTCCCTGAGTGTGTCAGTCAGTCAACAGTGGATCAAGTGAGACAGGCCTCCTCCTGAGAATATCCCTGCTCTTTAAATCTCTTCACCTATTTCGATTTCTAACAAAAAGTCGATTAAAGTTGTCGTCTGTTTAGCTGGCCTGCTTGTTTTCTCAGGACCCCTCTCAGCTATTCACTTCCTCTCTCTCCCTCTGTCAGTTACCTGTGCTTTGAGAGCTCCAGCTCCAGATCCAGCTCCTCCAAAAAGAATAAAGTTATCAAGCTGGTAGACATCACTGACATACAAAAGGTAACCACGCTTAAATGCACATTAAAACCACTACAAAGCCAATTGAATTTTTAAATGAATGTACCTTTGCAAATTCAACTAAACATAGTAGATGGCATTGAATCCTTCAACTGTGCTTATTCATCTCTCTGAATCATTGGTAAATGTGATAGAGATTGCAGCATTAAGTTATATACTTGCTGACTGATTCATCATGAGATAATGCTGTTAAACACTGTTCCTGTTTTTTTATTCACCAGTATAAAGTGCTGTCGGTCCTGCCAGGAAGTGGGATGGGCATCTCCATAGCCACTCCTTCCACTCAGAAGGTACTGTACAGTTTTATTTCCTATTTTATTGTGGGTTCAAATTGAATTTTTTAAATGTATACATATATTAGAATAGATTCTGTGAGATTTTGCACTTTGTCAACAGGTAGATGCTCAAGGGTTTGGCCTCATGTATTTTTTATGCATTTATTCAAACTACACATTGTTTAAAACATTGAATTTGTAGTGGCTGAGATGTTGTTTGTGTTGGTGTCTTTTCCATCAATATCATCAATGACTCTTCAGCACTAATCTGCTATTTGCGTTCCTAATATGGGAAAGTTTGCTTCATTCATTAACAGGTTAACTATAGAGAATGGCAACAAGCTGCCTGAGGGGTAGTGTTGATAGATGCAAGAAATATTTTATCCCACTAGATAGTAGATGTGAGGTCATCCAACAGGTAGTGTGTAGATTAGGACTACAGCAGCATTAAAGATTAATTGTACTGTAACATGTTTACCAATATGTACATTTGAATATATGAATATATTTTGTTCAGATTTTCAGTTCTCTAGGCTGGGTAAATGCACATTAGCAACCCCAAGTAGAAACATGAAGAAAGTGTAGAAATCTTCAGATTCACAGGACAGCAGCAATATGTCCTCTGACATTAAAAAGGGCAACTCCATGGAGTGCCATATGGAATATGTAGATATGTTTTAATTATTCAGCATCTCTCTCCTCCAGCCATTGGTGTTTGGTGCCATGATCCACAGAGATGAGGCTTTCGAGGCCATCTTCACACAGTACATGAAGATCATGACCACCACCAAACCACCAGCCGCTGCAGAGCTCTAGACAGCCTGCATCCCTGCAGCACATCTCCGTACTGGGGTTAAAGTCTGTGGCAGAGAGCCTCCTGAGTTTCTACTGGACTGGAAGATACTTTCAAAGACCACACTCCTCTGCTCGGCGAGATCCTCCTCCTCCTCATGTGATGGGCATCGGCTTCCTCATTGATGGTCGTGGGCTGCATTTGATTGGTGGCTTCCCTGTTTATGCCACATCAGAGGGGATGTGAGAGTGTAATTGAGATTTAGTCACATAACATACGTTTTGTGGGTGTTGGACAATGGACAAAATCAGGAGCGAGGAGCTGAAGTGTGGTTTTTATCAATCAGCAGAAGGCTGGTGAGGGGGCTGGTTTACCTCTCCCACCTGACCTGACCAACTGACTGGCTGACTGGTTTCCTGACTTACTTGTTTCTGTGTTTGCATGTTTGAGCGTGTGTGTGTGTATGGAAGTGAAATAAGGTCTTAAATTGCGTCAAGTGGTTTTCTCATTATTCCTCAGTCAGTGGTTTGCTGTTGTCGGAAGATTTCAAGAAGTGCTCAATCTGGCTGTAAAATGAAGCTCATAAAACAACTAAAAGATAAACAAATAATTCTTTAACTGCCAGACATCTGTAGGAACAAACATGTAAGTTTAGCTTTATAAATCAGTGCAAAAACAACCATTAATGTTAATGTTTAGACATTAAACTGGCTGATTAGTGCTTCTAGGCACTGCCCAACAAAATTATGGGAGTATTCACGTGTGAGTAATCAGTGATAGTGTTTTTTAAAATCTGTATTAGCTGTGAAAATGTCAGATCACCATTCGACTGACACAGAGCCTTTCTGTTAGTTTACATTGCTGCTGTCTAACTTCTGGATTTCCCCTCTTCTTTCTAGAGTCACATTTCAGCAGCGACAGTACGTTTTACTCATCTTTGTCGATCCCAACAAACAGAAATTGTACGCTGCGTTCAGCATCATCCGCTTCAGTGTTTGTTAGTGTGCGTATGTGAAACGTGTAGTCGACAGCTTTTTCAAAAATGCCTTTCTTTTGGAAAATGTCTTTTTTTTTTCTCTCTCTCTCTAATTTTTGTCTTTGTAACAAACAGCCTTTGGGATGAGTAAGTGGCGGTCCTGTAGTTGCTGGTTGTGTCTGACACGAGAGCACAACACCGACTGCCGTTTGGAGTTGTGGCACAGTGGAGAACATAGCCCCATGTCTAAGCTTCTCTTTTCAAGGCACAGTCTGTACATATGTAGTGGGATGTTCTTTTCTTTCCGACAATGGTATTCCTCCTGCACTTTATTAGAACTGGAATTCCTGACATTAATGTTGCAGCAAATAGACTTCAAACGCTCACTACTTCAGCTGGAGTCTATGGTCAGTCTTGCAGATAGTTTCAAAGGTATTTCTCTTTTGTCTGGCTACTTGAGCCCAGCGCCGGCCATATCCTGCTGGTGGCAGTGCAGCACAAACGCAGTCTGAGCACACTGTATTAATGCCGAATTGATGTCTGCCACGGGGAGGGTGTTATTGTGAGTCAGACGACCTTCAGACTGACCGTAAAAGAAGAAGGTACTTTACCTTGATAATGGAACCACTGGCAGATTACTTTCACATCACTGCCCCTCACACATCAGAGTGTTGAGGTATTTCAGCCTTTAAAATATAAATCATCCAAGACCAGTGGAGAAATATAAACATGTCTTCTTCTGATTGGGTATTCCCACTTCCATAAATGCCAGCTGGTCAGGCTGTTTGAGGTTAGATAAGCAGTAACAAATTCTTGATTTACTTACGCGAGTCCATTTTTCAAATCCAAAAACCAGGATTATGAGCTATAAACACATGCCTAATCAGTTTCTTTTGTTTGTTTGTTGTTTTTGTTTCTTTGTAATGCCACAGTGAGTAGAGACTGTCATCTGGGTGACTTCCACTCTCTTCCACTTGTTCCAGATCTTCTAAATGTAGTTTTTTTTTTTTTTTTCTTTTTTAAACGGTAGTCTATGAAGTATATGGATAGACGTCTGGACTGAACAGAATATTTCAACGTCACTTTATTTTAAGACGCCATTTGCAAGAATAAAGCTGGTCTTTGCTCTGGCAGAATGGTTTGATATGTAGAAATATAATGCCAAACTACATGAGACACTTTACCGTGTTTTGTAAGATGAATGGAGATAGGGTACAGGACTGGAGGTCGTGATTTCTCTTCACATTTAATACGGAAGACAAAAGAGTAGCTAATCCACTCTCCCAGCTCCCATTCACTGTATGCCCAGCAGCACAAGCTTTAGTTTTCTTTTAAGTCTTACAAAACACTGTTAAAAGGGAGACCTTGACATTTGAATATTTACTTTTTATTCTGGGTATTTTTACTCACTGGACACTTCTTTCCATGTTAACAATCCTTGATCACACTTCTCACCATAGGCCAAGAAAACCGGAGGATTATTTTCAGTTATCAGCCCTTTAGAATTGCTCCCGGACTTAAAATGTCAAGGTTTCTCTTAAAGTCTATACAAGTCCTCTTGTCATCATTATTAATTAGAATCAACTGGACTGGATATGAAGTTGCCAGAGATGCAATGGACCAGTTCAAACAACCATATTGATATTGTTTTTAGTCCAAGCTAATTAAGGATGGATATTTTTCTTTGACATGCATTTGTATGCTTTGGCCTGCTATTAATAGGCTGCCTTTCCAGACATGGATTTCTATTTTTGTTTAGGAATAAATTTGATCCATGAAGGAGGGAAACCTGTCGGATATTAGAGCAGGTGAAATCAGTACAGTAATTAACGCTGTCTCACTGTGTGATTGGATGGCTCTTTGTAGTCTTAAAGCTTTTACCTGAAGCCTTTTGTAATCTGTTAACTCTGAAAATCAGCTCTCGGGGGTTTGCAGACCCTGACAAGGCTGCACTCAGATAAAGCACAGAATGTATCACGTTTAAATTTTGTTTTTTCTTTTGCCAAATCCTTAAATTTCTGTCTGCCATATTCTGCCTACGCTCATGTTTACAGATGGTTGTAAAATTATTTTGTTGTTTTTTTTCTGTCGTTTTTTTAACAACCCAGTTTGAATTCCTATGACTCTGGAATTATGAAGACTGGACGGCTACACTGTTCTTGAATTAATGTCTCAGCTCTCATTTGATCTGCACCACTCATATGACTATCTCTGCTCATCTTTAACCAATAAAAAACTCAAATCATAGTGACAGCAGGAGCAGTATTTTAAACCTCACATGTAAATGGTCATATCCAACATCACATTACTTGGTTACAGTGTAGTGTAAGTTGCAGTAAAACACCAGATTCACAGGCTTCATATAGAGCAGAGATGGTCATGCTGGACTGAAATGGCAACAGTAGTGTTTTTGACATTTAGTTTGTCCATTGTGACTTGATGCACCTTTTGAAGATTGTAAAGAAGAAGTAAAAATAGAACAAGAGTTGGATTCCCAATGTTTTTAAAAATGAAATAAAATGTATGCACTCATAGTACTGTAAGGCACTTTGGAGGGACGTGTCAAGCAAATGGCTTAAAGAAATAGTTTGAAATCTTGGAAAATATGCTTTCTTGCTGAGAATTAGATGAGAAGATTGATACCACTTTCATGTCTGTACGCTAAAAATGAAGCTAATGCCAACAGCCGCTTAGCCTAGCCAGATTTAGTTTCTGTTTTGGACATTAGAAAGGAAAGGAGCAGCTGTTTCCAGTCTGTATGCTAAGCTAAGCTTTTTTGGTTTCTTTCAAAGATATCTAAGTGAGTGTATCATCTTTCAAGGAGGTACATCACTCAATATAGTACACATTAACGAGTTAAACAACAGTTACTTTGAGGGTACTGGTAGTAGCTTCATAATTAATCGCTTTGCTCATTTAAATTGTGATGTTCACTTCAGCTGAAAATTAAAAGATCAAATGCACATCCTTACATACATCAGAAGTCTTGACCACAGCATTTCCCATTACTGGTCCTAATTGGCACAGGTGATGCAGATGGGAGGTGGAACCAACAGCACCTCCGAGGGTCCGCGAACTACACTTCATGAAAGATTCTCGACGAAGGCAGTCTTGTGATGACACTCTATGCTCTGCTTTCCACCAAGTGACAAAAATTGACGGTCATTGACGCAGCACAGAAATACCCACACATTTCTTTGTTCGGGGACGGGCTGTACAGAGTGAGTTGTGACACTCACTGAAGGTGTAATCACCTAATTCTTGGTGCCAAAAAGCCACTGGGAAATGGTTTTCCAGGCGGCTTATTACAACCCAAAGGCTGGCCACATGGGGTATGACAAAACACTAGGCCGGATAATGCACCGAGTCTATAGGCCTGGCATTAAGGGAGCTGTACATTGCTGGTGTGCCTCTTGCCCCAAATGCCAACTGGTTAACCAACCAGCTGTATCAAAGGCGCCTTTGTGCCCATTGCTGTTAATTGAAGTTCCATTTGAGTGTGCTGGTACCTCTTCGGGCCATTTCACCAGAATGCATGAGGATATTGTTTCGTTTTAGTCCTGGTGGACAACACAATGCAGTGCTGAAGCCAACAAGCACTGTTTCAGGTTGTCTCCAGAGTTGGAATCCCAAAAGAAATTCCAACTGACCCGGGCACCTCATTCATGTGGATATTATGGGAGCTTAATGGATTATTAGGCATCAATTCGGACAAGTGTGTACCACCCACAAAGTGATCGTTTCGTCAAACCTTTGTGGTCACACGGTGAGCAGGCAACATTGACAGTGAGATTGTGTGTTCTGACAGGGGCGGGGCAACACAGATTTACCACCTCAACCTCCTCAAAGTATAGAGTCCGGTTACTATGGTAAAGGAGAAAGATGAGTTAGGGCCCATAGTGCCAAATCCCACCAATCCAATCTCGCTCCTTTGTGATAGTCCTCTCTCATTGTCCCAGAAAACACGTGTTGCTATGTTGCAGCAGCATTTTGCTGACGTGTTTTCCCCCTTGCCAGGACACACAAACTCATGCTTAGTCCACGTGGGAATTTTTTGCAGCGTAGCTTTTTCTATGCGTTCTTCCCTTTCTTCCATGTGTAACAGACCTTTTGCAAAAATCCCTCCAGGGTGAAGATGAAACACCATTTTTCAGTGTTGATGTGTAGACAGGGAAAATAGGGGTAGGCGAGGCCAGACAGCTCCCCAGCCCACGTCGGGCAGTGGCCATATGCGGTAGTGGTGTATATGGGCTCAGCTGCAGGGGAACAGTGGTATCAGTCTTCACGTGTTACTCTCTGCAAGAAAACCAAAAAGCTTATTCCCCAAAATGTTGAAATATTCCTTTAATGTCAGATGAATGGTCAGCTACATGATGACTGCCATACTGTGCATATTGCTACTGGTGAATGATACAGAACAGTTTGAGGATGTTACTGCTGTCATAATCACAGGGACTTTGTCAAACACAGTGTTGTCTTTTCAAGGTCCCCTTCATTGAAGCTGGTGTCCTCGCTGTTGTATTAAATATGTAGTTTCTCTAACTGTGTGTAAATGTTAATTAAGGGTTTTCCAAAAGCATTTCAACATCCAAGTGATCTACATTGAGTGTATAGTACACCAGGGTTCCTGTCTCATTTTGGACAACTTAAGTGTCTCAAGGCTGCGAAACAGCCTTAATCTGACATTATGACTCAAGTAAATTTCAAATCTTAAATAAATAAAACATGTCAAGGATTCGGTCCTATTTTGTGGACTGAGACAGTAGTCATTGTATTTGGTACAGTCAGTGAATTGCAAATTAAAGCCCAAGTGTCACTGGGAAACACTGCAATCATAATGAGTAATTAATTTGTTATCTGTGACAGTCACTGTTTTTTTTTTTTTCTTTTTGTCAAAGAGGAATTTGTATACAAATTATTGAAATGTACAGTGAAGAAAACAAAAAAAAACACTGAGTTTTTAAAAGACATGTCTATTGTAAAGGATAATGTGGTGTACATTTTTTAATTTAAGTAAATTAATTTAAGGTATTTTGCTCGTCTCTGTGTCTTTTGTTAATGCAACATTGACTCATGCTTTCTGGCTCTGCGCTGCAGTACCTGTTTACAACCACATGAGGTCACTGTGAGACCTTGTGTTAAGGTTAAGACTAATCAGCTGGGAGAGTTTTGCTTCCCCCTCTCCACTGCGAGGTCAGAGGTCAGGGTTAGCTGCCGAACCTTCTCGCTCAAGGATATTTCAGTGTTTTATCTTCAGTGCAGGAATGAGAAAGTGGGTGGTTTGGCATGTTTTGTATTCCTACCAGATCTCACTCCATTTTTATGGCAATTGGAATCAATCCAAGGAATCAATAAGGAGGTGTAAGAAGACATGTTTACACTTTGCCTTGCTTTTCTGACCTCTGCAAGTTCAGGCAACAATATTTTAAGACTCTTTCCTTAGGTAAGTAACCCAGTTTTTTCCCTCATGTGTGTTACAGATCAGATCATAAATAATTAGCATTTGAATAAGGAGAAATTTGATGATTTTTGATATTTCTGAATGTTTTGGGCCAAGATTGTGCGCGGTAGCAACATCAACACACATTTTGATGTTTCTCAGCTACAGACAGGGAGGAAAGACCTAATAAAGCCTTGCAAAAATCAGCTGCAGCTCGCTGCCACTTTCATAGCCAATATTTCTTTTTTTGTGGCTGGCTGCGGGGAGATATATTTATCCATCACACCTCTTAAATGACAACTGCAACTTTCAAAATGCAGTTTAGAGCCTTCCACTTGATGCGGATACATAAAATTGTTTCCTCCATACATCACTCAGTGCAGTCCTTTTCAAAGTTCTGCATCCAGTGCAATTTGGCTTCAATGGCACCATTTCAGTTCTCTTTTCAGGTAGTGGATGACAGGTTCTCTTTGTGCCACAGTAGAAATTAAGACCATATACCAGATTCAAGCTGTGAAAATATCCATCTGTCTGGTGACATTACTTTGCCCTGTTTGCAAGGTAATGTGACACATACTAGCATTTCGGCGCAGGTGATGGATATAACTGCACATGAAAAACAAGGAAGCCTGAGAAATGTTCTTCTGGAGATACAGTATATCCACAGAAAATGTGATGAAGGGAGAAAGAATTTAAATTAAAATGTAAAATAAACTTTTCTCTTTAATGTACATGGAATACTGATAGCAGAAAAGTTCGAATTGAAGGAATGAAAATTCCAAAGGTAATTAGAAAATAAAAAGCTTTAATTTTTAGAGAAAAATAATTTTCACCTTGCTCACCCCGGTGCTCATTCTAAGTTTGCTATTTGCAGTTTTTAAATTGCAATTTGTGTGTAAATGAATCACCAGTCAATGCTGTCAATCAGGACTGTGGCAAACGCTATTTACTTCCAATTTACGTTTTGATTGAGGTGTGATTATTTTAAGTAAACTTGCATTTATATCCATATGGTAGTATATTTTTACACAGAAAACGGATAAATACACCGATGACTGATGTTTCACTGTTTTTATGTATCAGTTATACACAAACAGTCCACACCTGTTAACTGAGAGTTCAATAACGAGAATCAAGATAATGTGGTTTATCTTCAAAGCACCAAAAATCAATTTTTGCTCAGACAAGAAAAAGCAGCATTTCATCTTTAACACATTTCCTGCAGAGAACCTGTCAAACACATGCTGAACTCAAAGTGATTTTTTGTTTTTTTTTTGTTTTTTTTTTCTTGTTCCGTTGGCTTTTGAGAAGGCGCCTCACTCACTGATCTGTGTTGACGTGTGGATGTGAAGTGTATTCCTTCTGTAACTCACAGAAGCTCTCACTTTTTCTCTTTGTTCATAAACGCTGTGTTTCAGAACAGAGCAAGAGAAAGAGTGTCACGAACTTTCATACAGTTAAAGGCAGTTTGAAGCGACACTCTGTAAATGACACCTCAGAGTCATTCAGACGCTTCTCTCTACCCCGCTGCTTTGCTTGATGGATTCAGTGTATTTTTAGTCTGCCCAAAAGAGACATTGCCAAACGTGGCACCTTTTACCATTTGTACACTATGACAAAATGGTGACACGCTTTGACAGCTCAGCTCTGTCTCCTTGTCCACTTTGGGGTTTGTGTGTGTGTGTGTACATGTCGCACACATCACACACTCTCAAACCCAAGAAAAGTTGAGAAAAAGTATGAACTGCTGGTCAAAATAAACCATGTTCTCTTATTGCCCAGTTAGCAACAAAGCTAGTTAGCTAGCTGTTGAAATGTTTGTTTTTCAAACTCGTCCCACAAAAGCAGTCAGTATATCACAAAGCTAAGTGACTTACATAATGATTTTTGCACTGCCATTTTCTCATATGACTGGCCTTGCCTATTCTTGTTAGCGTGGAGCTGTAATGCTTTACACTAAAGAATAAAATTGTTAAATGTTAAGAGTTAAGTTTAGCCTGAGGATAGTTGAACAATTACATTAACAACAAAATGACTGTATGTAATGTAAAGGGTATTGCTCACACAGTGCTATCACCCTGTGGTGATGAAGGAGCTGTACCACATTTTATGCACATTTTAGTGACATTATACAGGTATATTATGGGTCAATTTAACCTTGCAGGTGCATCTTACAATGTTACACTAGTGCAATATTAAGCACTTCTTTAAGGGGAAATCCAATAACATGTAAAAAAGGCCATTTACTTCTGAACCCAACATATTGAACAGAAGCTTCTATTTCCCACCTGTCAAGTGATACGATGGTGCACCTACACAGGTGTTTTCACTTCCCCTGATTAGCCATCCTCCCAGGACTGTGAGGGAGTTTACAGACTCTTACTCAGCTGTTAGACCCTAACACTTTTGAATAAAAGTTCAGTATGTGGAGTTTGGTGACTTTATTTCATTTCCAACTTTGCTGCACCTCACCTCAACCTGAGCAGCGGTCTAATCAGCCACATGTCAAAATTATTAACACAATTCCACTTGATAAATTGCAGGAATTAGAGAGCAACTTTTAAGTCAGCAACTCGTATTTAATATTTTTGATAGCACGAGGAGCAGAGGAGCTGTTACCAGATTTTAAACCGACTGTGTCCTTACATACAGATGTTCACGGTTGTGTGGCGTGTATATGAGTGAAGCGGCCAGTCAGGAGCTGTGGTGGGTTGAGGTGACCTCTCTGTCTCTGTGTGTGGCGGTGCTGTGTGTGCTGGGGTATAGAGGACGTGCATTTGGCTGCCTGGCCATCAGTCATTAGTTAAATGTTGAAATGATGCTTCCCCTAAAGGATAGCAGGCCATTCTGGCTGTAGCTCTCCCTCTAGCAGCTGTCAGCACCCGGCGTAATGACTCACACACACATACACACACCCGCGCACAGCATGATGCATCTGCTTGTCTTCCTGAAGCACTCATCATGGATGTTAATGGTAGTTATTATAAAACATACACAAATAAAAGCAAGTTCATACCGTGGATGTGCGTAATAAAGACCTACCATAACTGAGAGAGGTGAATC
Organism: Seriola lalandi dorsalis; assembly: GCF_002814215.2. Taxonomy (NCBI): domain Eukaryota; kingdom Metazoa; phylum Chordata; class Actinopteri; order Carangiformes; family Carangidae; genus Seriola; species Seriola lalandi. The sequence continues at coordinate 485,896 of NW_019525241.1, read as the reverse complement.
AAAGAAGCAACAAAAAAGCAATAAAACAAAATGATACTTACTTTTGGTCAATATAACATAAATATGAAGCAATATCAACTGTCTGCTCTTCTCCTCCTAATGTAATTTTCATCTTTCTCTTTCACACACAACTGGAAATCAGCTGTTAAATCTGATCTGAATCAGAACACCAATCAAAGTTAAGTGAGCACATAGTTCAATAACGTTCTTGTAATTGGATTCTCACCTAAAACAGCTCCAAGGAGCAGCAACTACTTTTTGTCTTCATGGATGATAGGTCTTTTATGCAGATCTGGTGTCAGCTTTACCCTCCCAGTGAACCTTTTTGCTTGTTCCACAATGAAGACTAGAAAGCTGCGCTGGGAGTTATGCAGAGGAACAAGAGGAAGCAGCCATTTCTGTCCGCAGGGCCATATTGTCTGCTAATTCATAATACACACCACACATTATTTTTACAGCTGCCAAAAGAGGGTTTTCAAACTGGGTTGGACCATCCAGAGAGCTTGAGAGACAAACACACCAGCCGTTGAAAAACTATAAAAGCCTCTGGCGGATGGTAATGGCTGAAGCACTGTCTCTGACTATACGTAATTAGAAGTTAGTGAACCTCTCTCTTTCTCAGGCACAAGGCCGTAGCCAGAAATTTAGAAATAGAGGTCACAACTCAAAGTGCTCCCCCGGCCCATAATCCAAGCAACACCCTCCTTATTAATGGTAGCTAGGCCTTGTCAAGCTTTCCAGTGTTGTACACCACAAGGGCAGTGCAGTAATTGTGATGACCTTTGGAGATCCACGTCTCGAAACGCTCAGTAACTTTCTCATTTTTATCTGACAAATATGGATTTTGTCAGCTGAAAGCACGACTGTCACAAACACGTTCTCAGAGTTGTAGATAGCTAGCTAAAGCTAAAACCCTCCAGCTGACTTTTTAAAGTTTCCAGCACATTTGTTTTAAAACAAGAAGCCAGTAAAAGAGTCTTAAATATGCATGTAATATACATGGTGTACATGATATAATGCTAAAAGACTGAGCTTTTTCTTTTTTTTATGTCACTTTTTAATCACATATAATATATTTAGCTAACGACATGCCGGTTGACTTTTATGGTAACGGTTATTACTGCTGTAAGTATAGCCAGATATGCTAATATTATAAATGCAGTAAGGACAAACAGTTCAATCAACTCCTTAGACTTTTAAGTTTGTGTTTTTGGCTTCAGAAAGGCTAAAAATAACACCACCCTACTGCTTGTTCAGTAGTTCACTAAAGCGCTTACTAAACTGACTGTCTCATAAATTTGTCTTTTTTTTCCCATATTTTTTTATTACGATTACGTAGCTCTTTCCAAGAAATTTCAAAGAAAATGATTATGAAATGTTTGACTTGTAAAAATGAAGGTAAACTCACCCCCACATTGCAAAACCCAAACCAAACCGCAAGGGATTGTATGAAAATTATAGGTATGGGAAGTTGGATTGATGTTTCTCTTTATCATTATCCTGTGGAGATTAACCACAAGTGCAGAATATGTCTGACAAAACATTCTAAAAATGTAAAATAAATATGTAATATGTGACAGTAGAACATGTCATAAAATATTAAAATATGCAATATAAATTAGGTGGAAATATAATAAACGAGAGGCACTTGAGCTGCTTAATGTCCCCCCATATCTCTGTGATATATTGAACATAAGTAGTTATGTTAATGAGGTCATTAATTAAGCTAATTCACATTCATTAGCAAATAATTCTGTGTCAGCATACTTGTCTCCACATAATGGCTGGTATTAATGGGAGCTCTGCATCTTAACTTATTAAGGAGTTATAGTAGTTTGAAGAAAATCATTTTTCTCCTCATTAATATCTAAATTTATCCAGCGAGGTGTTTCAGAGTCTAATCAGATCATCGACTCCGTTGAACACACAGTGCAACGATGAGGTTTTATCATACAGGATTGTTCCAGTAGAATTGGTGCAAGTACAGACACATCATGACACGGCAGAAAAGAAAAATGTGCTCATAATGTGTATCATATATGGAACAGCGCGAGAGCTAAATGTGGCTTCACCTTCAGAAAACATAACTTTATTTGGATTTAGATGTTTGCAACCTGCTAGCAGTCATTTTAGGTTACTTACCAGTCCAAAAATTTTATCTATGTTAATTTTTATAAACTGATTTTATGTTCCTCCAGCCCTCCTGCTTCTGTCCTCATTGCCTGCAGCGCTGGGATGCTAAAAGTCACTCAGGGGTCGGCACACTTATTCGCATTCATGCGCCGCTCAATTTGTTGGGAACGGGGAGTTTTGACGTACAGGGGTGCCAGCTTGGTTCACGAGAACATTTGACATGCTGGTGCCAATTAGGTCCAAAACCTTCCCTCAGGACTCACACACACGCACGCACGCACGCACTAGCACAGAGGCACTCACGACCTTCCCCGAGGCCTCCAGCTGTTTGCTGTATAATGAAGACTGTGAAAGTGGAGGAGGAGAAGTGTGTTGTGCAGCTACCTCTGCTATTGCTACCTGGAGGCCTTGGGTGACTTAAAGCATTGAATCTAACAGTGGTACATCTGTAGTTTATGCTGCAAAATGTATTTTAAATGTATTGAGGATCAAATAAGTCAGGCACCTGCTGATGTCTCACACAATAAACCTCTAATATTTGGAAAGTTATGCTACGGTTTGTTTGCACTTTTGAGTTCTTGCTGAGACCTGTCTCAGGATTCACTTTAATGAGGCACTTTTTGTTTGCTCTGCTCAGCTCTTATGTTAAACTGTGTTTGGCTCTGGTCTGGTAAGTCTTATCGTATACTAATATCCTGACATGCTGTGTAAATATATACCTCTCCTCTTTTTTTTTTTTAAAGCGTTATTTTTCTGGTTTTCCTTCCATTTGAGCCTTTAACCACATTATTACTGTGAACACTGGAGAGGGCCAGGCTGAATCTTTCCATTCATTTAAAGTAACATTTCGAAGAAAATGTTTTCCTATTTCCGATGAAAAGTTTCATTCAGGAGCAATAAAATTGTCACTTTCTCAATTTACTGCACTCTGAGGATTTGCAGCTTCAGTTTCACATAGTGTGGCATGGCAAGTAGCTCATGAAAGCTAATGTTAGCAAACTTTAGATAGACACTGTTGTGTAACTGAGACATCAATGTCACATTCGCTGACTATGTGGCTCTTCTCCACCTGCTGTTACACTGTGTTTTAGCATGTCACAGATAAATGCAATATATATCAACAGGCTGTTTCCTGCTTGTGTCCACGGGTGTATTAAGAGAATAGGACAACATATTTCAAGATGGCACCACTTCATTTTAATGAAACTTGTTTTCCTGCTGTTTGAATAAAAAAACAAATTCTGTGCTGGCTCCCTGCATATATATGAATGACTCTTAAAGACTTTTATTTCTTTTGAAATTATTATGTATAGGCCAGTGTGTGTGTGTGTGTGTGTGTGTCACATGACTTGCAAGACCAACTGGGGTCACTGCACCAAAATTGCCTCATAGTCCAGCACTGTTCTGCTCACTCTAAACCACGTCACCTAATGATGATGTGTTTAAATCACAACTCAAGAGAGTCTCGGAAAATGAAAAGAAATGTAACCTGTAATCACTTTTGACCACAGTGGCTGTTGTTGGCAGCAATGGTCTGTTTTTGTTCTTTTAAACAAATCTTATCATAAGCCAAAATGAACTGATCACACTAACAGATGTAGCCAAAGCCTTGATGAAGATTAATCCTATCTGACAAAGACCTCCATTGATGTCCCAAAAACTAATGAAAACAACCCCATCCTGTTGCCATAACTGGAACACCAAATGTGTATAAATCCGCCACTGAAAATAGTTCCCTATAAATGTAACATTTACTCCTGTCTAAGTGATGTGCCCTGCTGTTTTGGGAAATTATTGAACTTTTTTTTCTGTTTGTGACATGTCTTTAGGCTTGGAGCTGAATGCCATCAGAGAGTACTGAGAGATGAACTAACAGATTGTTGATTTTGGTGTTTTTATTGGATTTGTTGACATTAAGAGAATAATCTGCATAATGGCAGCCTTCGCTTTTAATCTCTTCATTGACAAGTACAATGTGATAAAAACAGAAATACCCAAAGCTTTCTTGGAACGTTTTCAATCATCAAGCAAAACCTTCAAATGTTGTTATTTCAACATTTGCATCACTACTGCAGAAGGTTTCAAATCACTGACCTTAACTAACCAGCTCTCTCCAGAGCTTCTGCTCCCATTTTAGCTCACTCTGCTGTTTAAATGAGCTCGACCTGACTCAACCTGCCGCACCCCACTGCGGAGGCCACTCATGAATATTTTAGCAGAAGTTTGCTTATTGAACAATGAACTGTTTTCCCTTTTGCTTGAAGCCACATGAATGTAGGCGCTCATGCATGATGTGGAGTGGAGTACACACACACACACGCACGCACACACATGAACATGTAAGGCGATATTTCTTCCCACTGTACTCCCAAGCTCTTCGCTGTAAGTATAGGTACACATGCCTCCACACACATACATAAAAGTCTTCAAATTCTCACTTAAACACACACACAGACACACTCACTGTAATTTGATGACTTTGGATGCTAATGAGCTGTTGTGGTGTTTACCCGACACGCATGGTGGGTGTCGCATGGGGGCAACCGCTGCCTGCTTTTAATGATGTTTATTTGGCACACGTCTGAGGAGTGAACGGGGAGACACTGTGTGAGTGTGTGTGTGTGTGTGTGTGTGTGTGTGTGTGTGTGTGTGTGCATGCGTGTGTGACTGGCAGATGTTTAAGATGAGGGGAGGCGACACATCAAGCAGATAACTCCCACAGATAACTGCAGAGAGCCATGACCCGGCGTTCGACGAATGAAGGAACACGACCAGGCACTTTGTATCTGACGGCTGAGATTTTAAATGGCATGTTCTAATTGTTATTCTCTTGTCTTGCTGACTGCTGAAGCATGTTTGCCTCTTTGAACAGAGACAGATTTGTTGGGTCATCAAAAGGCGAGCTTCAACTCGCATTAATGTTTCGTTGGGATGAGCGCTGAAAAGAAAACCAACCCTGTACATAATTAGCAGTGCAGCCTGGAGTTTTTAGACATGAATAAATCTGTTCAATGAATAAGGAAAAGGTAGGTTTTTTAAAAAAAAAAAAAAATTTGGGCTGATTGGTTGTAGAATGGACTGTCTTGGTCTCTAATAACTAGAGTGTCCTTGACAAAGACGAGGTCCAATGTTTGCTTTTTAATACAACAGCTCAAAGGCTTTCTCCGATCCATTTTCAGGAGAAAAAGGTCCAGGATTTTTCAGTTGACTTCAACAGTCCAACATTTTAATGTAGAAACAAAACTATTTAAAAAATAAACTTCAAACAGGTCAAACAGCCCAAGCTTGCAGCAGATTAATGTTATTTGATAAGGTGGCAAAATGGTGCACTGACTGCCATATTTGTGTGTATGGTAAGTTAGCATATACCAGGCTTCCCTCCTTGTTTTATATTTCTGACGATCTGATAACTTCACTGTTCAGTTTGATTGCTTTCACATTTTTAGTCCCTCTAATAAAACGGCGAATGCTTTGGAGAGAACAAGTGGAGAGAACAGCATCTGTCTGCACATTACATCTAAGGTCATGGTTATCTGATTGGGAATCTGTGTGTGTGTGTGTGCATGTGTGTATTTGTAATACAGTGTGCCACTGCTTGTCACCAGCAAAACATTGGAAAGTCTGATGAAAGCTGCTGGTTGCTGGCACCTTATTTTCTGCTCTCCTCCACAAGGACAGCACAGAACAGGGGAAGTGTGTGTGTGTGTGTGTGTGTGTGTGTGTGTGTGTGTGTGTGTGTGTGTGTGTGTGTGTGTGTGTGCTCTTTGACAGATTATAGACCCACAAGCACTTTATTAGGAACACCATACTGATACTGGGTAGCTCCTCACTTGCTCTTCGAACAGCCTCAGTTCTTCATATCATGGACTCCACGAAATGTTCGAAACTTTCCTTTGAGATTCTGCTCCATGTTGACAATGATTGTTGACTGTCAATCTCCTGTTCTACCACATCCCAAAGTTGTTCTACTGGATTCAGATCTGGAGACATGCGAGGTCACTGAAGTTCACTGAAGTTCACTGAACTCACTGTCATGTTCATCAAACCAGTTTGAGATGACTTTGTAACATCAAGCATTATCCTGCTGGAAGAAGATAGGCTGTGGTATTCCCCCACACCATTACAGCACCACCACCAGTCTGGACTGTAGACACAAGGCAGGTTGGGTCCATGATTCATGGCGATGGCGCCAAAATTCAAAAAATCCAGATCAATCAGACCAGGCTATGTTCCAGTCTTCATCTGTCCACTGTTGGTGACCCTGTGTCCACTACTTGTTCTTGGCTCACAGGAAGAGGAACCTGACGTGGTCTTCGGTTGTTGTAGCCCATCCACCTCAAGGTTGAACATGTTCATTCTGAGAAGCTTTTCTCCTCACCACTGTTGTAAGGAGTGGTTATCTGAGTTACAGGAGTCTTTCTGTCAACTGTCAACTGTCTGGTCATTCTACTCTGACCTCAACCAGGTGTTTCCATCCACCGAGCTGCTGCTAAAACTCTAAAGACTGTTTAGATCGATGGTCTCAGAAACACTTAAACCAGCTCGTCTGACACCAACAATCACGCCACGGTCAAAGTCACTGAGACATTTGTCCCCGTTATGATGTTTAATGTGACCATTAACTGAAGCTCCTGACCTGTATCTACACTATTTTATCCATTGCACTGCTGCCATGTGATTGGCTGATTGAATAATTTAAAGAATAAGCAGATGGACAGGTGTTCCTAATGAAGTGCTTAGTGATTGCTGACACCAACCCACAGAGAATTAGTACTCGACTCAGTCTCACAGCTCTCATCAACCCCAATTCCAGTTGCAGCAATCAACTTTTTTTAGTTTAAAACCCCAACACTAACCCTAACCCCAAACTCTGACAGGCATTAATATCACTGCCTCCCCAAAATACTTAGTAATGCTTTAAATATGAAATACTGTGTAAATTGAGTAGATAATTAAGTCTAAACAGCTATGTCTCGGTAGTTGTGGCACTAATAGTGAAAACATTTCCTCTGCATTTTTCTTGGTCTGATGATTCAGTTTAATTCAATTCAATTTAAAATTCTTTATCTGTTCCTCCAGGGCTAATTTGAAAGCAAACGAGTCTGCAAACAAAAGTACGCAGACAATTCATTTAGACACACAAAATACCAATATGACAATGTAGAAAAAGCTGAAATAGTAGCCAGTTTATAGCTCTCCCACAATATCCAACGCCACATAGGCTCATATTATGTCAACAAATGCCAAAAATGTTGAGAGTGATGAAACTTTCTCCTGCCATCCAATTTATAATTTTATTTTATTTTAATTAAAAGTTTCTGCTAATGACTGAAGTCAGGATATGTCCACTAAGAACAGAGCTCACTGCTGGTCATCAGTATATTAGTTATATATATGAAAGGCTGTGAGATGACCTTTTTTACTATCAGTGGAGTTTCCTTTTTCTCTTTCAGGGAAAACAAACACATGGCAGTTCATTTCAGAGCAGGAGAGTCACCACACCTGTTTCCACTCATGAGCTAATTCAGCATCTTTGTTTCTATTGGCTGGTTTGATCTGGAGAGGCCAGACGATGGTGATAAAGGAACACCTGTGCTTGGTGCTCCGTTTCTTCCTTTTCTGACACAACAGTGTTGACGTTGTTTTTGTCCTCTTTACGAAACTGCTATTTGCTTTTTTTTACAACTAGTTTCTCCTTATGAAGCTGTGAAACACATTCTGCCCCCTTTATGTCATGGTACATACTTTTGTTTGTGAAAATGTAGGCAGTTTTAACACCTACATCACAAAGCTGCAACAAAGAACATCTCACATCCACTAATGGAGACCTTCGACCACTTGCCTTATTTCAGTTCCAGTATTCGATATGGCGACAGGCAGAAAATCCTGCTTGTGTGTAGTTGAGGATGAATCAAATTGAGAGTGAAATACAAGTCTCTCACAAAGGAAATATAAGTTGGAGAGTATCTCTTTAAACTCTTCATTTTGAGAGGAAAAAACTGTGCTGTGACTCGTTTGGTACTGAGAAGACTAAATTGGGAAGGATGGAAAATTAATGAAAAACAACTTCCAAATTGGTTACGAGAGCAACATTTTTGAAAGAAAACAAGTTTTGTAAAATGTCTCATTCAGACAAGCAGAGTTGGTAAACATGAGCCAGCTTTGTGCAGTTTAGAGACTTCTCATTACATGATTTTTGTGTAGTGAAGTGCCAAATTAAAGCTATTTTCCTTGCTGTTTACTGTCATTTGGGGTGAAAGAAATACAATTTCCATCCCACACTGTCCATCTAGGTTTTCCCTCTTCTCTCTTACTAATCATACCAAATAACACAGGCTCCTCACACCCTGCTTCACTTCATCTTCTCCCATCTGTCTCATTTCTCTTTCTTCCACTCTGACACTCAAAGTTATTTCCCAAGCTTTTTGCTGTCTTGATTTTAATTACCCAAAGTCTTTTGAGTGGGAGGCTGTGCTGCATCACAGAGTGAGAGGTATTCATAGTATGGTTATTCATGTCACATCCAAAGGAAGGAAGAAGGAAGGTTGGGAGACGCGTGCGCACACACACACACACACACACACACACACACACACACACACACACACACACACTCGCCTGCTGAGGCCAGAGGGTAATGAGCAGAAGTGATGTGGCATATTTGTCTGGATGTTTATCAGTCTGTCAATCCTTAGGTTTGTCTGTGTTCACTTGTCGATCAATGTGACAGGGAGGAATTAAAGTTGATATGTGCGGTGTGTTCGAATCGTTGTCTAATTAATTTTGAAAGCTTGGAAAATATAAGATCCAAGAGACTGGGATAACATGTAGGCCAGTGTGCAACATGAAACATGCCCAGCGCTCTTGCAGAAGTAAGAAATTGTACTAATGGTCTTTATAATCAAATGTCAGTTAAATTAATAGTATGAAGTGTCAAATGTCCCTTCTGGCAAAAGTTGACAGAGAAATAAAAAATTAAAAGTTATTTTTATTTAAAGGTGCTATATGTAAGTTTTCTTGGCACCAAATGTGGTTTCTTGCCAGGAGCAGGTGGTGGTGATTGTCGCTTGCCAAGAGCTTCAGCCATTGTTACGTTTACAGTACAAGGAATTATAATATACTCTTAGCAGCATTACTACTTCAAGGCAGATTGGAGGCAACAGTGACTCGGTATCAGAAAGTGACTGGATGGGCTGGCTGGCTAGCTGGTTAGCATGCTAACGTCAGTAGCAGAAAGGAAGTGATGGAGACAAGAGTTAACATTGCCGTTCCTTTCCACCGCTGGAGACAGCACTTTAGTGATTGAAAAAAAGTTTGATGGTGAACTTGCAATGTTTCTTCTAGACTGATAAACAGCTGTTAATGCTAATGTTGGCTATGTAGCAATAGCACAACAGTCATATTGCTCCTTGAATGCCACTGCCAACCTTTTCAATCAACCCCAATCTGAGATCTCAAATGCTGAGCAAAATATATAACTTCAATGAAGGGATAGGATAAGCTGATCGTTGGTTCTTTCTGCTCTCCAATTTATTTTGAAAATCACATTTAATCTTAAATCCTAAAGAAGTTTGTTTTAAAGCTGTTTCTGGACATTTAGCAAAATAACTTAAATAGATTGGTACCACTTTCTGATAATCAACCATTTAAAGGTTATAAGCTTTAATTAATGGCTTCATTAATGGTTAAATTGTTTACTGAACTATTAAATTATTAAAAGCAACAACTTTTTTGTTGCCATCTTGTGGAAAATCCTCCTCCATCATGATTTCTATTCTCGTGTGTATGTGCCTTCTTCTTTTATTATCCCCCTGACAGCCTCAAGACTTACAATGATCACTTATTCTTTACCTCACTACTCATTCTGTTCCCTTTAATCTCACCTTTGTCAGTCTTTCATCTCTTGATTGTAAAGCGCTTTGTAACTTTTAAAGTGTAAAAGTGCCTGTAATGTCTCAAATGATAGTGATAATGATTTATTGACGTTAAAACTGCTACACCTAGCACCTTTTTTTTAAGCAGGGTTTTTGCTCTTTTGTATCTCTTACAAAGACTTAGTCAGGAGTAGATCGCACACTGTGGTCAGCTATTTTCACATCTCTCAGCAGCACAGTAATACACACTGTACTGATGATGGTGATAAACGATCTAATCCAGGGAAGACCAACACTTCACTTCTCCCTCTGGGCAGTAGATGAGACAATCAACTTCTCATATTTATTGTCTGTATTGTGATTTAGTGAACATCAGGCTGCTCATTTAGAACTGCTTGCCTTCATTATTATGGCTGTGTTAGGAAGTCAGCATTTGTCTGCACCAATTTAAATATATACACTGGGTCGTCACTATGAACCAAGTTTTTAAATTGTCTTTAAACTGACTTTGTTTTCTTTACTTTATTTCCTCCTTCCTCTACCACCCAAGAAATTCATCCTTCCTTCCTCCTCACTGCTCCACTTCTTCTCCTTCCTCACATCTTCTCAGTTTGTACAGAGCAAAATGCTCATTCCCGATTTGTGAATTTTGACATAACAAATAATTCTGTTTTATACATTCATTATTTTCATCATCAAATATCAGTGGACATGGGCAAAGTTGCACCATCAGTCCCTCTTTCTGCCACTTGATGGCAGTCTTAGAACACAGCAGGTTTTAGTCGACCTTCATGTTCATGTGCATGCAGGCAGTCACATGTATGTGTGGATGTGGACTCCTTACAATTGCTTGTAGTGTCGGTGATCGAGGAGAGCTGATCTAGGTCTGATTCATGGATTTATGTCAATAAATGCAGGAATTACAAATCAATACATATTTTGACCGTGTACTGCCTTTGTGTGCACATATGCATCTAAGGTACATAACTGCAGCTCCGAGCTTTAGACCTAAATATATCAGCCTTTGGAATAACTGCATGTTTCTGCAGTCAAAATGATTCACCTTAAGATAGGATAAGATAAGATATTACTTTATTAGCCTCACAGTGGGGAAATTTCCCACGTCACAGCAAGTAGTAGTAGTAGAAGTGGACAGTACAAAGAAAGAAAACAGATTAACAAATGACTAGAACCAAAGACTTAAAGAAGATAAATAATATAATAAATAAAATATAATATGCACAATTAATTACTAAATATACCAGATACAAAAAGTAGCAGCAGATGACTTGTATTGCACATGGTGGATTGTCAGTCTTTGGTGTGTAAGGTCACCGAGTGCATTGTTTGTAATTGCCTCTTTAACTTGAAAAGATTTAGTGGAGGTTAATTAATTCAATGTAAGCGTGAGCGCCAAATGAGGTGGAGGTATGAGTTGGATCAAAAGAGTTGACGATTCGGTTCGGGTTCAAACGGAGCCGAAATGTCAGTTGGAGTGTGAATGATGGATATGATGAATGGATAAAAGCATAAACTGAAAGATGTCATCAGAAATGTAAACAGTCGATCGTCTGAAAAATAAGATGAGGGCTACTTTTTTGTCATTGAAACTGAAAATCAGTTTGAGTGAATTGTGTATCATCAATAGTAGTGGTGGGACTGAGAAAAGCTGAACGTTAAAGTTAATAAATGAAATAGAGAGGAATGCCATGTTTCCACCATGTTTGTTTTTCATAATTTCAGGATTGACTGCTGCTCTTTTAATTATATCTTGTTGTGCCTTCTTCTTCTGCAACAGTTTAATGGCACCCAACTTGATATCAGAGTCAGGATACTGTATTGATCCCCAGGGGGACTGCCAGCAGCTGATTGTCTTGACAAACCAACTCCTAATAGTCACATAAACCTGCATCAATTTACCTTTTCTTGGAAACTGTCAGTTGATGCTATAAACTATTCAGTCACCTAGTTGCCTCACATGGGACAACATGGTAACTGGATAGTTACTGCCTCCTCTTCTGGGAACTGTTCTGGATTGTACTAGTGGTGTGCCACCCCTGTGATCCTATTGTAAGTAAAATAACAACAAACAACTTTTCTCCAGGTCTCCGTCCTTTCATCTGTAACCATCACTCTTAATGGAAGTCTATGATTCTTCATAAACACCTTCAGCATGTGTCCATCTCCGCCTCGATCATCGGATCACCATTCCCATCACCTGGCTTCTCACCAGGTTTTAGGTTACCATAGCGACATAACATGGGCATAAGAGCAAGTGAACCAGCGAGTGTCGAAGATGAAGATGAAAGGAGGTAGAAAGCTGTAATCAGATTGTCTCCTTCGGTCACACCTTGGATCCATCTTCTCCCCTCCACCGGCCCACGTCCCGCAAACCCGACCCCACCACCACATAAATCACAATCGGCCACAAGTCACCTCTCATTGCTGCACCCAACCACAAAGCCACGGAAGAAGGGAGAGAGAGGATGGGAGAGAGAGGTCGCCTTCTCTGTTGGTCATGCCCACATTCAGGCTTGTGGGTTGGGGAGGGGGTGTTTAGTGGTCCTAGCCCTCGCTCCACCCCATTTCCACAGTCAACTTCAAGAAGCTCCATGGCTTCTTTACTGATATAGTTTCTTACAGCTCAGTCAAATGAAGATGGATTGGGGGTTAACGGTGTAATGATTCTGCTTTACAGGCGGCTCGCTGGCACTTTTCTCGGTGGAAAACCCTGCTGAGGAGACTGCAGCTGAGGGACAGCTGTTTCTGTCTCACTGTCGTTTGTTTCTCTATTCTGCCCACTGTTTACTCTTTTCTTTCTTTTTCCTTTCTTTCTCTCATTTTTGAAACTCTCCGCTAGTTTTTTCATTGAACCACTGTTTCCCACCTTTTCCCTTCATCTTTAGTTTCTGTCTCTGCTTCTGCAGGCCATAAAAGAAGATAAAAAATAAAACTTTCAGTGGTCGAGGCAGAACTACCGAAGTGCTTCATAATTATAAAACGGCTCATAATTACAGCGTGGTCACAGGCTGTTAGCTCGCTCACTCAGCTGCCCTGCGTGGGATGGCGGCATCCTGCGATGAGTGTGTGTGTGTGTGTGTGTGTGTGTGTGTGTGTGTGTGAGCGCTTCCCTCAGAGAGGTCAGGCTGAAGTTGAGAAGGATAGCAGATGCGCTGCCCCATACTGCCGATACACCAGCTGGGTGCTCTGTCAAAATACTATTAGTCACAATCAAGGAAGCGAGAACGTGTGCATTTCATAGCAGAAAACAAATGCTGATGATACTCTGAATTCTTCTGTTTCTTATTCTGTGTCTGATGGTTTGTTTAAACTTGTAACACTGAGAAGTCTGGTGCCTTTTGTAAGCCATCCAATGATTAGTGTTTCTCTCCATGGATTCACATTTGGTTGAAAGCAATATTAGCTAAAGGTTATCTTAAAGACTGGAGTTGCATTTGTTGCTGGGCAACATTATTTCATTAACATGAGTTTAATAAACATTTTGTGTAGGAGTTTCAAACATTCTTCTGGGACTAAAAGAAGACAATTAGAGCTTCTGATAACCGCTAATGATAACCCTTTGAATAATCAATCACTGACCTTCCTTTTTATAAGGTGACAGAAATAACTTTTCAACAGCAAATCACTTGCCTGTTTGCTGCATCTTTACACACTGTGTTTAATATTAAGTAACATCTAACGGCTGGATAACTGTAAATTCATTACTTTTGTTACTTTTGTCACCTGTTTTCCACATTTCATAGTACACTAAGCTAATCATCTTTCTCTATATTACATTTTTTTTTCTTGTAAAGTCACCTGAAACAGATTAGATGTAAAGCAAATATGTAATTGTTGCTTAAACCTGCTCACAGTGCGAGTACTGGATAAACCAAGTAAGGTGGGATCATTGTAGTTATTCAGATAATTTCAATAGATCATCTTTGGAAAGAAGCAAGCAACATAGTTTGACTCCTGTGTGGCCTTTTTGAAATGTCGTGGCATATTTCAGGGTTGCTGCCATGTGAGGTATTTACCTGGGTAGCCTGCCAGGCGGATGCAGCCGATCCCGTCTCGGTCTCCACGGCCAGCCCCAGATACGCTGGTCTCTGTGTCTGCCATTTGGCTTCCATCCCCTCCCATGATACCTGAGCATGTTAGTGACAATGGCCATGGGAGTGGAAAGTGGACATCTGGCGCACCTGTCCAATACCACACACACTCATACACACTCCACAGCACGCACATCGGCCTTTTCAGAGAGATTAGTTAGGTTGTGTGTGTGTGTGTTAGTGTGTGTGATTTGGCGGTCATGCGTGGTGAAGCTCAGGATCACTGAGACCTGACTACTGGCCCACCAACCAACTGGCTGACCATATGGGTGGAAACTACAGCCCGACACTCTGCTCTGCACCTTCTCTTCTCCTCTTTGCTCCCACCTGTCTTGTCCTCTCTCCACCCCTCCATCCCCCCTCGCCTGCCCAAGTATCCCTCCTCACCATAGCGCTCCTGCTGACTTGCTCGTTCTTTTTAATGAATCATTGGCTTCACCTGCACTGGAGTGGAAATTCCACCCTCGTCATCCCCCATGTGTCATACTGGGTTTTATTTCCTGCTCCTGGTGGAGATTCGGAGGGACAGGCAGGCGCATGATGCATGGAAACTATAAGATGAGATGAGATTTTAATCATTCCCCTGCCAAAATGGAGCTGTTGCATTAACAAATAGTAATGGAGGGGGAAAATAGTTGAAAACATTTTTAAAAACTATGTCAGATACCATGACAGAGGCTGTGCTGAGCACCACTTCCTTGCTAGCCGCTGTAACTGTTTGCCTTTCTAACAAAGTGCATATCGCACTGAGAAATGAACTAAAATGAACTAGTACACATTAAACCACTTACCAATAGAAATGAACCAATTTGTGATTTTAGCATAATTAAAATGACTTAATTTGGTAGCATTTAAAGAAGATATTTATAAGTTTTGCTATTGCTACATAGCAGTGTTAGCATTAGAAGAAACATTGCGAGATCAGCATCAAACTTCATTCCTTTACTCGCCAAGAGCTGTGGTGGAAAGCAACATCAGTGTTAACTCGTCTCTATCACGTCTCTTCTTCTACTGGAGTTAGCATGCTAACCAGCTAGCTCCAGTCTGTCTCATCACTTCCCGATAGCAGCTCACTGTAGCCTCCAATCTGCCCTGAAGACATAGTGCTGCTCAGGGGAACATATTATAACCTCTTGTTTTATAAAGACAATGATTGCTGAAGCTCTTGTCAAGTGACAATCCCACCACCTGATCCTGGAAAGAAACCATGTTCAGTGGTAGAGAAAATATTACAAATTTTACCTTTACAAAGCTACTCTTCCTAGAAAAACTTTTCCCACAGCGGTGTGCACTTGTACATCTTTTTTTTTTTTCCTTGACTGGTAACATTAACAGTCTTGGGCTTTTAGGGATTAGTGTTCATTAAAGGCACCTAAAAATACTAAATACTACAATATGACCTTGTGTTTAAAAGCATCCTCCCAGACAAAACATTGTTGAGCAAAGAAGATTTGACAGATTTTGATATTTGAGCAGTAGTAACAAATTTTTGGGCTGTTGGGGACAGTTGAACCTTGTGAAGTTGATATGGCGTATGTGCTAGCAAAAAGCTGCTATATTCACACATCCAGCAGACATGGAGAGACATTAGCGTTCAAATGATTAAAGTCCAATATGCATGGTCTTATTGACCGTGTGACGTTAATGCATTTGACCCATTGATAACATAAAAATATTGATTAGTGCATCTTCAAATCATTTGAAAAAACCTAGAAAGACTCCTTGCCAGCTGTTGTTTCATGAGCTTCTCTTAACACAGTGCAATTTGTCATTAGCAGTTTCTTTCCCCTGCGTTTATGGAAAAAGTGGGACTTTCTGGCATGAATAAATACTTTTTTTTTGTGGTTTTGACAAAGTTAAACATCATGGAACTTTTTAGCATTAAAGAAACCACAGATCGCATGAAATGTAACATTAAAGTCTGATATTGGGCATATACTACTGTGCCATCACAGGATGACTCTCACCACCCTACAAAAATCTGTAAAAGAAAATGAAGAGATTGCATGACTTTTACTCGTAATTGGGCAGTGTGAACCTACATGAACAAAACACATACATATCTCCATAGTGATTTATTCCTCTGTTCAGACCATAAAAAGAAAAACAAAATATGAGCAATTACACTTTTCTCCTCATCTCCCTGCACCTAAAATCCCCTGACAATGTAGCTGTATCTCCACAACCCTTCTCCCAGCGATTCCTCTGCCCTCTTTATGACAAAAGTAACAATTAGTGTGAGTCCCACCGCAGTGCTGGCTTTATACTTTACTATCACATCACCCTGAACCTATTCCCAGGCTACACACAGGCGGCTTTGGCACAATGCTATTACCCAGGCCAGCCCATAGGAAATAGACTGAGAAGAGAGATTATTGATTGTTTCTGTGTGAGAGCTGGTTGATTTTCTCTTTCACCTGTATCATCTCTCTCCCTCTTTCGCTCCCTCTCTTCACGTCTGTTGCTTTCTCTCTTCTGTCTCCACATTGCATTACATTCCAAGGCTGTGTCCGAGGGAAGAAAAAAGGAGCACACACTCATATAGAACTGCACAATATATATATATATACATATACACAAGCCATATTCTGTGTCCATTTTTTTTCCATTTTCTGTTTGTACTTCTGCTGCCCCTCTGCAGTAAATGCCAGAGCATGGACATCTTGACACACACGCACATGCAAATTCATGTGCACTCAACTGTGTACACTTCATCTTTTGTAGTGTGTAACCACATGTCAGCAGAGTGTAATGTTAGAGAGGATGTGTGTGCATGAAATGATGAGATCAAACCAGCACTATAACTCTGCTTGTTATCATTATTATATCTTGTTGAAAGTGTGTTTGTGTGTTGGAAAGGCGAGGAGAGGAAGGAGAAAAATTGAATCCATTAGGCCTCTCCAACACTTTACCGTGTAGTACTCTTGCTGTATCTTTTCACATTGGGGAGAAGCTTTTTGGCATTGTCCATGAAAATAGTCAATTTATTATCTGCCCTTTCCCACCTAATTCTGTTTCAGTCCTCTCCAACACACCACTGTTTGATTTACAAGAGACCATTTAATATTCATGCATGCCTGGGAGACATCAGCCAAACTCTCGGGAGACAGCTGGAGATTTATTGGCTTTGTGTGCTTTTCTGCTTTGTGTCTATTTGCAATTGAATACTGAAACTACAAACTTGTTTCATCTCGTTCTGAAACTGTTGTCTTTCGCATCTCAATTATCTCCCGCACCCATTGTATTTCTTTTCATCCCTTTCTCCCTGTCAGGTTCCTCCTTTCGTCTTCCTTTTCTTGTTTCCTGAGTCACAAATACAGAAATGTATCGCTGATGATGAGATGGGGGCCCTTTCACATCTCCTGCAGGCATCGCGCCATATGCCCTGACTTTTAATGACCCACATGCTCCTACAGAGAGCGCAGAAGAAGAGATTAGAAAACCGAAGAACATCCAGTATTTCTGAATGTCATCAGCACTAAATAGCAAAGTCTTTTTAAGTGCCCCAAAAGAGGTATGTGTCAACCCCAACACATGCTGCTGTGAATAGATGATGAGAAGAGGAGAATTTACATGTTTCCATTCATGTGTGCGCATGTTTGTTCTTGTAGCTACATGCTTTTCTTTCTACGTGTGCACATACTTGTGTGTTGTGACATGTCTTTCTGTGGTTGTGTGGACAAATTTTGGTTTGAAACCTTCGTTGTGTTGACATTTTGGCCAGCTCCTCACAACTTCAAAGGGCTGTTTGATGGTTTCAACTTGGTTTTAAGGTTGAGTTGGAATCAGGTTTAGGTTAGAGGTGAGGTTAAGTCTGATTTATACTTCTGCATTGATTTGTAGGTACAGCTTAGCCACATACCCTAAGCGAAAGTACATGTGACTGATTTGCGGTGCCCTAGAAGTGTAACTAGGGATGCAGACTGCATCAATGTGTGTGATTGGTCTACTTGGTAGCATGTCTTATCCGTGTCTCTTCGTGGCCTGAAAAGCACAACTAGGTCAATGGTTGTGCACCAGCATGAGCCACTTGCGTAGGCTTTGGCGTAGGCTCTGTGGTAATCCTATGCAGACGTACAGACCTGGTTTTAGCGTTAGGCATTTAGTTGTGATGGTTAAGGTTAGGGTAATGCATTACGTCAGTGAGTGTCCTCACAACTATAGAAAGACCAACATGTGTACACTAATGTGTGTGGGCTTTTGAGCCATATGTGTGCACTTCCTCTTAATATGTATGTGTCTCAAAGGTGAAGTGTATTCTAGATTGGCTGGTGGTTTGCGGCTGGATCCTGCACCACTTGTTTGCACTGGCACCAGTGTAACCTTTTCCATGACGGATCCTCATCCACCCACACACATACACGTATATACACACACACACACACACACACACACACACACACACACACACACACACATATATGCATACACACATGGGACTAAGAGGACAAGCCAACTGTCAACAACAAGAAATCATCAGCACTATCATCTGCACTCTCCCTTAGCCTCCTGTGTCTGTGTGTATATCTCTGAATCTGCCTGCATGTATGAACGAACATTTGTGTGTGTGTGTGTGTGTGTGTGTGTGTGTGTGTGTGTGTGTAAATGCTGTCTGGCTGTGTAGAGGGGCTTGGGTGAGTGATTGCCTTGTTTCTGTGGGCGGCAAGCTGTGGCGGTTTGCTCTCACTGTAAATTTAGAAGAATTCTTAATGGAACTCCAGAGCTGTCAGACCTCAAAGTGTTGCACCTTTTTTTCCCAATGATAAGAGAAATGCCTAGACCCTCCATGCACAACTTTATTGCCAGTGTCATAAGAAGGAAGACATCAATGGATGCATATGTGTTGTGAGATGTACCCCAGTGCTCTCTTAGAAACTGTTTGTAGATCTGATGCTAACCGTATGTCTGTGTAGATTAAAATGTTATTTCAAACAATGGGGTGGGGGAGCAGAAATGTAATTAGAGGTCTATACAGCAAAAAATCTCGGAATAATTATGGCTTAGTTGATGCTTAACACAAAGCTTTCTAGAGGGTTAAGATGGTCGACTTATAACATGCGGTGTCCCACAGGGGAGTGCTGGGGGCCCCCTTTTTGTTTCCGTTATATGTTAAGGATTTGGGATCTGCTTGCACTGAAAATATATTCTCATATGCCGATGAATTAACTGAACAAATTCAAGAATTAACTCCAAAAATGGCAAGTAAACAAAAAGTTGTGTCTTCCTAAATTGGAACAAAACCTTGGCCGAATAAACTGTGTTCGACCAGTAGTGTTTGAGAAGGTCAGATTTTATCTGCCAAGCCCTCTGTTAGCTATCTGGGATGTTTGTTAGACAGTAGTTTGGGTGCAGAGTGACATATTGGGAAAGCGAAAGAAAAGAACCAGGCTTTTTGGCAAGAAAAGCAAATTTAATTGATGAAGTCTGAGAT
Source organism: Seriola lalandi dorsalis (assembly GCF_002814215.2). NCBI lineage: Eukaryota > Metazoa > Chordata > Actinopteri > Carangiformes > Carangidae > Seriola > Seriola lalandi. The sequence goes on along the minus strand of NW_019525241.1, from coordinate 466,346 downwards.
TGTCAGCCAGTTCTCTTGTTTTGAGTGTTGTCTTGAATATTCAATTTGTTTGTGGTTTTGAAGGTCTGAAAAAAACACTTAAAGGAAAACCTCAGAACAAGTTAGAGTTGTGTTTGATGTGAACCCAGGAGCAACTGGAACAAGTTACCACTGCATAATATAAAATATATAATCACCTCAGTTTTAGAAAGAATGTTAATCATGGGAAAGTTGGAATTGTAAACTCATCATCTCGGCTTTTCTGTATGTAATTCTTATATGTGAATGCTTTGGAGTTAATTTTTTTTATTTTTTTTTTTTATTTCTGATCATATACAGTGTGTTTGTTATACATACTTGATGTCACTTACCTGGACTGCTACAGGAGCGCTGTTTTTTACATTAAGGACCACAATATGGAATTGTATTGTACGTGATATTGTACATGCCATGCTTTAATTATGTTCCCTACAGGAACTGTGTTTACATTCATACATTTACCGTTTACAGACTGAAGGTGGGCCACACTCATAAAACTGGAGTCACAGCCAAGTAAATTCAAATTGGCCTTACATCATTAGTGAATAGGAGACTGCTCATGTGCAGTACGCTCATTTATTCATAAAGACGTGCAATGTGGTGAGCAGAGGAAATGTCTTTGCTAAGTGTGTGTGTGTGTGTGTGTGTTACTAAAAGAGAAGACAACTGCACTACTAAAGGGTCTTTGCATTTTACCTCAACGCCCTCAAAGAAGGTTTTCAGCTAAACACATTTATTGGTCATGTAACCAGCCATGTAATATTAAAAGCTTTTTGTTTTACTTAGACCTTGGAATTTTTTCCCTCTTTTTAGCAACTGTCATGGTCTTAGACTCTAAAGAGCACCTTTTTGTGCACTGAGTGTGGTTTTATTATTATTTTTCAAAGCACTTCAACCTTTTGTTGATAAAGACACACTCCAGTTGAGAGTTTACTGTTGAGTTTTTCTTCTACTTCCACATAGTTGCCTTCAATATTAACAGCCTTAGTTTTGAGGAGCCATACACCACATTGTAACCCATGACATACAAACATAAGTCAAGCTCCTTTAATTCACTGTGACAGAAAGCAGTTTTTCATTGTAGCTGGCTTTTGCTGGAATTAATATTACTGAAAGGAGAGGATAACTGAGTCTATGTTGTTTCTTTTTTTTCCTTTTTCTTTTTGAGGAAGATATAACCTTCAGGACTCAACTATCGACAAAAATGACTTGATAAAGAGATCTTTTTTTTCGTTGCAAAATGTTCTACTAGAGGGATGGATCTCCATTCCCTCACTCATTGTTTGGAGAATTGTGGTGGGGAGCACTGTCTGACATGTCGCGCCAAAAATCTCTCATAGGTGTTCCTTACGCTGGGTACCCATGGCTGCCCAAAGTTCAAGCCTTGTGTGACTTCTGGGTCTGCACCCATCTACTTGAACTCAATCATACAGGTTTGTGCCAAGGAATTTGGTTTGGCGTCACCATCCCTGCACACGGGACAGTCTCAGTCAAGACCGTTTTGGTCTGTGGGTTCCCTCATGGTGGAACGAGCTACCAGATGCTATCAGAGCAGGGTCGTCCTTCTCTATCTTCAGTCTCTTGAAGACTCATCTCTTCTGAGAGCGCCTCATCTCCTAACACCTCTAACACCTTAACATGCCTAACTAGCACTTACGATGCACCTTCGCTGTGCTGCTTTACCTGATCTCCATGCACTTATTAAATAGATGTAGTTTACTCAGTACTTACACCAAGGTATCTTACTGAACTGAAGATTTAGTGATGTCCCTCACTTATAGGTTGCCTTGAATAAAAACATCTGCCAAATGTATAAATTTAGGGTTGTTCAACTGGGTTGAGATCTGGTGACTGGGAAGGCCATAGGATATGAATCACATTTTTATACTCATCCAATCATTCAGTGACCCTTTGTGACCTTTATGGAAGCATCTGCATTTGTTATTTTTCTCCACTTAATTTGTCATCTGTCCTTATAAAGTACCTGGGCCTAGAGGGTTAGTTTTAATACAACACTAAAGTCAATTTGGGGTAAGTCAGCTGAATTAACAAAAAGTGGAGTGCAGTATTGTTTTTTTCCCCCAGGTTTGTAAATCATCCACAGATCTGAAAAGTGTGACCCAAAGATGGTACTTTTTAAGCGGGAGCGAGGGATGATGAAGGAAGGAAGGAACAGAGACATGACAGGCGATAAAAACAGGGCAGCAGATTAGTTTTTGATAGTCTGCATGGAGCAGGAAGGCGACAGCCAAGATGGATATTTGATTGGCTAATGCGATGAGGCGGGTAGCAACAGAGGGCATCCCATTCGGCCCTGCTCGCTTTCCCTCTTTTCTCTCTCCTTCTCGTTTTCTCTCAGCCTTGACGGAACAAGACCACCCATTGGGGATGTCTCTGATCAATGCAGTCATTATCCTTGGTGCGCACACACACACACACACACACACACACACAGTCACACACACACACATACACACACCAGATGTAGGGGACAAATGAGGGAGAGATGTGTTATGACTAGGTCAGACCGGTAGCAAATGTAAATGTGTCCGGTGAAATATGCTGGCGAATGCCGCACCATTAGCCAGGCTGCAGAGCGAGCTGACTCTCTGGCCTCAGGTACAATAACAAGTGGAGATTTAGGTTTGTCTCTGCCTTTTTCTTAGCTTGCTGTCTTTGCTTTTTTCTTTTTTTTTTTTTTCCTTTCTGTGCATCTTCACCCTCTGTTTTTTCTTTACCTCTTTTTTCTCATTTCTTCCTGTCTCGCTGTCCCCTCTCTGTCCTCTCCTCATGAACTGCAGCTGAGACAAAGCAAAACTAATCCTCACTGTCACTTCCTGTGTGTACCTGTAAGCATGCATTAACATACTGTATATGTTTTTTATGTTCCTGTGCACCATATGTGATTTGTTTTGTATGTATGTGAGTGTATGTATCCATTTGTGCACGTGTCGAGCCTGTGGAGGCTCTGTCCCGGTGGAGCAGCAGCGATCTGACTGGAACAGTGTAATGATTCCTGTCTGCTAGCTCTGCACCACCTGCACACACAACACTGTTTGCAGACCCGACGTGTCTGTTTGCTGTTTCTTAATGGCTTCACCCAACAGCAATACTCAGGGCTTTCCTGAGTCACACAACAAAGAGGGAGAGAGAGAGAGAGAGAGAGAGAGAGAGAGAGAGGAAATAGAAAGATGTTGTTGTTTTGGTGGAGAGGGAGGAAACAAATGGAATGAGCATGAGATACTGAAGATGAAAGAAAGGATGGAGAGAGCTGGACTTGGAGGTGCAGAAAAGATCCTGATGGGGGCACTGGAGGACCTGCAATCATTAGATTTTCCCAGAGTGCTCAGCTATTGAAAGAAGAGGACTCGGGGACATGGCTCCATCTCACATGCTCAAAAGATCTATTTTTGAGATCATCATGGGATGAATGAGTTTATGGGGAATGCAAATTAAGAGTAACACTGGTTTACTTACATTCTCCACAGCAGCAGGCTTTCAGTTTTATGAACACCGAGCATCACTGCGGCTCTCTGATCTGCATTCAAGCACTCCTCGATAGGTGTAGACGGCTCCTCTGAGATGCAAAACTTAGCTGTCAGATGGAATGACCACTTGTATGATTGAGACACTTCAGCTCAGCGGATAAGAGACCGAATGCTCAAGTCGCATTTGTTTTTCTGTGAGTGTTGGTTTGATAAACAGTGCATGAACAGAATTTTCTGTATTTCAAGACAGGCTGAAGCAGCAGTTCTCTCCAGAATGATCATTTTCTGGGACGGTTTCATCATTAAATCTCTGATCCTTATTTTCTCCAACACAGACTAGACCAGCATATATGTTGCAGGGATAGATGGTTGGGGAGTGACCATCACTGAAGCACGTCACCCTCTAAGCCAATATACAACTGTTAGGGGATGAAGACTCTACAAACCATAATGCAACTGTATAGCAATAAAACTGGCGACATAACTGAAGTCAAATGATGTGCTTGTTGAACTGTCAAAGTCTGTAGCCCCCTCACCTCACACCTTTCCGACATTGGAATTAGGGGATCTGACAATATTTGTAAGTTTCTGAAAATGTGAACCCAACGAGCACTCACGCTTCATGAAGAGTTTGGCAGAGGTGAGAAAGTAAGCAACATTTTTTTTCCCCACTTTTCCTGCGTGTAATCAAGTGCGACACTGTCAATAGCCTTTTGAGGAGAGAAAGCGTTCCCCATTATCCTCATCGTCCCTCTCTATGACAGAGTTTTCACCTCGACTTTGAGTCTGAACAGCTATAAACCCTGCTGCCTTCAGACGTGTTAGGGCAATGATAAATCACACAACTACTCTGTGTTGAGTGTTTTCTGGCTTTTACTGTATGTTGAGGAGTCACTGGAAATTGTACAAAACCCTTTCTGTTTAGTTCTCGCTGTGAGCATGTCAACACTGAGTATAGCATGTAGCTTCTATATTAACAGGCTCTGTGTAAATAAGTAACCGATGACTTGTTATTTTGGCACCATGAAGGATTTGTGACCCACCTCCATCCCTTCACCACTTGGGCTGTGGATGCCTGACCCTCTCCAATCAAATTATCTGATCAAAAGTTTCCCTCATCCTCAAGCCATTCCTCCTCATCACTGCCACCAGTGTCTTGGCTCTGGGGGAAGTTTCCTCTAATTGGAAGCACCTTACTCCTATGGACAGCTTCCCATTATGATCCACTTCCTGCCCAAAAGTCTATTCCTTCTGTTCACAATAAACTCCATTTTACTTCAAAATTTTCATACTCTGGTTCCTCTAATTGTCTCTCCTGATTGAAATGTCTTTTAGAGGAGGAATTTTATAAAATGATCTGGCAAGGACAAAACATCCTGGCCTGCCACTTCATTACTTTTTCCAGCCTTTTCTGGCAAATCTGAACAGAACCTTCGGGCAAATTTCACAAAACGTCACTTTTTTGCTTCCAACCCTTGATTTTCTTGTGTCACTGGACAACTCCACCTGCTATCTTACAGTGGCTTGAGAAGTGATTAATTTGTGTCCCCTACAAAATGAATGGAGGCAAACCATCAAAGGATTCATGCTATAGTCTTATAAGGATGTTGCCCACCATTGAGCTTGACTGGACTCATCAGGACTGGCCATAGAAGGTTTATAGAGTTAATGTTACAATCTGTAGCCATCTTTTCCACATCTGTGCCGTATGAGTTAACAGTGGCAGTGGGTGCTTAGGGTCTTTTTTCAATATTGATAGCACATGGGACATCTAGTTCATGATCAAAAACCAGTCACAGGGCTTGTGTTGCAGCATCATGGCACATCTTTACAACATTCCCCACTCAATGGTGGATTCAAAATTTAATGAACAGTGTTATTGTGACTTGTTGATTATGATATTTTCAGCTTGAGCTCTGAGTTAGAGATGCCAGATTTCACAACCCAGCACATCTTTTGGGACGGCTGGGATGGACACTTTTTATTTGTCAACCCATGTCAGTTGTGACAGCTTGGGTTCTCACACTGCCACCGACGCTACAATATTCTGGATGATCCCAGTAAAGAATGTCTTTCCTTCCCTTCCATTAAATCCATCTGCATTTCCATGTCTCTCAGAGTTGGTCAGCAATGGCTGGTTGCACAGTAAAGTAGGACGCCCTATGGTCCTGTCACTGCGGGTAAATCAGAAGGTCTCGTTATCCGTTCTCACCCACGGCACATCTTTGCAGCGACATATTGCCCTGTTTTTCTCCCCGATGCCGCTGAGATAAGATGTCTGCCCCTAGGGAGAAAGCCGTATGCACACACTCAGAAACACACACACTCAGACATTCACACTCATCCCCCAATGTCAGCTCAACCACTCTTAAAAGGTGACAGTTTTTGTTTGTCCATGTCCTGCTGTGTTCTCCCCTGGAGCAGAGCTGACACCGGAGCATCGCGCCTCAATCATCCACAGTCATAAACAGAAAACAAGTCTGTGACATCAAATGTATAAGGAAGAAGAAGAAGAGGTAGGGAGGAAGGAGGAGAGGCATAGACACAGGAGGAAATGACTTAAACAAAATATCCCTCGGGGGATATCGAGACTTGGGTCGTAAGGGTGATTGGAGGTATCAGTTAGAATTTTCTGGAGGGCAAACTGCCTTACAGCAGCAGTCATTTCAGTCACACTGGCTGAGGTACATTAATATTGGATTGTGCTGCATCTTGCTCCGACACAGACCAAGGGACAGTGGAAAAGAGCATATCTACCCTGTGCTGCAAGAAGGCAATATGGACAACACTTTGCCATGTTAAAGTCAAGGTTGAAGGGCTTGAAATAGAGGGCGTTAAAGGTTACAGCATGCCCCTTCCAGTTTACTTAAAGCCCCTGAGACCTTATATATAGAATATTCATGACTAAATAAGCAGCAATCGAGGTCAAAGTTTGGAAAAATCATATTTAGGTTTTAAGATTTTAACAGTGAAAAACAGCTAATCTGCATCATCAGGCCTGTGTTGGGGTAATTTAATAAAAATTTAACTGACAATAGCCTGGTAACAGAAGCATTCTGATTCAAATGTTGTTAAACTCTGACTGCATAAAAACATGTATCTGTGCCTACTACAAACCAGTGTAAAAAAAAAAAAAAAAAAAACGAGAGGAGAAATTTTTGTTTTTATTTAATTTTACATAATATTTCACAATATAACAAATTCATCAGTGACTTCTCAGAGTTTCCCTCTTTACTCCTAACTGCTAATGCTCTGGTCAGATGAATATAAATTTTTAGATGCTTTAGTGAACTACATTAGTAGTCACACTTCATTTATTCACACTTTTTAGGGAAATATTCAGAAATCAGAAACAATATACAGTGTTCCAAAATGTAGGCTTTTCTCAATTTGTTAAAAACTTGAAATATTCCAACCACAAAGCATACAAATTGATAATCATTATATAATATAATGATGATAATAATAATAATAGCAGTAATACTACTACTACTAATAATGATGATTTCAAAAAATAACAAAGTGCTTCACACAAGTCAATATAAAACAAACAAACAAATAAAAGTAAAATGTACATGAAATTAAAGAGACATCACATAATAATAAGTTTTTCTATGAAAGTGTGTCTTAAGATAAAGATGCTGAGACCGGGTTGATTCGAGCAAATTTTTTGGACTGAGTTAGGAGCCAAGTTGCAGCATATTGAACTAACTGTAGGCGGTGGATTGATTTCTGACTGAGACTGAGGTATACTGTGTAGTGAGTTGTACAGTAGTCGCAGCGGGAGGAAATAAAAGCATGGATGAGTTTCTCCAGATCTGTGGCTGAAATAAAATATTTAACCTTGGCTATGTTTCTCCAATGATGAAAACGTGACTGCACAACTTTCTTTACCTGGGCTTCAAAACACAAGTCCTCATCAAAGATTACACCCAGACTTTTGGCTGAGGACTTGATATAATTTGTTGGTTCAACTTGGTTTTCCATGATTTGTGTTCTTTTTGCAGTAGGGCCAAGAACAATGACCTTGTATTTTGTCAGATTTAATTGTCTGACAGTATTTCATTTCAGTAAGACACTTGTGGAGGGTTGCTATGTTAGACAGATCACTGGGTCTGATTCGGAGATAGAGCTGTGTGTCAATGTTATAACAGTGAAACTGGACATTATATTTGTGGATGTTGTCACAGAGAGGGAGCATGTAAATGGAAAATAAAATGGGACCCAAGATTGTACCCTGCGGGACACCATAGAGTGAGTTTGTGTTGATGGCTCAGTTTCATCCCCTCAGAGAAACATCTATTAGATAGATAGCCATTTGATCGATTGTATGAATATAATGGTTCAGGTCCTATGTGTAATGTGAGAGGTGTTGCTCATTGTGACGATCCCACAGAGAATTATTACCCAACTCTGCCAAGTCCCTCAATTAGAGACCATTCTAGTGGCTTTCAGCTCATGGTTTTGGTTTTCAAACAGCACCGTTACCGATTGGTTCACACTCACAGCTTTCATCGCTGTCATCAGACAAAGGCATTGGAAAGCTCTGACAAACCTATCGTAAACTACCTGCCCAGCATCAAATGGTATAACGTTGGCAACTTGCTAGTGCCAGACATTTCTCTTGGGAGTTGGCAGAGGCCAAAAACATATCTAAGAGAGTAAAAATTTAACTTACATTTGTCAGGTGGCCAGAAACAACTCCAAATGATAATATTGCTTCATGCCTGCTGGATATTTACCTAAACATGTCAACAAGAATGATGTCTTCTCCATTTCCATACACAGTGCATCACTGTGCAAATGCAAATTCCCAGGGAAGGAAGTTCTCACTCCCAACTTGTCAAATATGGACACTTGGTCACTTTTTTTTAACCTTTTAGTGTTATTTTTCAACATGAGGAGGTTACATATTTTTTTTGAATGAATGAAGCATTACATTAATTACTGGCAGCAGAGTCTCCAGGAGGAGGTTATGGTGATTGACAGGCATACAAAGTGCATGACTGTCACACCAAAGACCAGGCTTCGCATTCAAAGTCCACCCTGTGGTTAGGGTTTAGGCGTCAAAATTGCATTGGTTTAGGTCAAGGAAAGATTGAAGTGTGGTTTAAACAAAAAAAGTCCACTGTGACTTCAAAATCATAATAGGGTCTTAACCTTGTATGTCAGAAGACATCAGGCTGCTGTCTGTTTGACTCATGCATCAACTTTCAATGTAGCAGAGAACACTGGAAATCTACTGGACAACGCTGCATGTTGAAAAATAATGCTTAAGTTTGACCCGGTGCTTGCATCAGTGCTTGGGTTTCTTAAACGCATTAAATTGCTTTGTCTCACATTCCCTTCCACTATTTGCACGATTTGAAGTGTAATGAGTCTGCAGCTCTATCCTGGATGCAAATGTTTGTTCTGTATTGTTCAATAAAGTTTTTGTCAAAGTCTTCCAGATCTTCAAGTTCTTTCTCACACATACACAGACTTCTAACAACGACTATAACTAATAATTAGTTTGTGTGTTTGTTCCTGCTGACCAACCACCCCATGCGTACAGTCAGTTAGGCTGTTGCTGAAGCGTGCCTCATATTCTTGCACAAGAAGAAGTGATTGTGGATTCCTTCTGGCTAATGGAGTCATTTAGGGGAGAATGGTGGCGTGTGTACGGTACTTCTGTACCACCATGCTGTGGCTTGCTGGAGAGGACTAGATGGCGAGTAACATTATAGGGTGTAATTACTTCAAGCACCATTAGGAACACAACAACGTCTGTGCTTAGCAGAAAACAGCCCAACACAGTCCTCGCTGAATGTGTTTGTGCACGTGCGACTTGGTTTATGTGTGTTTGCACAAACGGGGACTCCTATTCAAGTGATTAACAAGTAATGAGTAGATTGCTCCAGCAAGCAGTCCCTGTTTGCTAACAAAGCGCCAGCTGAGGTAATGACTTGTCACTACAAAGCAGAGGCCGAAATGCCTCTGTGGCTTCAGCGGGTCTGACTCCAAGCACAACCTAACTTGCAGTGTGGACACTGAGATGCTGTGGAAAGTGAGAACTTTCTCACTCTACGTGGTGATGATGTCAGTTTTTGAGTTTTTATACTTTGCCAGCTAATGTTAGGGTTAAGGTCAAGACATCTTGTACCTCACAAGTAAGCAATTACTTTTGTAACAGCTGTAATGTGTCATGTCCCACTTGCTATTAGTGATGCTCTGTGTACCCCCATGTGAGCCAGGAATTGCACTAAAAACTAAGTTATTGAAATGAATGTGGAGTAACAGTGTACACTCTATATTCAAAGTGGGTCAGTCACCTAATGGCCAATCCAGCATATTGGATCAATGCTCTTTAGTTCCTATTGATAATCCACAGTTTTCATTGGGACTATTTCTAATGAGAAAAAGTAAATCCACACTACATTCAAATTCTATACAGCATATATACTGACTATACGTCACTATGAACACACTGCATGATCAAAACCTGCTGAGAATTAGGTTGGATGAAGGTCAAGGCAGTTGCATTTCCACATGTGACAACCTGTTGGACATGAGAAGACAATCCTGAAGACACACTGATGTGATGTGAAGTTGTTTATGATCTATCACTTATCTGCCACAGGGACCAACCCTCTCTCCAATTTTTACCCAGCTTCATTATCCAGTATTAATGTCAATTTAAAAAGATTTACTTCTACTTCTACTTCTACATCTACTTCCCCTCATCAGTAACTGTGACCTCTACATTCACGTTGACAGCAACAATAATTTATCATTCTCAGTAGTGACTTTCCTACTCCATATATTGATTATGTTTTTAAAGCCCCTCCTTGCTTCCAGCTTTGTTTTATTTTAATCATCTATGCTTAATGACATATTGAAATGTTTAATCATGTATGTGTTTACCCCAAAGCAGCATTGTTAAATTATAAGTGATGACTTGTCAGACTCATATTGTTTCCTATTGATTGGAAAGTTATTAGTCACAAGCTTGTTTTTGCTGCCTGGTTTTCATTGTCTATTGATGAAGCACTTTAAGACTAATTATTATCAACTAACTTTTTTAATATTTATGTCAAAAGAGAGATTTAATTTGTTTGATTTTAAACAGGAACTAGGAGCACATTATAGTAACTAGTTTGGTTTGTCTTCTACCATAGTATTTCACCTAAGATATCGGTATTGTTACAAACATATATCAATAAATGTGTAATTTCTCTGCAGTTGCACGCTTGTATTTTATGATGGAAAATTATGTGTAAAACCAACACTGAATGTAAGCCAGAAAATGTCTTTACTGCTGCTGTGTTTTTCCCTCTGATAAGGCATAAAGTGTTTCATTATCTTGTCACTTGTCCATGATCAGCATGCTTATGCATCTATGTTGGTCACTTTACAGAGACTCTGACAGGTCTCCACTGACTGAGAACTCTCATAAATATCATGCAAAGATGTCACGGGTATACATTAGTGTATAACTGAAGCAAATGATAAGTGGAAAAACCCAATTCATTCAAAATGATAGCACCACAGGCAAAGGGTTTCCACCCTTACAGGGACTTTAGCTTAATGTGCACTAACATGAAAAGCATTGTTGAGTAAATTACATATCACTGTTTTGCTTTGAGATGATTATTACGATTTGCGAGATTAAGAAAATGCTGGCCGTATAGTCTCGCTAATTGCTGTATTAACGCTGATTCAAGGGTCTCTTACTTTGAGTGTTGGCTTTAACTCGAAATTACCATAATAAGGCAAATGGTTCAGTGTAAAGTGTATAAAAAAAAAAAAAGATGACTTCATAATGAGCTTTTGTGTGCTGCTGCTGATTCAATCACTACTTCAGAATAGTCATCTGTTGAATCACAGACATATTCTACTTCACAATTGAGAACATGGCATTTACCTGCTTTACATTAACATCTACTTTCAGTTCCTGGAAAACCTTAAGTTTTTCTTATGTATGGCTTATAACTAATCTATAAAGCATTGGTGAATGTTGAGATTGACAGTTCAATCTTGACCTTAGAAATTGCAGCTGATGAAACAATCTCAAGGTCAAAGCCTATTCCGGTGCTTTTTACCATATCACATGATCTTCATCAGCAGATAAAGCTTGCATATTTATCATGGAAGTGTAAATGTCCTAACTTTCCATCATTTTGATGGTTTTTAAGACTTCTCATGCATGTTGACATAAAGGTGGAGTTCATTCCTTACCACTTAAATTGCAGTTGACAAAACAATCTCAATTCAAGGTCCACTTACTAGCTTGCTCCAAGACCTTTTGATCAGTGACTATGACCGCTGAAACAGTTTTCATCAGTAGATAGACAAACAGATATAAGAATGTGTGAGACATCTGTTTCCCATTTCAAGGGTGTGTATTTTAAGCATGACCACACAATAGTTACTGAACCTTTTACTGCGAGTTCATATTGAAACCATAACAACAATGGTCCCTAGTATTAAAGATCAAGTCCTTGTAACCCAAAATGAAGATGTTTTTCTAAACTAACTTATTTGAACAGAAACCATGATCATGTTTTTGAGCCTAAACTTAACCAAACTTTAAGTTAAATTAACCTGTCCGAGACGTCAGGTCAGAAAATGCTTACATGATGCATTCTAGAGGACATGAACAATGTACTTTGACATTTAATGTGGAGGACTTGGCATGAGCTTTATCATTATCAACTAATTATACATTAATCAATATTAAGCATTCACCAACAAAGCCTATTTTCATTATTGATCAACCTGCTGAATGTACGAACGTAATTAAAAATGAAAAAAAAATCACTAACTATTGCATATCTCAGCCGTACAAATACTCAAGGATAATCACTTTCCAATTAGGCTGTATAAGACAAAAAACAAAACTCAATATCACTATAGTTGCTGTTGATCAACTAGTTGATAGTCTACTCAATAGTCAAATCATATCAGCTCTAGTACCAACTCATAAACCCTTTAGAAACCCTTTACAAGAAAAATCATTATCAGGTGAGGTGACATGAATGCAAACTTTTGTTTTTTTTAAGTAATTAAATACGATTACCTTGGCATAGTCAACTGAGCAGACCTGACAACCCTAAATGCATACACACACACACACACCCCCCACCCCACCCCAGATAATAATATATATAATGATATATAAATTCAAAAAACAACATTTTTGCTGGCTTCAGCTTTAAGGTCTGACCTCCAGCATGTGTGAGTGCATTAGTTGAAACGTGTGAGTAAAGGTGTGGGTGAGAGACAGAGAGTGAGAGATAAGAGGCCGGTAGTGGCTCCTGACTGAGAAGATGGACTGTTATGGCGTCATTGATCTAAATCTCTCACAGGGAGCCCGTTCCAATCAATACAGAGAGAAGTGCTGTTTGGACCACCGCCCCTGCAATATCTGCTCTGTCTGTCCCTCCTTCTCTGTTTCTCACTCACAAAGCATTCACACCAACCACTTCATTCCTCTCAGTCTCTCTCACAAGCAAATATTTTATGCTTTTGTTTGGCTCTTGTTGGCCGTCCCGCAGTGGGAAAACAACAATTTTCCAGATTGGGCTGCTGTAATTATTTGTCATGCAACCAAGGCGAGTGTAAGGCTGCCTGCCATCACAAGGACCTTAACTGAGTTCACCCTTTCTGCTTGCCACCACTGCAGAACAGTCTGTCTGTGTGCCTGGCTTTATTTCTACTGCTTGTTTGCATCAGAGATGAGACAAAAGTTAGGAAGAAAATAACGTTGGAGGTGGAGGAAGGTGCACGAATCTTGTGTAGCTGCTTGTGTACTAGTCACAAAGTGGGTCCACAACACACCTCATAAAGCCACAGTCTCTAGAGAGAGAATGTGTGTGGGAGGCACACGAGGGTAGAAGGGAGGAAATTAAAAAAAGAGGAGAGGATGAGAGCATATGTCAGGTGTGAGTCTTTACATGAGGAGAGAAAAGAGACGCAAGTTGATGCAAGTGTATGTATGTGTGTGTGAAGGTGAGAGTGCGAATAAGAGTGTCCAGGGGACGCGGCAGCACCGTCATGTCCTGTTAGGAGCCCTTTCTTTGGTTAAAGACACTGGTGAATTGAGGACAGCCGACCTCTTTTTGTGTGTGTGTGTGTGTGTGCGGCAGAGGGTGTTTGCCCACTGTTTCCTCTCACCTTGTGTCTCAGGTGGGATGTGGGAATGAGATAGCAGCTCTCAATGGGCTGCAGACAAGCAGATGGAAAATAAATCAATAAGAAAGTAGCAAGGCAAGAAAATGAGGGAAGAAAAAGAGACGGAGGGAAAACAATTTTAGGTGCTGCTGCAAGTTGGAGAGGCTGGAAAATCCCTCTGGTGTTTGTTGCCACACTAGTCCTTATATTAGAATAATGTGTGACCATTTTGAGGACAGTCAGTCACTTCATTAGAGATGATTCAATACCTACTTATAACAGCAGAATAGCACAGTCACACTTTGGTAGTCAAAAGTAGTGAGAGATAACTATAATAAATATATTTTGATCCATCCAAGTTCATTAGCTGAAGATTAATTGTGCACACAATTAGTGGAATTTTGAGCAAAACAGATTTGGTATATTTCCATCTAACATGTATCCTGAGAGGTAGTTAAAGCTGCACCTCCTGGGAGAGGCAGGGCAAGATGCTCTTTAGCATATAATTGCTTCATTATGTTCACCAGCAAGTTGCTCAACGTTGTCTGGTGCTGGACAGGTAGCATAGTGAGTTTATTGAAGCTTTTTTTTTTTTTTTTATTGGAACAGCTGCCTGCTGTGGCTGGAAGTGACACTAATGAGATCGGCGAGAACCAAAACATAAAAGTTGCAGGTCATAAAACCAAAACAATGAGCTGAATGGCGCTAACACGCTCCACAGAGAATGAACTCGCTAGGAATCAAACCTTTCACATTACACATACTCATTTGAGCCACTTGTCATATAAAAAAACGTATTATTGCAGCTTTAATCTAAAGTGACACTACACCAATTTTAAAGATTAAGGTCAGTTTACATGTCATGAATTAATAAAATGAATCTATGAAATTATAATTTAGTATGTCCATTTCTATGTCATGTTCCCTTCTCTTTAAGTTGTTAGGCCAGAGTAGATGTCATGTGCTTTTTAAGTCTTTCTGGATATAATTTGTTTGATAGACAAATTGTCAAAAATTGACATTGACATTGTCTCTGTGGTTTTGGCCGATGATATCATGCTAACTATAAATGATGTGCTTTCACATGGCCTGTAAAAGATAATAAATGTGGTTTGGGTTCAGCAGCAATGTTATTTCCACAGAATACACATAAGAAATTGCCTCTTCGTCACTAGTGCATGGAGGTTTTATGATTATGGACACTACACATTTCAGAGAATGACTGCTCTGGTGGTTCATTTTAACTGTCAGTAGATGAATAATTCACACCAAACAGACATTAGCTATTTTCATTGGTTTGTTTTGGTCTATTTTGACACCCAAATCCATTTAAGCCATATTTTGAATATCAGTGGTTAGAAATTTTAAATGATTACAGTTACCAAATTCAGATTTCCATTCTCTTTTGCAGTCTGACATTTTGGAATTGCCTTGTAGTATCAAAAAAGAAACAAGATCCAGACTGTGTGCAGAATGAGCACAGCTTGAAATACCACTCCATCTCAGCAGAGACCTTTGATGTCTGATGTTCTTTAATGAAACATCTCGCTCACATCAGAGCACCCTATTAAATTCTACTCATACAGGGAGACAGAGGGAGAGTGAGATTGAGAAAGCCAGAGCAAAGGAGCTCTGACCTTTGTGTGCGTGTGTGGCAGCGCGCGTGCGTGTGTATGTGTGACTGAGGAAAAGACAAGGAGGGAAATGAAACATCAGTGGCGTCAAGCACACCCATGAAGATCACACAAATGATAGAGAAAGAACCACACTTCAAAATACTTTATTAAGCTTTTAAAAAAAAAAAAAAAAAGATCACATAACTACATCACAGTTTAATTTATGTGTTTACGACTAAGTTTTTATTCGGTCTTGCTGTGCCCTCCATATTTTAGTAAAGTCGAGCTGAAATTAGAATTAATTTTTGCTAGAAAAATCAGTTTACATATCTCCCTGGTGTTTGTTGTGATTTGTGTAGCTTATATTAGTGTCCTCCAGGGGGCAAGATTTTTTTGGTTCCGCTAAAAGGATATCGTAATATAACTTCAAATCCAACACAGACAGATAACGAGTTTCAGGATCGATGTTGCTTAGTAACGTCTGTGATTTCAGCAGTCTTTAAAAAACAAAAAAACAAAAAACAAAAATAAATAAATTACCAAAAATGTCAGTGACTCCTCATGGTAGTTAGCTACTTCGAGTTGTGATTGGCACAGTCACACGAGTCCCATGCTGAGGTTACAGGACTCCCCTCTGTTGTGGGTTTTACCAGTCTTGTAATTTGCATTTACCACATGAAAAAGAGTCTGCTAAAGCTAGCCAAAAGCCTTCCTTTATATAGTTCCGGGACACACTAGTCAGTGTACAGGAGCTTTAGGTGTACAGTGGTAAAATAGTGTTAGCAAGTAATAAATGCTCATCTTAGTGGAAGCTAGTTAGCCTAGCTTGCTAACTTACAGTAGTGGAAATATCATTCAAATTTGTAACTTCTTACACAAAAGTGAAGGGAATTCAAATTGCAGCATTTGCATTGTCAGTCATAAATTGCTAAATCCCCCTTGCTTCTTTGCGTGTGTGTGTGTGTTTGTGTGTGTGTGCACAAGGATTTAAAAGCATCTGAGTCTTTGAAACAGCATCATACTGTAAGTTGACAAAAGTGAGTGCTGAAGGTGAAGCATAACTGACATCCAGAGCCAGTATTAACCGAACTGGAGAGGATTCAAAGAGAGGACAGGGCTTTTATGGAGTGTGTGTGAGAGTGTGTGAGACAGAAAGACCTTACATTACAGAGAGATTGAAGCTGCATGTGTGAGCCTGTCTGTGCTCATCTATAGATGCTTGTGTTAGCAGTGTGTTGGCTACAGTGAGAGAACATCTGCAAAATGGCAGTCATGAGGCTAATTGTGATAAAGCTAACTCATCACATTGGCACCTTCACAGACACATTAACACACATACACACTCCAATGATTGCAAGTCTCAAAAGTGATTGTGGAAAACACACTCAACCCTACATACACACACACACACACACACACAGACAGACAGACAGACAGACAGACAGACAGACAGACAGACAGACAGACAGACAGACAGACACACACACACACACACACACACACACACACACACACACAAATCCCTAACGTAACGTATTATTATCATGTATGCAGTTTGATATAGTTTCATTGATGCAGGACAAGCAAAAAGAAATGCTGCTGGTTTTCTTCTCCAGACAAGTCAAGACCAGCTTGACCTACAACTAAAAGGAGCTAAATGAGGCTAATTTCAGAGCCTTACAATAGATTATCTCTAATAATGTTAACAAATGCATAATTCTGGCTAATCCCAGGTGATGCCTGAATTGTCTGTAGTTTTTAGCCAGAGAGGAGCAGAGCTCAGAGCCACAGGTGCAGTGCAGCAGTGCTGAGACACACATAGCAGCCACTTTGCCTTATTACCCAGAAGCCACCGGGGTCCTGTTAGTGTATTAGCAGGGTATTCAACTCTTTTCATTAGTGCCCCTGGCTCATATCTGTTTTCACCTGGGTCACAGATGAAACAATTTTCCCCAAAAAGGGAGGATCAGATTGCATGTTTCTTTTGTTTTTTTGTTTTTTTTTGCAGTCCTGGCATTTTAAGTCTTTTCAGTTTGTCACTGAACTTCACATGCATTCTTTTCTTCATCCTTACAAAGCTGTATCTCCTTGGCTGCCTCTCCTCTCTGTATAGGGAGAAATCCTATTAGAGTTCTCCTTCATGGCAGTATGGAAACCTTTAGCTGATTGTTGTGGCTGAATCCAGCTCAGTCCAGTTCATCTCTGTTTTATGTGGCTGTGTGAACACCCAGGCTGCTACTTTTGCGGTCTTCAGAAACGTCTCTTCGCATCTTCATCTTTCCTTTTTTTATGGCTGGTGGTGGCAGCTCTTCAACTTTAAGATTCATCCCATCACTTCTTGTGCAGAGAGAGGACTTCCTGCACGTTTCATTCAGGCTAACACATTAAAGAGAGATGGGATGCCAGCATCTGGGGTTTACACTGATGTGATGCATGTGTTTTTTCCAGGAGAATCTTGCCAAGTGCAACTTTGTGTTTTGTTTTCTACCGGCTAAATATCCCATCCAGCTCTAAGTCCACTGAGCAGTACGTGCTTGGTTCCAGGGCCCGCAGTGTGCAAAGGTCTTCAAACACACACTACTGCAACTGCTGCTGCTCCTCGATACCGCGGGCAAACAGCCTGATCAACTGGCACTGGACACTGCAGAGAGAGAAAGAGAGAAAACACACCCGCACACACACACACACACACACACAAATACACACACACACACACAACGCATCATTTAGCCTGAATAACAAACCATCAACTTAATGACTATGCTCATTTCAATGACACTTTACTGTCCATGTGGCAGATGTAAAAGCAATGGAACGGCACCCTTGTGTGCAGACTTGACACGCAAACTTGAAAGTGAGACAATCTTTGTGGTGTGCAAAGTATAAAGACCTTTAAAGAGCCGCTATAACAGATGTTATAATACAGATGGAGCTGACACACATAACAGATCCTGAGGCATACAAGGTAAAAGTATACTAGTATACTATAAAAAGTAGCAGTGAACAGGCAAGATGGCTGCTATTTGACAGTATGTTGTATTGCCTTATATTTCCAGAATGTTATATATCACATGCACCACAAAAACACCAAACATTCTTTACTATGATAACTCTAAAATCAAGGGAGCAGCATATTTTAGGTTCTAATCACATAAGTGCACCCTAACTTGTTTCAGTTGTTTGGTTCAATCATTGTGGCACCTTGAGCTTCACTTCCAAATGTGTATTTTTTAACTTTAAAAGCAAAACTCTTTCCTTCGTTCTTTTTCTTTCTTACTTTCTTTCTGTTTCGCCTGGGTTATTACCATTAATTATCCAAGCAGCACACTGGCTGGCTCACTCCAAGAACGATTAGCAGAGAGGAAGAGGCAATAAAAGGACGGACTTCTGCTTTAATTAAAGGGGAGTAGCCTTTTAACATGGGGAGGGCCATTAAATTAGCAACATTACAGCGCCATGCATCATTGGCAAAGTACAATGGAGCATGAAATAAATGATGCGTCAAGCTGTGCCACACCGGCTATATAGAGATCTGATAGTCGGGGGAAGGCTGAAGTGTGGACAGGGCCAGAATAACGAGGGTCGGGTGGGGTAGGGTTGGGTGGGAGGGCGGCAATTCCACCGAGGTGCCAAGCTCATCCGGCAGGGAACAGGGAAACAGTCTCCAGATCAGACACTGTTGGACAATAGCAGCGCTAATGGCACGGCTGCTCTCATTTCTGTCAAGCCAAGCAGGAGAACTTCTATATTACCAGCTAATACTACGCATCAAGAAGAGGCGGTAGTTTGGCATTTGATGATCTACAACAACAACAACAACATGCCAGTGTTGTGCCAGTATAACCAGAATAGGAGTCTGCAGCCATGCTAGCAGCTCTGTGAGACTGAACTTAGGCACTGCTGCCGTTTGAGCTAAATGCTAACATACCCACAAAGGCAATGTTACTTGATAGCTGGTATAGTATTTAGCATGTTCACCATCTTATTTTGCATGTAAGCATGCTAACACCTGCTAATTAGCAGTAGTGTAGTGGTATCTTGGTAGGTGGGTATACTGTAAGTATTGGACAAATGAAAAGTTTGATACATGAAGTAGCCAAAAGTCATAAATAATAATTCTCTGAGCAACATGAATCTCTGTGGAGAATTTCATAGCAATTCATTAATTATTGAGATATTTCGGTTTAGATCAAAGGCTAGTGTGGCTAAAAAATTGTATGTGTGAGTTTTCCTTCAGTGTGAGGTGAACACAGAACATGATCTATTCCCTCTTAGGCTTCGATTCATAACACTCAAAAGCATTTTAGGGCAATTTAAACCAACATTACAGCTTAACACTCAAAAGAAAAGACTGTGAATACCCCACCATGCCGATACAATAGATATGAACTCCGAGAGTATTTCAACACTTCTTCCATTATACCTGCCTCTACAATATTATTTGCACAGATTCAAAGCCATTTGGCGCTCGTCATCTGTGCTGAGAACGATCCCCTCTGTCTTTCGTCACAGGTTTCATGAAATGGAAAATAAGTGGGGAAAGAGGAAAAGTGATTGAACTGTGTCTTTCTTTAGCGGCATAATAGCGGTTTCAGTTTCACAGTTTTAAAAAGCTGTAAACATGATCATCATGCCAGATAAATAACAATACATTTTCCTGTTTTTTTTTCCACCGGTGGCAGTTTCTACTTTATTTTTTGACTTTCTTTAGTTTTCAGATGAGCAATTTCTTTATTTCAGATGAAGCATAAAGCTGCAAAGCATGGATTAAGTTGCTTGAACTACTGTATGTTGGGAGTTCAGTTACCTGGCTTGGATGGCAGTGTGAGGCAGGATCTCCCCGTCGCAGGTCCAGCTGCTTTGGGCTTTGCTGTAGTTGCAGGTCATTTGGCCGGAGCATATGGGACCGAAGCCCGTCTTCTTCGGGGTCTCGCTCAGGTCCCCTAGGGAAACCTGGTGGCGCGGCTGGAAACGAAACGTCCTCACCCGGTGGACTTCCACAAAGGAGTGGTCAAACTGGGGGTGGGGTGGGGGGGGCAGAGGTGGATGAGAAATACACTCTCCTCCAAAAGTATTGGAACAGTGAGGCCAATTCCTTTATTTTTGCTGTAGACTGAAAACATTTGGGTTTGACATCAAAAGATGAATATGAGACAAGAGATCAACATTTCAGCTTTTATTTCCAGGTATTTACATCTGTATCTGATACACAACTTAGAAGATAACATTATTTGTAAAGGAACACCAAATTTTTAGGTGAGCAAAAGTATTGGAACAGATAGACTTAAAATAGATTAAAGTGTATAAGACTTAATATTTATTTGCAAATCCTTTGCATGCAATAACTGCATCAAGCCTGTGACCCACTGACATCACCAAACTTTTGCATTCTTCTTTTGTGATGCTTTTCCGGGCTTTCACCGCAGCCTCTTTCAGTTGTTGTTTATTTTGGGGGGTTACTCCCTTCAGTCTCTTCTTTAGCAGGTAAAATGCTCTATAGGGTTTAAGTCTGGAGATTGACTTGGCCAGTCTAAAACCTTCCACTTCTTGCCCCTGATGAAGTCCTTTGTTGTGTGTTTTGGGTCAGTATCTTGCTGCATGATGAAGGATCTCCCAATCAGTTTGGTTGCATCTTTCTTTAAATTGGCAGACAAAATGTTTCTGTAGACTTCTGAGTTCATTTTGCTGCTGCCATCATGTGTTACATCATCAATGAAGATTAATGAGCCCGTTCCAGAAGAAGCCATGCAAGCCCAAGCCATGACATTACCTCCACCGTGTTTCACAGATGAGCTTGTATGTTTGGGATCATGAGCAGATCCTTTCTTTCTCCAAACTTTAGCCTTTCCATCACTTTGGTAAAGGTTAATCCTTTTTACCTCATCAGTCCATAAAACTAAAATTTTTGAGGTTCGTCTCTGTACTTTTTTGGCAAATTCCAGCCTGGCCTTCTTATTCTTCTTGCTAATGAGTGGTTTGCATCTTCTAGTTTAGCCTCTGTTCTTTTGTTCATGAAGTTTTCTGCGAACAGTAGATTCTGATTCCTTCACTCCTGCCCTCTGGAGGTTGTTGCTGATGTCACTAACAGTTGTTTTAGGGTCTTTCTTTACAGCTCTCACAATGTTTCTGTCGTCAACTGCTGCTGTTTTCCTCGGTCTACCCATTCGATGTCTGTTACTTAGTACACCAGTGGTTTCTTTCTTCTTCAGGACATTCAAAATGGTTGTACTGGCTATGGCCAATGTTTGTGCAATGGCTGTAATTGATTTTCCATCTTCTCTCAGCTTCACAATTGTTTTTTTTTCACCCATAGACAGCTCTCTGGTTTTCATGTTAGTTACACCTCTAACTATAAATGCTATATATAAAAACTATAAAATCCAAATCTGAAACTGAGCGTGGACATTCAGTGCTATTTATTGTTTGAATAATCAATGTAATAGGACACACCTGGGCAACAATACACACCTGTCAGTCACATGTTCCAATACTTTTGGAGGGGAGTGTAGATGAAAGAGAGGAGGGGGAGGTGGAGGAGAGATGAGCGGATGAAGGAACAGATGTGCCCACAGATGGTGCAGAGGTTAAGACCCCACTGTTTCGAATGACTTGAAGAGTCAAAATGCAGTTCAGTTATACGGCACAGTAACAGAGAAGTGATGACGGCACATGTGCTAAAAGATGTAAGAAAACTCGGTTTGAGAATATGTTACATAAACTTATGATTTCAAGATTTCATTTTAACAAGATTAAATTTTTATTTTTATTACTGAGCAATGAAAATGTAGAGTTTTCAGTGTAGTCTTGCTACATTGTTCCTCTTCCATTTTGGATCCAAAATTTAGGGGAAAAATTAAACAAAAAACGAATGCATCAAGTGTCAACTGTCACTGTATCTGTCTTTGGTGGATGAATCACACGGTCACACGGTGCTCGGGCTACCTTTCGAAAACAACATGAACTTTTTGAGCATTTAAACGTCTCACATTGAACATAAACAACTTATTTTTATACATTAAAAAAGCACTGAAAAGAGGCAGTGGAATATTTGTCTGAAATATGATGATTGTATTGCAAGGTAAAATGATTCTTGGCATGTCATTCTTTTTGAGTTTATTAGCTCCTGGTGGGTGAGGTAAAAAGTTAATTTCTCCTGTATTGTCTTTTTATGGACTCCTACTGATTTTATAATGAAAAGCAAAACTACATGTGGGCTTATGCCTCCATCTCGCCATTTATGAAACAGAAAACAGCAAAACAAAAGAAAAAAATGAATAAAAGAGAAATGGAAGGAGAGAGAGAAGAGGTCAGATAAAATGGAGGTGCATGAAAACTATGTAAACGGCCGAGGAGCGAAAGAAGAAGAGAGAGAGAGAGAGAAAGCGAGAGATGAAAAGAAATTATTTTGTCAAAATCCCCTTTCATCTCACTCAGTGTCACAGAAAGGTTCAGCTCCGTCCGGCACACTATTTTCTTCGACTTCACGGGGTGCCACTTTCTCTCTATTCTCTTCTCCTTTCTTCTCCCCTCTTTTTCTCTTTCTCTCTCTCTCGCTCGCCACCTTCCGTCTCTCCCATTCTCGCCCTCTCTCATCCCGAAAGCGGAGTGACAGCCATTTATTTCACATCAGACCCACTTTATGACTGCAGCCGCTTTGCATTCAAGCTGGACAGTCTGCCTAAAAGGCTTTCTGACAAGGCCATGAATACACTTAGTGGCTCCTCACTCCTTGTTTCTCTCCGCTTGGCTGGACAGTGATGCTGATATTAAGTGAACTCTGATGCAAAGTCCCGCTCGCCCTACTCATACGACTACTTGTCTACCACAGTGTGCAGCAAGTAAAGCAGCCGCGACGGCCTGAAGGTAGAAATGCACCAAATCGTAACGTTTCACTGTGGGCCCTCGAGACACTGGATGTGATCTGCAGACGATGATGTGATACCACGGTAAAGCAAAAGTGTGAACCTGCTGGTGGCACTAGAGGAAATGTCAAAGAAAAAAACTTCACAGTGATCCACCTAATACTTGCTGAGATATTTCTGTCCGGACCAAAGAGGACCAACTGATCAACGCCGCCATCCATGGATCCCATTCTAATCTTGTGTCTTAGACGGATACTGTAGCCTCTTGCTGGTGACTCTGGACTGCAGAGGTGGGAGTAAGTCACACATGTGCAAGTCCCAAGTTACTGTAGTGACAATCAAGCGAGTCAAGTCGATTGCTCAGAGGAAGCGAGTCATGGGTCAAGTTATATGAAATTCTAACGATGTGGTGTTGCTCATTTTAAAGATGGTGGTCATGAAAAGTTTAGTTTTATTTTCAACACCGATGAAAACTGTTGCAGCTGACACCTTTTTATAAACCTGACATTTTGTGACATTTACATCTCCGTGTGGAAGCTGAAAAACTTCTTTCCTCCTGTAATCCAAATTTGAGTATTTTTGGATTTAGCCCCTCCCCATGACAGCTGGTCTGTGGGCATCACACAAGAGATCACTCCATCATGTTTCAGGAACAAAATGTAACTTACTATGTGAAAGAATATATCTAGAAAATGCAAATATTTAATAAAAAATAAAAAAAAAGAACTCTTTTCAAGTCATCTGTCTCAAGTCTAAGTCTCAAGTCATGAATACCAAGACAAAGTCTTTAATATTATAAAAGAGCCCTGTCGAGACCTGCTCTATTTGAAAAGTACCTTGAGATAACTTCTGGTTTGGCGCAATATAAAAAGTCTTTTATCATTGTAAGTAAAAAAAGTCTCAAGGCCTCAAATTTGTGACTTAAGCCTGACTTGAATCAAGTCATGTGACTCAAATTCCCCACATCTGCTGGACTGTAGCAGCTTCATGTCACATAGAGCAGCAAAGTCTTTCCTTGGGTTGCTTAATTTCACTGTTAATAGCAACAGCCGCTGCACACTTTTCTTTACATAACAACTTGTCTTTTTCCTGGTCTGAATCCTATAACATTTAAAGCTGCAAATATATAATATCCTAATCTGATGAAGCTTTATTTCAAGAGTAAAACTCCTCCTTGTGATACAAATACTGTGTGCTGAAGTCAAAGTGTTGATCTTAGAGTTGGAGCTCACCTCGGGATGTCAGCGTTGGCTCAAAACACACTTTGCAATTTCACACTTTTACCAGACAGCTACTGAAATTACTTACAAGATTCTTCTAAATGGGATAAACATCCCGAGGTCTTTCCTGAGGTAATAATTACTAATCACCAGACTTCCCCTGGTAATACTTGCACTATCCTGAGAGGGCATTAGTCTGGTATCAGCCTGTTCTCCCATACAGCATATCCCTGATGCAGCGATTACTGGTGCCTCTCCGGACCAGGGTGGAGGTTATTTATGATACGTGGGAAGGCACAAGGGCTAAGGCATTTGAACTAAAGTGAACCATAGTTGGGAAATTGAGCGGAGTCAGCAAACGGAGGTGCTAGCACAGCAAGCAGGCTCATTCACAGACTTAACACACTCTCAATTCATCAGTGTACAGATTGAGAAACTCTTGATGCTGAGCACTAAATTCTGCAGCACAGGAGTTTTTTTATTTTGGAATGGATGGATAAAATTGTCTCAAAAGTTTTGTGTGTTTTCTTTGTGTTTCTTTTTATTTTTTTGGGTGATTTCTTCACTCTTTGAAGAGGAGGCCTCTTTCATCCCCGCTGGATCCAAATCACATGAATTTTCCTGAATCATTTCAGCTCTGAAATATGTTGACTCATGTACCTGACTGTAGAAGTACAAGAGCGAGGGAGAAAAAAAAAAAAAAAAAAAGAAAAGAAAAAAAAAAAATCACACACGAGATAAGTTAACACCACCTCCCTCCTTCCTACCTGGTCTTCTTTGTTGGTGTGTCGAAGCAGGTGTCTGAGGAAGTCAAAGCGGGAACACTTCCTGACGAGGATGAGGTCGGTGGTGCCGTCGGCGAGGTGGGCGGAGGGCGACAGGCCTTTCGGGCTTCGGGGACACGCGCAGCTCATGCTGGCTGCATTAATGGCAATGAACTTTCCACGGATCACACTCCAACCACTGCTGCTCTCTGAAACAGAGGAGTCAAGAGTTAAAGGATTAGATTAGATTAGATTAGATTATGTAAATTCTCTAAACTACAAACAGGAAACCAGTAAGTATTTTCAGCACCGTAAAGATAACCGCCAAAATCTCATGATTTCAGGATTTAATGTTTGAAATCCAGTCCAAACAAAGAACATTAAAATAAAATATTGTCCTATTAAACCTCTTCAAATTTGTGCTTTGAGGTAAGTTTCCAGTGTTTTCATTTCTCGTACTTATTCTATGTTTGGTTGTGAAACTTCAATCACACTTGAACCACGCCAAAGAAGTCAAGTTTAAACACTTTAAATGCGTTGTGTCGGGACTCTCAGCAGCAGTACACTCAATAACTGAAGTCCAAACAAACAAACTCCCTTTTATTCAAGTGTTCTCAAAGTAGAATGAAATTTGGCACGATCACGCAGGGAAAATGTCGAGCTTGCAACAAAAATCAAGCGCTGCAGCTGGAGCCTTGTCCACTAACCATCCCTGGCCTCCGTCACTCATCTCTTTGTGTCGCAGTGTTAAAGCTCCTCCATTTGACTCTGATGCTTTTAAATGAGGAAACCTTGTGCTGCAGTAAAAATGCTGTGCTTTTTTTTTTTTTTCCTTTTGCAATGCTGTATTCAACAGCAGTTCCATCACATTTGCAAATATGCCTTATTTGAGTTTGTTTGGAGTATTCTGCCAGACTTTAAGCTACTTACTTGCACTAATTAGATAAGATAAATATGAGCTCCAAAATCCCGATTCCTTTCAGCCTCCTGTTTGGTTATTCCAGAAGTGCTGGAGCAAATCATCTGTGTACCATCAGGAATATGGTTTTGAAATCATACTGTGTATTTGTATTTATGAGTCCTGAGGTTAAGCTCCAAGCTTGTCACACAACAGCGGTGATGCTGATGAGGGTCCATTAAGATCCAGATGTTTTGGCAGGAATCCTCACAGCAGCTTTTACCCTCATGATCGAGCCGAGTTAGAAACTTTGAAGCCGAAATTAATGTACTAAAGCTGAATGTCTGCTGTTATGAAACGCAATTAAGTTCGGCCGGGGAAGGGTTCACCATATCTAAAGAGGAGGGAACACACAGCAGGTAAAAGACGGACTGGATTAACTTCAAGTTTCTCTTGTTATGATTAAATGCACACGTGGCCTCCAAATCTCAAATGACAGATGCGATGGCTGCACCTCACAAATCACCACTCTGTTCCTCGGAGATTAGAGACTGTTTACAAGGGATGGTCTATCAAAGACACAGCGGTATCACCCGCGGGACTGCCAGCTCCTGTCACCAGGGTGATAGTCATTGGAGTAAGCTGCAAGAAGTGATCATAGACGTCCAAATCAGCGTCTGACTGTTTTATGAGCATCTCAGAGGGAAAATTATGTGATCTCAGAAAGCTAAACGATTCATTACCTTTCCCCCTCATTTTGCAAAAACAAACTTACAGAGGTGATAACGCGAACGGATGATAACAAGCCCGCCGAGGCTACATAAAAACAACAATGTTCTAATTGGGAAGCAGTGATTAAACCTAAATTTAAAAAACAAAAAAAACCCCAAAAAAATAAAAAAACCAAACAAATCCAACAAATCCAACTGTGGACTGTGCATTAGGAAAACGTTTCCAAATGAGTATTTGCTTTCGGAGGAGAGGCTGGCTCATTTGTCGTGCCTCATTGATTTAGCAGTTGTCTGAGATTTCCCCTCGCCAGGAAGGAGAAACACCCCCCCTCCAAAAAAAAAACCAAAAAAAACCCCAAAACAAACAGCAGCACTGGCGTGAGGCAAACCCCCTGTCAGAGCTGGCACAGCCAAATTTCTTCCTGATTAGTGGGAGTCTGTCACACATCATACACAAACAGGTTACGCTCGCTTTCATATTTACACAAGAAGAAAATATACACACACACACTCCATAGGAAGCCGCACTCCCAGATAGCCAGGCCAAGATAGAAAATCTTGAATTTAACATCACGACACTAATTAGAGAGGAAAAAGAACGCACACAGCTCATCTGCAGCTCAAAGTACACACACACACACACACACACACACACACACACACACACACACACACACACACACACACACACACAGAGGAGTCAGTATTTCATCTGCCTCCAGAGGTTTGTGCTGCTGTGTTGGTGGGTTGGGAGGACTGTGGATAATGAAGCGTGTGTGTGTGTGTGTGTGTGTGTGTGTGTGGAATGGTCAGGGGAAGGGGGAGGGTCGAGGGAACAGGAGGTGACGTTGTCCCACTCGTGGCTCTGGTGGACAGACACACACCAGGAACATGTAATCTGATCAAGCAGACGAAGAGAGTGGATTATGGAGATTTAGAAATCGATAGGCAAAAAAAAAAAAAAAAAAGGCTCCGGCGGGTGAACAATGGGGAGCTGCACAGTGTCACTAAAATCAGTTTATATTTTCTCGTCAATAACTCATCAAGAATCTCATCAAGAATTTTGCCATGCTGCGGGAGAAAAACAGCCCCGACAGAAAATGGAGATGAAGTGAAATTTGAGAAGGAGAAGATGATGTTATTTACACTCAGTCCACCTCAGGTACTTAATCCACCCCGAAAACAGAGAGAAATGCAAATCTCCCCTGATTTGGTTTTTGATGTGTGTGTGCGTGTGTGTGTGCGTGTGATGTGTGTGCGTGTGTGCGACTTCAAGGAAAAAGTCAGCCAGAGTGGGATTGTCTTCTCTCCCTTTTATTTTATTTTATTTTATTTTATTTTATTTTTTTTGTCTTTTCTCTCTCCATCTACAGCTTTAGAGATACTCATTTCCGCACATCTCAGTCTCAGTCTAGAAATGGTTTCAAAATAGACAAACAAGCAGATAACGAGGCAGAGAAATGAGACATACACTTTTTTTGTGTGTGTGTGTGTGTGTGTGTGTGTGTGTGTGATTAGTTTGACATATTCCAAGTAATAACCCAAAACTTGTACCTTTATCCGACTTTTCCTTCTCCTCCGACATCTCCCACGGCTTGTCCTTTGATGAGGGCTTGTGCTGACAGACGTGGCACCTGAAATATCAGCATAACCTTGTTTTTTTTTTTTATTTATTTTTTTTTTTACAATCATCAAACCATCAGCGTCGCAGTGACATGCAAGGCTTGAACAAGCTTAAATGATTCATTAGGTGGCAGTAAATTTCAGTCCATTTCAAACTGACACACGCTGTACCTGTGTTTAGCTCTTTAAATATTAAAAGTTTTGTCAGGAATTGTTCACACACGTCTGCAGCTAGTAAGGCCTTTTGTAGCGCAGTCAAATCACTTTTTAATGGTAAAACAAGTTGTCAGGAAACAACCTTTTTTTTTTTTTGTTGGTTTTTTTGTTTTTTTTTTACAGATTAATGGTTTTCAGCCCCTCTTTTCAGTCCCCACAAGGAATGCAAACAATGTCTGCATCTCAAAAACCAAAGAACTTAGTACTTTTCCCGAAAAGACTGAATGTGTTCAGCCCATAATAAATCAGATAGGATTCCTGACAACGTAAACTCACCCATTTAAAGCTCTGGCAGGGGCAACTCTGCTCCCGCACTGCATCAGATAAGTTAGCACGTTGTAAAATACTGCTGGGAAAGCTGTAGAAAAATGGATGATATGTCCGATGCTTTATTTACCCGGATCGACACTGCAGCTTGTCCCTTGGGTTCCCCACGTCGTCCTCGGCGGGGAGGAAGGAGACGGTGCCTTCGTAGTAGTTGTGGCTCAGGAAGGTTTTGACCCCTGAAACAAAAGCACAGTGTGGGCCACTGAACGCACGCCAATATGTTTTATATTTTTCTGTTTAATTCAACTCAAATCATACCTGACAAGACGATTAAGAGTAAAATTGACACATCTGCAAAGCTAATTGGAACACTGTTCTTTGCCTCTAGAGGCTGTGGGTTTAATTTAAAATCAACAAAGATTTTCGAGTTTTATTTAAAAGCACTTATTGTGTTTGTAGCGCGAGATGCAGTCCAGGGACCTCAGTTTATAAATAGTGTGTGCACAAAAGTTTTGTGCTTGTACCTTGTGTACGTTCATTTAAATTATTTCTACATAGAGTAGAATTAGAGGCGCACAGGCACACCACCCCAACTCTTTCCTATGAGTGAGTCTTGATTTGTTTGTCTAGTGGACGCGCACGAGGATGCACATGCACGTGCGCTACTACACAGTGGTTTCACAGCATTCCCACTGATCTTCAGGTGGCGGCAACGAGCCGTGAAATGCAGCGATGCACCGGCAGCACTGCAAGCTAGTAAACACGGAATCTGAACATGGCAGGTTTCAAAAATGCAGCTTTGCAAATATTTCATGAGGAAGGAAACGGATTCGACTAGAAAAAGTAAATTTCGACGCTGCTAACAATATGGGAAAACACATCAAATGTGCATCCTGATTTGTAACTGATCGTTGTGCAGAGGTGTGAGTGTCTTTGTTCATACTGGCAGCTCGTCTGGTCACATTTAGAACTTGCTTTGTACATGCTTTCATAAATAAGACCCCCACTTTCCAAATCAGAATTATATCTCCTCTGTACATTCAGCCACAGTTTAATTTAGCCTGGTTTCATAAATTGCAAGATAGGGTGGATGCCTTTGTTTAAATCACCTCACAGAACAATGAATGCAAACATTTATGTGTGGTTCCAGTGGGAGGAGTAATGTTGCTGGTGTTCGTGAGCTACAAACCTACTCAAGAGTTTGCAGTGAATCCATAAGCCTGAGGCTGCGTGTTAGATTTATATCTTTAATCCTCCGAAGCCTGAACCTAAAGCCAAACAGGCAGGCTCTGGGATAAACTCAAGGCTACATAACGGTAATATAAGCAGGTGTGTGGTCAAGTAACCTCTGAGGCCAGAGAGGCGGCCACAGGTAAAAAAAACCCCCAAAAAACAAACAAAAAAAAACAAGGTTGAAGTGTGTAGGCAGGTTTCGCCTGAAGTGTCACTCAAGTTTAGAGACTGATGGCCCTCATACCTGACAGGTCATATCTGGCGGGACCGAGCCATCTCTTCCTCTCGCTGTCTGTCTGCACATCTCCATAGAAACCGTAGCCGAGCAACGAGACCGAGTATCTGAGGAAGAAGTCGTTGTGGTGAACTGAACACACGTCCATCGGCTGGGAATCACCTGTTGAGACACACCCAGGAGAGCAGAGTCGTAAAACGAACATTCAAAACTAAAAGCAGCTGCCGTAACACTCACTCAAAGGTTGTTGTGACACAACAACTTACACAACGCTGATAACCTGAGATAGAACCTGTTGGCACCCTGAACGCTGAGATAAACAACTCGTGTGCTGTAAATCTTTCAGTGACTCCTACTCACCCACAATGATGTGTAAAGCAGAAGTAACTGGATCGTTGGTTCCCACTGTGGCAAAGCAGATACAATCAGTGGACCCTGTTGGATGAGAGGCACACAGGTCGATAGTTAGCCTTTGTAGCGCTGACATGTTAAAGACACTGTGAAATGAAAAATTACCTTTTTATTAAAAAAAAAATTCAGGCACACAAAAACAAACAATTGGTTTTTTTTTTGTTTTGTTTTTTATATTTTCATAGCAAACTTTTACTGTTTAAAATTCCAGCTTTGCCATCCTGCTATCAAAAAAGTCATTGTGGTGCACACAATGGAAAATCTGACCCAACAACAGTGAGAAAAACACACATAGACACCAGCTTTCATTTAGATCTGTATCAGCTTTCTAAAAACAAACCAGAATAACTTGATCATGGCACATGATTTAACACTTCCTGGAAAACATTTTTTAATAATCAGGTCAATAGTTGTTGAGACATTTGACTAAAAACCACAAATGTGAAATTTTTTTGAAAATGCTGAGATTATTTTATTTGTTTATTCATTTTTTTTCCTGGATACGTAGTAAAACTTCTCTTCTCACCCTCAGCGATGTCCCATTAGTTGCCCCACTAGTTGCAACCCTGTTGTAAAGGGACTGTTTTGTAGGTAGTGTAGTTTCCCTAGTGATTATTTCCTGCTACCGCTCGTTCAACTCTGGCATAGTTTTGTTTTATCTTTATGCATCAGCGCTGGTTTGGCTGGTCGACCGGTCCCAGCATGGTTGCAGGGACGGCTCGACTGCCATTCATGTTTTTGAATCAGTTTCTTCCTTCTCCCCTGCTGCTGAAAGGAAGTGAATCAGATGCTTGATTTTTTTCTATCAAACCAAATTACCTGGTTTGAAAAATGGTTGGTACGACCACTTAGAGTGAACTTGAACACACCAGCGAGCAAAGCGTTATTTATATAGAACATTTCATCCGAGGTGGAAGCACAATGAGCTGCACAAAGCGTGAGTTATCACAGAAGAACTATCTGGCTAGTGTAAAGAGAAAAACATGAGACACAAATTACAACAAACACATAAGTGATTCTTATGAATTTTGAAAAAAGAATTAAGAAAATAAAAACAATAAGACCAGCAACTGATCAGTAAAAATAAGATATGGAAATTAAAACTATTAAAAAGTAGGAATAAAATATAATTTAATAAAATAACAATTAGAACAATAAAATAATAAGACATATAAAACCAATAAAAGGAATAAAAATAAAATAAAATGGTAAATTAAGACCAGAAAACCAAGCTACTGGAAAGTGAAAGTTTTAAGACACAATACAACAAAAATTTATACCAAACCACATTTATATTAGTTACATTTTTGCAGCAGAGTTCTGGTTACTTTTTTATTAGTGGACTTTGTGTTAATATACCAGAAGAGACTGTCCAGGATTGTTGTCAGACTCTGCAAAGATGTTTATCACAAGTGTACAAGTCTTATTCATTAATCAGAAGTCAGTCATAAAAGGTTTGGCCCTTGGTAGAGTTACAAGTCTTTCAAAGCTGCCGACAAGAAAGGAGAACTCCGTTGAATGATTTTATTCGGCGGAAGTGAGGAGACGTTTCCGTCATAAAGTCAACTAATCGGATAGCTCCGGGCCCTGGGCTATTATCGACCATGTTCAGCCAACAAATGGAGGATAAGAGGCATCCCCCTGCCTCGAGAGAAATGTTGAGTTTGACATTAAATCTTTCAACTTGAGAGGTAATAGGGCTCTATCGCTCTTTTTCTGCACCGCACGGCGTAATTTCAGACCTATCTGCCCTACTTTTGATCATCTTCAAGTGGTGAAATGGGCCCACTGCCACTGATAAAAGACGGGGAGAGGGCGAGGGAAAGAGGAGAGAGGAGAGTGAAATCTAACTAGCGATGTTTTGAGCCGGCTCACAGAAGCGTGACAGAGGAGATCAGGCCTGTCATTCAGCAGTGGACACAGATGAGTATGAAGATGAGCTCCCTCTCTCGCTCTCTCTCTGACTTTTTATGAAAACCACTTATCTGGCCTTTGCTTCTTCCCCTCCGAGCTTCATAATCACATCCGAACACTTTCCAATTGCTCCTGACAGCGCTGCACTGCCTGCTATTATGTTGAGCGTAAAAAACGGTGACATATGCCATTTGACTCTTCTAATGCTTCGCAGTAAAAGCCAACTGACTTTGAATGGATTTAAGTGGCACACACAGATGTTCAATGATGTTCAGCCCTCAGATGTTCAATGTTTTATTCCCCCTTAAGTTACTCAGCCACAGTAGCCTGTTGGCACACTCAGAGGAGAGAGCATAAACTGTCACAAGACATATCCTCAGTGGAGAAGTTCCAGTTTTTATCTGTAACCCCCCCTCCCCCTCCAAAACTGTCTCGCCAGTAAGATCGTCTTGGAAGTGAGATCATCTTTATCTCAGGGACAACAATGGAGTCTCGATGCTTCTTAGTGCTGCCTCCGAAAAAAAAAAGATATTTTCGCTGTTTGAATCCTCAGCACATGAATGTATTTATAGCTGCACTTGTGACAATATCATATAATGATATCAGTGAACCCTTTTGAACCAGATGAGTGCATCTTTGAACAACATGTACTTCTTGGGTTTTTTTCCGTCAAAATAATCTACTTTCAGGGTCTCAGGGTTAATTGATATTCTCTGTCAGACCGTAACAGATAAAACCAACGTAACAGGAGAGTGTCACGAGGAAACGCCTGTGTACAAAAGCTCTGAGAGAAGGCCATAAATGAGTTGTTGATTCTTCATTTGAGCCATAGAGGACTTTGATACCTTGATGAAGCATTTCCATGACTTTGGCAGAGATATTGATGAATATAGTGATGAAATCATAACTCACTCCCATGTGGCAAAGGTACAGTCCTTTGTAATGGGACAAGCACAGAATCAAAATTTATGGCTGCAGCTTTTGTAGCAAAACCTTAATGCCTGCTGTTGTTGCCTTTCAGCAAAAAGTGTGTGTGTGTGTGTGTGTCTGTGTGTGTGTGTGTGCCAAGACGTTAGTGACACTTTCCATTATCACCATTATTTCACACATTACTGCCACTTTAATAAGAAACTTACAGACTGTTTGAGATGAATGACTCGCAGAGGTGACATTTATAAAACAGACTGATCAGAAAGGCAAAGACTCACTGATTGTCTTAGGGCAAAACAGTAGGAGAAGGCAGGTGCTCTAATCTATAGTAGAATAAAGGCTGGTAATTATATTATTATGTATTTTTGTTATTATCAACAAATCGCACAAAAAGAACAAAACCAACAATATGTTAGTGTCCTACCCTGTCTGTGGCTCTCTGCCCCAAGCCCATTTGTTCCCACTAAAGATGTAAGTTATGCACTTTCATTAGAAAAGACTCAGCAGTTTCCTTCAATAGCAGGGCACTGTTGTCTTAAGCAAAATGTTTCTCAAACAGCAGTAAATAATGCATTTGTTGGGGAATATTTTCAGTGGTGAATTAATGCACAATTGGTGCTCTAGTATTTAATTCATTGTAATGATGGAAGTTTTCACCTACTGCAAAATGTGTTTTTTTAAATTTATTTCATATATTTTTTCAACATTTTTTTTGGAAGAATTCAGCTCTTCGGCACAGAGGCTTTGGCCACATAGGCAATACTAAGATCAGTTAATTTCTAGTTTTACTATAATACTGTAAATACTGCCCTTTAAGCATCGAGGCTGTGCTAGTTTTATAAAATCACAGTTTCAATTTACAAATGAAACTGAATCTGCAAACTTTTTTAATCTCAGGTTTGGTTTTGATTATTGCTACTTAGGGGATGTTTGCTGCTTATGAACAAGAATGTCACAGGTCCTGTTATTTCTGTCTGAAACTCTTGAAGGTGTTTTCTTTTTAAAAAATTAATCTACTGCTCATCAACATGTCTGTGCTTATTTAATGTTCTTGAAGGAATGTCAAAAACCTGCTCTGAGTTTAATAACACTGTAGAGAAGTTGGCCTAGGCCATTAGAGGGTTTGTTTGATTCGGTATCATGAAGGTCCTTGGACTAAAACAGCATACCAGTGACACTTGTAAACCTCTCTGGAACAGTTGTTGTATGTTGAGAGCTTCTATCCCAGCAGCCCTGAGTTTTCACTGATAGCTTAAAGTACTTCAGCAGAAGTGTGATGATAAGATGTTAGACCTTTACACAGTTGTATGAAAATCTTAGACATCATAGTGTTACTCATCTTACCATTTAATTCATCTGCTTTTGTAAATAGGCTAAATTAAAAATTAAAAAATAAATAATAGAGTCATTGGTTATAATTGTCCTAAAAATCCTTTACCATGTTCCAAGCAGATTTTAGAACCCTTCTGCTATTACCAACAAGCTGTGCACAGGATAGCCTCATACTGGTGCACTGTATTTCTATCCTCATGAAAATTACAGTGATTTCAAAATGTCACCCAGCACGTTCCCATTTATGGCACTTGGAATGATTGACCCTCTGCAGGGCCTTAGTGATACCCCCTGCGCTGTTGCCATAGAGATTCTCTTATGTAACTCAGCAATGCGGGATCAGCAGGGCTGAAGTTCTTCACAATGGGAATCAATAACAATTCTGAGGAGAGGGACTTTGTTTTGCAGGACTGACC
The DNA here is from genome assembly GCF_002814215.2 of Seriola lalandi dorsalis. Classification (NCBI taxonomy): domain Eukaryota; kingdom Metazoa; phylum Chordata; class Actinopteri; order Carangiformes; family Carangidae; genus Seriola; species Seriola lalandi. The sequence continues at coordinate 431,020 of NW_019525241.1, read as the reverse complement.
ACTTCAGTTTTTTTTTGTTTTTTTTTTAAACTCCAGCACCTCTCCTGTATAATTTAGGGAGAAACATGGCGTCCATCACACATTAACACAATACGTGTAGAGTACATGCACATTTAATGTAGCCCTCTATACCATCAGTCTGCGACTGCAGGACTTATTCGATTATGTTATTTTGTTTTACTTCATGATGCAGGCCAAAGTGATTTCCTACATTTCCCACAGGGAGTTTGTGTGAACTCCACACATTCAGCTGTGGGTTATACTGCATGTGTAGGTGGAGAGAGCGGCAGTGGTGGTGAAAGTGGAGCCAGAGTTTTTACATTTGAGAAAAAGTATAAGTTGTGTCCTGTAGGCAAATTATAATGTGTCATGCAAGCTTTACATTATATCCTACACAGTCTGCTTGCTGGAGTGGTGTCTGATTTCCACCTTGTGTGACTTCTTACATTATTTCACATCAAGGTGTTTGGAGCACCAAGATTTGGTGATTTGACTCCGTTGCGTTTGTGATTATTTTGCATTTAGATTAACTTCAACTCTGAAAAGCTTTAAAGAAATATTTCAGTCTTTATGGAAATATGACTTCTTACCCAGAGTGAGATGAGAAGATCAATATCACTCTCATGTTTGTCAGTTAAATCTAAGGCTACAGCCAGCTCCCTGTTAGCTGAAATTAGCTTAGTTAACGGTTATAGCTAATTTCTAATAGCTATAGGTTATTTGTAAGTTAACGGCTAACAAACATGTTAATAAGTGAGCTTTGGAGGTGCTGGTTTTCAGATTTTGTTGCAAGCCAGCTGGTTCTCCTTTTTTTCCGACTTTACGCTAAGCTAACCAGCTGCTATGGTTTTGGCCTCATACTTAATGGACAAATATGAGAGTGGTATCAATTAGGGCTGAATGATATACAAAAAAAATAAAAAATAAATCATGGCAGATATTGCGATTGCAATATGTCACAATTTCAGTTGGAGTGGTAATTTTAGAATTTCAATTTCACTGAAAAAAATATAAAAATGATGACAATGTGATTTTTGTTGAGGCTTGGACCAAACAAGCATGTTACTTTACGCCTGGAGAAGAAGATTTGTAGGTCGGGCATCTCTATAGCACCACAGTACTTCATTAATTGTATGTTGTGACACATTTCAGCCATGTTGTGATTTTGATATCATTCTGATTGATTGTTTAGCCCTAATATTAGTCCAGGATCTAACATGAGTACTAACTATTCTTTTAAAACTCTGAATATAATCATAGTAACCCCGATGTTAAACTCCTTTAATTTGACATCCCGAGATCATTTCCACCTAAACCATTGAGCAGGCACTGCTGTTTTCAAACCCTGGGTGTGTTTTATGTGATATAATGGAGAAAGCTTACCTGCAGGAATGATCCCTATGCGTAGAGAACACGGCACCAATTCAGCATCTGGTTGGTTCTGGTCCACACCGTGGTCAGTTTGGGTCCTGGTGACCAACCCGTGCAGGATCTCGCTGAACATCCCATCTCCACCAACACACACCACCCTGGGAAGATAAATGATATCAACAACTCACAACCTGCATACATGTGTCTGAGGGGTCCTTTCGTCTATACTTGACAATAACACGACTGGGCAGCAGGACTGACTTTGAAAGCCTTCAATAAATAAGAATATCACACTGTGCCACCCACATCACAGCCTTTAAAGTCTATCTCAAAAACCTCACAGAAATGCCCCAATAAATTTTATGAACTGAAGAGTAAAAGCATAATGGACTTTAAACCTGCTCCGCTGGACCAAATATCTGATGAACAGAAGCTGGAGTTGACGGGGCACTCTGCAGGAAAAACCTTTCATGCTATTGATGCCTTTTATGTTCAGTTATCAGCTGCATTTTGCCTCAAACACTCCCCTTCCTCACAGACTGGAGCAGCAGCATCATGTACAAGCTGAGATGAAAACATAAAATTGACTTATGCAAGTGACTAGTAGATTTTGATTTATTGTGCATTTGTTATAAGTGATTTTACAGAATGACACAACAATATATAATAAACCTTCAGTGAAATCTGTCCTTGCTTTTAGATCTTTACTGCTGCTTTTGCTACAGTTGACCACTTGATTTTAACTGAATATCTTCAGCACTGGGTAGCCATATTGGCCACTATTTTAGATTGATGTTATTCCTCCTCAAAAGGACCTTTGTGTGACTATGGGGGACTGTAAATTCCTCCAACATTTCACTCAAGGACTAACAAATTGGATATCTCAGACCTTTGTTCAGATAAATTTGCTATATCAGATGTTATTATAGGTCCGCACTCTTCTGTTAGTCACATTTGCTCACACTTGTTTTCAAGCATAAAGTCTGAGAGTCTAGGAGTCACATTTTTGCAACAAGCCTTATATTGATCCCATGTGAACTTCCTACATCTTCAGAATATTGCCAACTTTTTTTTTCTTCTGCAAAGCACTTGGAAACTAATCTGCACTTATAATAAATCCTGATTAGACTGTTGCAACTCTCAATACAACATGTACTTATAAGACCCAACAGAAGATTTGAATATGATCCTAATTTTAGTATATCTACATGAGTTGTCTGGTTTTAGAGTGGATTTTAATATGTTAATGATTCATGGAGTACCACAGGGATCAGTCCTCGATCCATTAATACTCTCTGTCTACATGCTACCTTAAGGTCAAATATTTTGAAGGATCTCTTATCTATCAGAAACAAGTCAAATATGTACCTACAAGTCACATTATGGGACTGGTTCCTGAATACATTTTTGACTTGCTGAACCCCATATGAGCCCAAGTGAAGCCTGAGATGCTCTGGTAGGAATCGACCTGCTAGAGCACACTAGGCAAGCTCTTTATGTTTGTTCAAATCTCTGCTGAAAATTTTAGAACTGTATTTTCTTGTGCTTGCTCTCCCTTTTAATCTTAATTACTTGAAAGTTTTTTTACGCTATACATCTCTTGTATATATTTTATGTCTTTTGAGAAGCGCTTTGTAACTTATTTATGAAAAGTGCTAATTATAATTATTATTACTATCATCATTATTATTATTTACAACATTATTTGGCGCCCACACTTGAATAAGAGGTTAAGGGAAGAAGACCTAACAACAGCATCTGTGCGCTACACTACCATGCAGCATGGTTATTCATGTTTATCTGCCAAATGTTAGGAGATCCTAATCTAAAGATAGTAACACTGATCAAAAATCACTTGCCGGGTTACAGCAATCCAACTCTGTAGAAGGAAAAGCAAATCAGTGTCTAAGATCATCGCAATGATGGCGGTTGTTGAGTGTGAGAAACTCGCAGGGCTTTGTCTCAGTGATTACAGTCTGACACAACACAGATAACAACACAAAAGGACCTCATACAAACTTCTAACATGTAATAACTGATATATGGTTCATGGCCACGTGTCTCAGTGGTTTTATACAATCTGAACAGACAAGAGTTAACTCCATGTCACAGTGAAGAGCCACTGTTGAAAGCCTGAAAGCAGCAGCTACCTATCTTGAGTACTCACCCGTCATATTTATCTAGATTGGCCTCCGTTTTCAAGTGGTCCCTTGCATGATTGGCACGCTCTGTAACTATAGAAACAAATCAAATGGCAAGTGTTGGTACAATTTCAACGAAAGGGAATGCACAGACATAATGACTAGATGCTTTGTGACTTGTCTAGTACCGCAAGCATGCTATTACTGGCATTTTGAAATGACAAGGAAAAGTGCTGCACTTTTGAAACATTCACTGGAAGCCGTCGTGCAGATTAATGTTCAGAAAAAAGCAAAGGCACTGTGGCACAAAACGATGTTTTTCAGGTATTGTATATTAGCCTGCAAAATGAGCCCTGGGCCCACAAAAACAAAAACAATATTTCAACAGTAAATCTGTTTACCAGGCATATAAAGTGAATAGTATTCAGTCTGATGGACCATCAATACCCCTGACTATGTGTAGCTGCGGCAAACACTTATTGAATAACAGATGTGTTTGGATACCAAAGCTTATCAACTATCGCAGCCTCCATTAAGGTGCTGCTGTGATTAATGACACTATAAGCCAAATCATATCCTTGCAAGCCTGTTCGGTCCCTCGGTGGCCACGGAGATCTATACGGTGACCATCGGGACTCATTTTTTATTCAAATGTTGAGGAACGCTACCAATAGAGACCCACCAATCACATCGGCCGAGATGGAGGCGCGGCGAAACAGTGGAGCCACCTTCTGCTCGTAAATACGCTTCCCGCGCCGCTTTCCGCCGTAGGGATTGATGTACACCAGAAGACTCTTCGGTCGGCTGGCTGCAAAGTGAGGCAAGGGTATGAGATAGTCATTAAAAAAGATCAGTGTTTACCTTTTTTTTTTTTTTTCCACACACAAATGCGTAGCTGACAGCAGCTTGATGAAGTTTTTATTAACCAGAGACCTTTCTCAAAATGCTCCGTCAAACTGACTGGTCCCCAAAACACGCTGCTCAAGAAATAAATGGTGTGTCTACTGACTATTGGAGGAGTGTGGAGAAATTCAGAGGTGCTGCATCATTCGGTGATAAACCTACAAAGTGCTGTGATGGAGAATACTAAATGGCTTGTTTATGGCTGCCGTGGAAGACTGCATTTAGGACAACAGACCAAGATAGTTTCGAACAAAGCAGCTGGTCAAATTGAAAACAAATGGATTGGGATTAAGTGCTAAATGAGCACAAAGAAACATAGGGTTATATTGTTTGGCAATAAGACAAAAGTTCCATTAGATTACATAAATGGATTGCCAACGGGTGATGTAAGGTGCACTGTGGAGGACACTAACACTATTGAACACACTAAGGCTTCATCTTCACAATGAATGTCGTTAATTTTCTTGAATTGATTCATCTTTCCCGGCGAAATGGGGCCAAGTACACCATTTCAAATGGGTTAAACCCATCTTACACTCTTATTTCCACAGACTAGATACACACTAAATCCTTTAGAACCCAATAATACAATCACTTTGCAATCACATTATGAGACCCAAAGTGCAAAACACTGTATTTTGCCCTCAACTAGGTCAAAAATTTAATAAAGCTTAATGTGTTCTGACTGATGGTGTAATAACACTTTTATGGTAATGTAATATGTCAATACATCATTGAAAAACATAAACTTGATCATTTCTTTTCCAAACAGATGATGTAAAAATTGTGATGATGATGGCTAATGTGGTGTTATGTAAATGTAGTTTCATATTTTATGTAAAAAAAAAATAAAAATAAAAAAAAAATTTAAAAAAAGCCTGTTAATATGTAGAAGACAGATGTGCAGTTTCCTTTGAACACATATGGACAGTAAGCCGGACTCTGAGATATCCTCTTCATGCTTCATGCACGAGCCAGCCAAAGATATTTCTATACGACACAACACTCTTTTACTGTTTTTAATACAGCTGTTTATATGTTTTATTGTACTGTTGTTGCTCGCTCCATTCTTTCTGTCTGTGCCTTTTAAAGAACTGTCTGGAAGAGAAATGCAGCCATGTCTATTGTAGCTTTTGCCTCTGGGCTCTCCTGAGGTTCACCGTGTGATGCTGCTGAATGAAATGTTTTTTTTTATGGACAATAATAAAGACTTTCTTTAGAGTCTGGTTAGGGAGTAGAGGAGTTAATAGGGTTTGTCTTGAATGATAACTTCATTCAAGACAAAGAGTAGAAAGAAGACTGCAGTTGTGAAAAGTAACAAAGTAAATTTACTCAAGTATTTATTTAAGTACAATGTGGAGGTACGTTAATGCAACAATATTATATGTATAATTTTGAAATGGGCCATTCTGCATAATGAGAACTCTTGCTTTTGGTACTCTTGATGCTAAAGCTGCCAATATGACATTAATATTGGCATCTTTAGCACAACCACTGACGGCAAGGGAGGTGGAGGGAAACAGTTTTCCTTGGGAACAAGAATGACTTATCATACATGCTGCACGGTGGCGCTGTCCCAGTGGAGTAGCCCAAAAACAAAGCAGAGAGAAACACTGCGTTGTACATCCACAGACTACATTTGCTGCCGGGTGTTAGAATTGGTTGAGAGGCCAAAAAGCCTGATCCTCACAGAACACCCTGTGCCAAGGTGCTCTGAGCAGAAGGTGCTGCACCTTCCAGTCCATTCTCAGCTTGACAGACAAATCACAGCAGCAGCAACTTCTAAACCACCTGGCAAACCAAGTCTAATTGTTTAGTAGAGGCCTAATTTAAATATTTCCATGATTTCACAATTGAACGTATTAACTTAACAAAGACTAACTAATCTGCTCCTGAATATGCTTTTCCTACAGTTACATTTCCCCTTTGTTTCTGTGTCATGCAGATTAATGACTGTGTGCACTCTAAGCCAGACTCTTACTGTAGTACGTGGCACTTTTATGGTGCCTAGTCAATAAAATGGGCTTAATCAGAACTTAATCAGACTCAAAGTGCATCATCAAATCTGTTAAAGAACATCACTGAACAGTACGTACCGAGTAGTGACAGCTGCTCATTGATAACTTGGATCCACTCCTCACAGAGCGCCTGATTGGCACAGTGGAAGGTGACGTCACTACACCGCCACCGGTGCTGCCCTGTCCTCCTCACGTATGAAACTGTGTAGAGAAATAAAAACAAAGATACTTTAAGGTCATGTCCCCTGACATAGCAACCTTTGTGTTGTGCTCTAACCCCTTACCAAGCGACACGTCATGGTTCTTAGAGCACGATTGGAAAAAGAGTGTCAAAGGAAGAATGATGCTATCATGAAAACAAGGGAATTCCTAATCTGCTTTCAAGAGATAAAATCACAAGTGCTAAATAAAGCCTCAGATAGTGTTTTCCATTCATATCGTGTTTGCCACCCATGAACTCAAAGTACATCCCCAGATATGAATCAGTGTGAAACATCCATCATAGTGTCTGACTTGAAGAGTATTTGTGGTCTTTTCATGTCAGCAAAGAGGTATCGTACTTTGTCCGTTCATTCTTGCAGCACTGACTACTTTCAGCGCTACTTGGCTTTGCCACAGCGCGGACTTGCGACTGAGAATGAACCCTGGCTTTATCTGCACCAGCCAGGTCAATCAGATATGTGGAATGAGTGAGAAATGAGGGCATGAAGGGAAATGAAGGAGAAGTCAGTTAAGTAAAAACAGGGCTCTGCTGATAGTCAGACAAAAAGTAGAGATGGAGTCACATAATATCCTGCTAGGAACATTACTGAAATATTTACATTAAGGACCGAAAATTCTCTCGCTAAGCACTTTGACAGCAGATTCACTCACTAAGCATTTCAAAGTCAAATTATCACACTAAGCATTTTTTTCATCAGATAGAAAAGTTAACTTTTCAGGCAAGCTCTTCAATCGAAATCACTTACAGTACCTCTTACGTACTTACAGTGGGGTAGGCAGAGAGACGCTGGGAGTGGGAGTAAAACCATCCTTTAGTAAGTTACATAATCAGGATGTAAGTGATGGGATGTGTCTTTGAAGCCAAGTTTCCACAGTCTGTGGGAATGCAGTCGTGTCAGACTCGACAAAGTCTAATGCCAGTAAGAGCTCACATTAGTGAGGTCAATTTTAACATTTGGCTGCGATAAATAATGTAAATCCGATCTTGTTTGGATATAATCTAATGGCTCAAAATCAAGCATTAGCTCATAAGTCACTGGCATGCTGCCATCTTAGACCCAGTCAGCTAAGCTGTGAGGGACTCTCTTGTTAATGCATTACTTTCAGACTGTGGAGCTGTCTACAGGCTTATTTCCAGTGTCAGATCACTTGTGATTGGTGGGGTTGAACACGAGGTCTTGGCACACTTACCCAAAATGTAACTGTGATGTGGCTTTAACCTACTGCAATAAAATGAAAAGTGACAGTGATGAAAACTGGCTTCAGGCAATGTTGTTGGAAGGAACAAAAGATGCCGCATCTATTTCTTAAAGGGCCACTTCAGCGATTAAGCGCTGCACCTCCAAAGAGGATGGGGTAAGGAATAGTCAAAATCAATGCAGTAAAAGCAAATATATTCTGTCCTTTCAATCAAAACCCCCAAAATGCTTTATCTTACATTTCCCATAATGCAACTTGTCATTTCTCCCAGCCTTGACAAATCTCTTCCAGATCCACAGAAGACATTAAACAACTGTTTCACGGGCTAAGTGGTGCTCCCCCGTGACAAGTAAACTGACTTTGGCCTTTAAAGTGACATCCCACTGATTTTAAAGGCCAGTCTATGGTTTCCACATGCCCTTGGACAGATTCTGACTGCGGCTTTGGGGTGCGTGTGCAGACACACGTGCACACGAGAAAAGATTATGGCGACCTCTGATGGCGAGGAGAAGAGCTCTTTTGTGTACCGTGTTTGGCTGAACATCAAGAACACGACAGAAAACATGAACTATGTATTGGCCTTGAGTATGTACAGTACATCAGTGCAGGTTTTGTACCTGTGAATGCATGGGGATACAGCTGGTAGTGCTGCTTTGCTTTTTTCTGACCCCCAGTCTTTGTGTCGTCTCGGTCGTCTTCTTCACTCTTGCGGACAGCCACTATTTCACACACCTGGATGGCATGACTGTGAGCTGAGGAAAGGAATACATTAATTCATTAATACTTCACTTAACTGCATGAGACAATAACCAAAGCATGAAGTTCTTTTGCTGTCACAGTTGGTCTGTAGCCACTTTCTGACAAACCACAGCAACTGTGAATCTCAAGCGCAAAGGAAGTGAATATTAAAGCTGATATAATGAATATTTTTATTACAATGATCACATGATGATCACATGGCGACATGTAATGTCAACGAATGGGCAGAGAATTATCATCTGACCCCACAGTTCCCCTCAGCTCTACGGGATGTTTTAGCGTGTTTCAGATCATTGTTTTAGTTTTACCGTTTTTGTTCAGCCCTGCTTTGATCAGACTTATTGGAAAGTCTGTCGGTGACTGCACAAACAATTAGAAGAATGGCAGGAATAACGCGGCCATATCCCAAGAGAGCTGGGGAGTCGAATCTTTCTGTCCTTCTTTCCCACGGAAACGAGATTCAGGCTGCTTTGACTTTAGGATGAAAGACTTTGGCAACGTCTGAATGGTTTGTTCATTAATACAATTTGTCAAGAATAGTGCAAGAGTGGGTCAGCCGCCTAAAAGAGCTGCTAAGGGACATCAAAGAATTTAATAGGTATTAATTTACCATGTTTGAAAGGCAGAGATCTGGAACATAAAGGGAATTGTTGGGAAATGGTTTCTTTTTACATCCATACTCTAAAGCGATGAGAAGTGGATCTTACTATGATACAGAGTGACCGGAGAAAATCCAAATGAAGGGAATTAAAATGATGAAAAAAACACCTTCAATCTCAAGTTTATTGACTGTAAAAGGTGCAACTCAGTGCTAAGAGGCTGAAATACTCTAGACAAGATCTCACAATATAGCTTTCCCTTGTAAATTGTTTCTACTGTATATTTAAATTAAAAAATCCTGAGCAGTCAAGCACAACAGATGGCTGTGCTGCTAATGGATCAAATTCACATGTGCACTCTTGTACTCGGAAAGGACAATATTACTCGCAACAAGTTTAACTGACCTCTTCAACTGCATCACATACAGTCATTCCAGTCACTCCAACAAATTTTTTCAGCTGATATGGTGAAATGAATGGGAGGGAGGCATGACATATTATTTCTCTCCTGGGAGTCTGAGGGAATAGGATTTCATTTCTTTCTCAAATAAAGATGATGCGCCATGCAGGCATGAATAACTTTATGGCCATCGATATTCACACTTTGACAAATAGGAAGAAGAGTTATGGCCATATGGTAATGGCTTTATTTCAGAAAAAAAAAAAAGAATGAGGAGTTTCATTCCAACTATTTGAAAAATGACACCGAGTGCTCTGCCAGAGTGATTGTTGGTGTTGAATTAGAATATATAATAGATTACTGAACGTTACTGTGACTTAAATATTCCTATCTATTTTCTAAACTGCTTATCCTGTTCAGGGTCACTGGGGGCCTGACACTACCAGATCATTGGTTAGGTCACTGTATCACACATATACAGTACACCAATGGATACATTCGATTCAGAGTTTTCAGAGCCTGACCCACGCGTCTTTGGAGCGAGAGGGAAGACCCATGCCTTATCTTTCATATTTAACACGTTCAGGATTAGAAAATGAGACATTGTAGTTTAATAAGCAGCCATCCTATGGTTTGGTATTTACTGATCATGACCACTGCACACAGCACTCTGAACGTCCTGTGCTCACAGTGAAGCTGCATAACCTCCAACTCTGAACAAATCTAACCTGGTGATTTCTGATGTAGGCTTTACAGTGGCTAGTAAGCTACGCAGACTTAACATGTTACAAAAACCAACTTTGGCGCTACCTGGAGGCACATTCATCCTCTTTAGGTAGAGGTTAAGCTGACTGACCGAAAGTAGAGAGACGGAACTGATATCAACCCTCCATCAAACTACATGCACAGGACAGAAAACCAGTCGACTCCCTAGCTCAACGTGACAGAGCATTACTGGGATTAGTATCTGTAAGAAATTGAAATTGTTATCTTACACTACTCATTAAAGTAACCACATTACTCTTACATGTTACGAAATAATATGTTACTGCTCGACAGTGTTCATAAGCAATAAAATTCAGCTTTAGTTCAATACTTTGACGACCTCTGCTGCTTACTTGGTGTCATACACTTTCTAATGTTAGCAAACTTTAGATAATATAATGTTATAATACTGACATTATTGAGTCAATTAGCTAGCTTGATAACGTGTAAAACCTTAGTACTCAACACTGTTCATAAGAAATAAAACACAGTTTTGCTCAATTCAAAGGGTTTTGCTGTTTAGCCTACTTGGTCTGGCATGACCAGTTGCTAACAGTAGCTCATGTTAGCAAATGTTAGCAGACTTTAGATAGATAAAATACTGTGTAAGTGACACAAGTGAGACACTTTGTTGACTTTATAACTCCTCACCCCTATACTACTCTCACACCATGTTTTAGCATTTACCATTATCCTATAATTCCAACTTGTGGCCACTGATAGGGAAGGAGCTAGCATGCACAATACCAGGGCGCTGAAACTGAAGCAGCTAAATATAATATCATAATATCATATGTAAATATTACACTTATTTACATGTGCTTTTCCTTCTGAGAAATATCTTAGTGGCTCCTTATTGACAATAAGATTTAGGTTAATGTCACACTGACTAACACCTGTGGATGTTTACAATGAGACTTAAGAGGGAGTATCTTGCACAAACAGGTCAATGAGGAAATGTATTGCTTAAGCTGTTGATTTAAGCGCACCTTTTACGCAAGTGCATGCGATTATGTAAATGATAAACCCAGCAGGTGGATAGCTGCATCTCAAATCTACTTCAACTGATGCTGTAACAAGCGGTGCAACATGTAATACTGATAGTTTGACTTATCACTGAGGTGTGCTGAGAAAATAAACACAGTGTGTTGAACAGGATGTTCTAAAATATCAGACATCATTTCATGCAAGCATAAACAGATAAGCAAGAGCAGATTATCTTATTGGTAAAATGTTGCATGTTGACAGTGACAACTGTAGTGAGAACGAACCCAAGATTACAACAAATTGTGTAAGATTTGAGATAATTCAACAGGAAATCTAGCATTTGATGTTTTTTTTTTTATATATATCTAAGAACCAAACTTGTGCCTGAGTTGTGCCAAAACACTGAGTGGAATATATTAGAATAGCTTATCTTTTAACATACAAATTTACATGTTTGTTATCTTAAGCTTCAATAGCTTCAGGTGAAATCCAAAAAAATGAAAAATGTATGAAATATTTTATTTAACCTGGTAGTCAAAGCTTCTTCTGTCAACAACAAAAAAACAGTCAGTCAGTCTCTTTCTCTCTGTCTCTCTCTATCTCTTTCTCTCTCTCTCTATCTCTCTCTATCTCTCTGAGCAGGCCAATACTTTGGACAACTTGGCCAAATTAACCCCAGAAACAAGCACAAAGCTAACAATCCCAGTGAACTGTGTTGGGGAAGGAACTGGAAACAATAGCTGACATCCCCACTTTGTAACACTGCTCCAGTAACCCTGCCACACACACTCACAAAAGGATAAACACACGCGCTCGCTCACATATGCGCGCGCACACACACACACACACACACACACACACACACACACACACACACACACAATAATCCCATCACCACACACACATCGAGAACACATACCCACACACAAATTCCCCACTTTTTAGCTCGGTGCAGTCCCTAAGCTACATGCTAAGCCCTCGGCCATACAAGGCAGATCCTCTCTGCTCTGCACTGACATACTTTTCTTTGTGCTTGAAAAGAATCTTAGCACTGGCAGTCAGCCAGTGTGCACTGCCTATTCATACCACAGGGCTCAGTGTGTTACTGAGAGCCGGAGAGGTCTGCTATCTGCAAAAAGTCAGCTTTTCAGGCACAGAGGAGGGAAAAGGTTTATTCTCTAAAGTCTGGAACTTGTTCTGCACTTGAAGGAAATCATTCAAATGTTTGTTTTGTTGCTGTAAAGCTGCGGAGATACCTGAGAACACTGATATAGAAGACCGGTTTCATTTCGAGTCATGCAATAGTCTACGTCTACCGTCCATTTCCTGCAACGATTTTAGAATGAATGGCATCTATTTTATATTTTTTCCATTAACTTCTTTTTCGTCAGTTTCAAAGTTTGGCACCACTGCATTTGCTCCAAATAAAAGACTTGTGACGATTTAGCCGAAGAGGACAAGCTCCAACATCTCCAGGAGACAAACTACAAATGATCAGTCATGAGGAGGACCTAGACAGCACAAAATTAAAAACAAACATTAATATTGTCATTTCCACGGCATTCAAAGCATAAGTGATGAAATTAGTGTGACCTGGAGCGTGACACTCTGTGTTTGTGTTGCTGACTCGATTCTCAGATGAGCCCACTGTAAACACTTGAGACTGCCAGGTGCTATTGATGTGTTTTCTTATAAAGCCATAGAGTTTAAACCTTGGGAGTTTACAACTTTTTCAACATATATCTCCCGATGTGCCAGAAGTATTTATGGATGTGATTCCAACTGACGTGATATCTAAACCCCTGAGGCACGACTGCTTAGACCTAACAATGATCAAATTAACTATTAATATCCACTTGAATTTAACAGGGGGGGTTAATTTACATACATGCTGGTTACCTACATATAATAATAATAATAATAATAATAATAATAATAATAATAATAATAATAATAAAGTGGCAAATACAGTACATCACTTTAAAGTTTGGAAATGTGTTGGCTTGCAGAGCGTTAAACAGCAATACTGATACCACTCTCTTAAATATAAAGCTACAACCAGCAGCTGGTTACAAAATCTGCCTCCCAGATTGCGTCTGGCTGAGAAATAGTCCATCAAACCACAATCTGATGTTTTTACACATTGGATTTTACACAGATTAAACAAACGAGGTATGAAGAAATAAGTGAGGGCGTGAAAGTATTTTTGCTTGTTCTCTGCTTACAGTTGCTAATAAGTGTACTTTAGAGGTGCTGACTTTGTTGTTGATTTCCTCATTTCCAGACACGGAAATGAGATCCATTTGTTTCTATTGAGAAGTTTACAAAATAACACATAGCTGCCTTTTTGGTATACGACTGTCACAAACAAACAACCTGTCAGGTTTCAGCTCAGGTTTCACTTTCCCCCTCATAAGAGGTTCAAGTTGACCGCCATGGGAATAAGACCAAGTTCAAAGAGATAGTCACATGAAAAGAGGACAAGAAGCAACATAGAGAATCATTCTCCAAGCCTGGCATGTGTTGCTCCGGACTTCAAATTCTGGCAATGGCAGTGAGTTGATTTGCCCTGAGCGTGAATGTAATCCCTAGCTCTGGCATTGTTAGTGCCTTTCTCTACTGAGCCAGAAACATCCAAGTCCTCCGGGGCTCAGGGTGCGACTGGCTTCCATTGTAACCACATGAGATGGACTAACACCTGCACTGAAGTTAAAGAGCCATGACCAGTTTGGAGATATCTGAAAAATCTGAATTTGTGATGCACATGATTGTAGACATCAGTGGCTCATTAAAATGAAGCTTGTTGCAGATTGAAAATGTCTACAGGTTGTGACCATCTAAAAAGTGATTATTCCTTCCCTGAGGTGTACAGGTAAAATGAACAAGAAAAAAACAATAGGGGAAAGTCTGAAAAAAATACAAATTTTTTTCAGAAATTCGCTTTTTTTCCTGCTCTTCTATTGCATGTAATCATCTAGAGACCCCCCTCAGTTTTTTTTGTGACCACTTGGTAATGTCCAGACACTGGGAACCACTGATAAGTACTGATCTGTATGTTCTATCATTCAATCAACTAAATCCTACATCTGATAATGTAAGCATCATTAACCTGGAGTCTCTGTTCTAGCACTGGCTACTGTTATGGTCTGTTTTTAAGTATGTCATATTTAGAAAAAGAGCTAGTCATAATGTGTAAAATTACTGAAGTGGCCCTTTAACTCCCTAGAGGGCTAAAAGTCCCACATGACTCGACTGGGATTGAGAGCTACTGGTCCTGGCAATAACTGTATCCTATAATAATGGAACAAAGAAGATCTTTGTGTTAATGTAATGGAGCTCAGGAGGTCAGTTAAATTCAGCTCTTTTGGTAGAAATACAATCCACCATGTAATTCAAGAATATGGCTCCGAAGAAGAGCTGTTGTTCATTGTGGGAGACATGCACACAAGGAAAAAGGGCAGAGCAGTATTATACCTTTTGATTGGAAGGATTGTAGCTAGGTGGAAACCATATGTTACGCTACACTAACCCTGCATTTTTGTACTTTCAAAAGCCCTGCTATATATCCCAAGTCATAAAGGGTTTTACTTCTTTATTTCATAACTTTTTTCTTTGCCATTGTCTTCCAATTTGGAAAGGGTGATTTAACTGGCCTCCCACCACTGTATTAAGGCTTGGGTCGGTCACACCAGAAAGTGGCATAGGGAAATTTATCTTTGATTCTTGGTGAAATATTTGGTTCTAGCAGGTTGTAGGGCTAGTTTGTAAACTACTGTAGCGGGAGAACTAATCGCTAACATGCTAGCGCTTGTCAGAAACAGCAGTTCCCAGAGTGACTATACTGTGCTCTTTACTTCCGCCTGGTATTGTATTCCAGAGATTGTATTTCATTCATGAAAAAGTTATTGAATGAAGAATAAAATTATCTCCGAGCAAACTGGGATACTAGCAGGACAATAATTTCACATCAGTAATTCAAAAGACAAATTTTTACCATCGACTCCTGTTTCTAAACTGTTTGCAAACCGTTCCTCTATTGTGAAGCAGCTTGTACTACAACAGAGGTGGTTAAAGGACAACAGATGGTGCAACCATTGAAGCTCATAAGCTATAACAGCTTCCACCATTTTGGCCTCTTTTCACTTTGAACAGCATCATCAAGACAGCTTGCTATAGTTGGTCAATGGCACATATTCCTGTGTCAAAGTTGACCAAAGTTGTGCAGATTTACTTTGGCCCTGCGACCAACCACTGATTGAGCCTTTATGCGGTCAAACGCTGCTGATGGGAGCTGGACTTCAGTCTTTGTGGTGGTAAGTTAGTATTTTTCACCTGTGATGACTAATGAGCAACCAAAACTGACTTTAGAACAGTACTTTTAGTTAAGACATTACTTAGTATTATGGTGGTTCAATGAGTACCTGTTGAAATGTTTTGACTGGATTCTTGATCCTTCTCATCCTGCTTCCCCAAAACAGGATGACATCCCACTTGACAGGATTCCATTCACAATACTGGTAACACAGTGCCACACATCAACATAACGTCTGTGACTTCCTTGTCACACCCTGGATTTTTTTGCGCATGGGTGTTGAAGTGACCCAACCCAGATTCGATCATCAACCCAAATGTAAAATGATAAAAGTGTGTGATAGATTTGGAGATGACTGTATTAACTTCTCTAACGTCTATCTTATGAATTCATGTTTGCACAAGAGATTCTATGTTTGTGTGCATGATATCTCTGACAGCACACAGCGCCTGCCCTCGTCTTCCTTTAGTCCTCTGACAACAACGAGCTGTCATCATATTCATATTCTGCCGTTGTCCTCTGCACCCCTCCCTTTACACTGTGAATCAATATGTAATCCCTATATTGTTACTGTGGTTTGGCACTGACAGTGTGTTAGAGGACAAGCTAGTGAAAGCTTAAGGAAACGCTTGCGTTCTTAGGTGTTCCCACACTATGTTGTTTTTATGTCATTCCTGTTTTGCTTTTATATATTGCATTCCAAGTGACATGCAACACAGGTGCAAGAGAAGAGATAAGACTTAACTGAGGGTGTGAAACTGATAAAACTGTTTATATTGTTGGGTATTCAACGTACTATTTAAGCATTTTTGGCCACATGCTGAATATCGGTTGATGCTGGGTGTATGTAAACAACAGTTGTACCGCAATACTTCCAAAAATGTGAGTTATTATCAAACAAGGTGGGTGTTCTACCATGGCGCGGATGGGTATGCACTTCTTCATTACTCATCCATACCAACATGTCATCATCCAGGTCATTGATTCATTGCGTACAGTAATTAGCTTTAGAGGTCCTAACTAAATCGCAGGTAATTAAATACAATCAGTGTAATGAAAGGGCCTGTATTGTTGCCAATAATGCGGTATAAACCTGCACAGTTTACCCGATCTCCAGCTGTCGTTTTCTGGCAGTGTTTATTTCTCTGTATCTCTCTCCCTCCCTCTGCAGCCGTCTCTCAATGTACAGACAGGGCTGTGCATTGAGCACCAGCTTTAGATTACAAAGCACAGATCTGCCTGGGTACACATGGCAGTAAGCTGTCAAACAAGACGTGGATTTCTCCCAGGCACAATGGGTTTGTTAAGCCAACGCTTAGGCAAACAGATGGAGAAGAAAGGACAGCCAAGGTGGAAGGTATAACAGGAGAACAGTCACTGGGGGTACAGCGATACCGCTAGTTCACTACCTGTGCCAAACGCAACAGTCAATACATGTCATTGCTTTGAAAACAAACTGCAGACTTACTTTTTTGTTACCTCGATTTTCTGAAAGGAAAATGAAATCCTATGGATCTCCTATTTAATGTGCTTCTCGTGGAATGTTAGTCATGGTAGCGACATGGCTTTAGACATTGCAGTGGCAGCTGGACAGTCCATCACTTTAGTGCAGACTGACATATCTCAGCAACTACTGGATCATGAAATTCTGTACAGACATCCATTGTCCCCAGAGGATGAAGCCTAACGACAATAATGATGATCTATTGACTCAACTAGTGTCACCAAAAGGTCAAAATGTTTCATCTCTCCACTGAAATATCTTTACACTTACTCAATTAATTGAAACAAAATGTTGTACAGACATTCATGGTCCCCAGAGGATGCAGCCTAATGACTTTGATGGTCTATTGACTCAAATAGTGCCACCAAAAGGTCAAAAGGTTCATTTATCCACTGAAATATATTAACACCTACGGAACAAATTGTAACAAAATTTTGTACAGATAGTCATAGTCCCCTGCTGATATATCCCTGTGACTTTGGTAATGCCTTGACTTTTCCTCTAGCACCAACATGAGGTGAACACATTGTTTTTAGTGAAAGGTATCCACAACAAATGGATGGATTGCCATCAAATTTTGTTCAGACATTGATGTTCCTCTAAGGATGATTTGTCATCACTTTGATCTGACTTTTTGCCTAGCGCCTTCATCAGGTCACCAAACACCTGCAAATCTAATGGAATATGGAAAGTGGATTTTACTATGGAATTTTTTGTCAAAGAGGAAATCCCGTGATGTTGAGACCCTATTTCAGCCTGATTTTAAAACAAGTGAATAAGTGAATCCATCACTGTAAAATGTTGGCTATGTATTCAGCTTTGCCATCAGGAAAAACAAATATCTAAACCCTCCCCCTCTGGCCAAGAGAGATATACAGGGCCTGAGGAAGTACTCCTCGCTAAGCATAGTGATTTGCAGGAACAGTGAGACGCTCTCTAAAGCATATTCCATGATTTATTCAAGATTTTCCTCCAAGATGGGAACATGCATTTACTCTAGATTTGCTCTAGACTCAGAGGCCATGCCATCATATTGTTCGGATTTTGTGTGTCTGTGAGAGCGAGTCTTTGTGTGTATACAAATAACATTCCTGGCTAGGGAAACCCTGTCTTGTGCTCTACTCAGCACATCTGACTGATAGATGCTCTGATTCAACCAAATCCACTTAAATGTCAAGCAGCAGCATCCACTAAGCCTAAGCCAAAACATCAAGACCAGAGTGACGTTTCCCGCTCATAACAATTCCTCTTGGCATTTATGGCACTTGTGTCGGTTTGATATTAAGGAAAATATATTGGGCAAAAATGGAAAACAGAGGCTGAGGAATACCTGTCAAATTTGAGTCACGCTGCATGATTTTCTGCTACCAGCTGAGATTAACTTTTTCTGCCTTCTCGGAGCCACAGTGGACTCACTGATTCTCTTGGCTTCTAAATGTTATTTGATAGAAAAATGTCAAAATATGAACCAACTAACATGTCTCCTTCCATCCATCATATTTCTTCTAATATCCCAGCTTGATTTTTTTGGTAATAAACAACCAAAAAAAAAAAAACTCAGCCAGCTCTAGAACAAATATCTCATGGACATTTCACCTGTTAGTGTCAGACTGCTCAGACAAATCTAAGGTAAACACACACACACAGACACACACACACACACACACACACACACACACACACACACACAAAGTGGTGCACAGAAAAGGAAGTGTGGAATATTTGAGCAGCCCATGATGTAAATCATCAACATGTAAAACCAGAAATATAAATAGAGCATTTCATGTTTGGGTAGTCGCAAAGAAGTTAAGGAAAATTCCAGTCACCAACACTCCTGTCTTCACTATAGTAACTGATTAACTACACTGCACTGACCGCTAATGATAACCACACACTGCTCAAGGACTACAAGTGTAAAAAAGTAAACATGTTTAGCAGTCTTAGTTTGCTTAAGCACAAGTCGTTTGATGTACTCAGAAATGAATGTGACGCCATAAACAGCAGTGTTTAATGTTGAACTTACTGCATATTTATTACTGACAAGGACTCCTTGATTCCTAACTCCCAAGTAAACTGACCTGGTCTTGTCCCAAAGATCACTGTGGGGGGGGATGATATAACTGCTATGAACATTGACTCAATAAATGAAAGTCTTTATGGCAGGTTATTATGGAGCGCTTGATACCACTTTGAGGAAGGTCAATGGCCAGGTTTAAACTGAAGTGTGCAGTGCCAGCTGTAATCACTCCACTCGATGTGGTACAGTAATTGCAGACCAGGGAACTCATCTAGATGAACAAACATTAGCCCCGGGAGGTTATAAGGACGTCTGGATTAAGTGGTGAAGTTGTCTGATGCAAAGGATGGAAAGGACCAAAAATTTGGAGCACTGCTCGACAACCACAGTGATAGTGAAGAGAACCTATAGAGACACAAACTTGGCTATTCGTTAACACATCGCTTTCCACCGCAGGAACTTCCACTAGGGGAACAGGAAACTTTTGAGGAACTCAGTTCTCCTACCTGCATCTCCACCAGAGGAATCAGAGAGATGTCACTGATTGGTCATTGCTATACACCCGCCATTTTTTAAAAACCTGCAACTACAAACACACTGTCCTGCTTGTAGTTCATATAGCCAACAATAATAAGGATGGAGCAGCTCAAGAATTGTTATAACCGCTTCCTCCTCCTAGATATGTCAGCACACTCATTTGCTTAATCTTCCAAGTGTTTTCACTGTGAAACTTGAGCTTTCCCCTGGGGGAGCTCCTGGACTTAAGTTATTGGTGGAAAAGCAGCTTTTAAGTTATTACCTAGCTGGTTTCAGACTAGAAATTTACTATTTAATAGGGTTGAACCATTAAAATGTAACAAATATCTTATATTATATATATATTTTTTTTTAAACGTAAACTGGTTAATATCATCACCTATGTAAATAGAACATCACAACTTGGAGCATAAGAGTTTAAGGTGGCAATGTGATATATTTTTATTTGTACAGTCCTCGTTCAAATGTATTAATGAAGCTGTTCTTAGGTCAGATGTGTCTACCATATTTCATATTACCTCTTTCAGTCTTCAATCATTATATATCAGCAAGCTTATGTTATCTTAGTTAGCTGCACAACAGTGAGAATACACTTGGCAATAACAACTAATCTGTATGCAATAACTAGTTGAACTGAAATCCATTTTAATTCAGCAATGCATAAATCTCAAACTTATGTAATATAACTAGGCTAAGTTTGAACTTCTTGGTAAACAGTATGAATGAATGTGTGTAGTACAGAGACCCTCACATTTGTCCTTCTAACTTGAGTTGTAGAATTCCATACCCTGTGTTTTATGTAAATTCTGCCTCCTTTTGCCTTATCAAACTCTGCAGGATAAAAACTCGAAACTTAGTGACCCAGCTGAATTCAAGACTGTTTTTAATTAGTTTCTAAAAAGATCACATTTTTGGAGATTTTTCAAAGAGCTCACTGGGGCAGAAAACAGCTTTCATGAGCGAGTTTAATGAAAGAATGAATGAACTCCTTCCTCAGGGACATATTAAATAACAGTCAACCCCAGGTAGTGGTTGCTTGTAAGAAAGGGTGCCTCCTAATTATCTCTGACTGAGAGCCCACCTATGTGACCTGCTCTTGTCAGTGCACAGACCCAGACTCCGGGAGCTACATGACCCGACTGTTGCTCCCTCAACATGTGCATGATCCTGATAAGGAGAGCAGAGGGAGAACACTGCTGCTTCTGGGTGACAATAGTTACACTTACAAAGGGCAAAGGATTTACTGTCATAAGAGGAACAGGTTTAACATTTTGACCTTTTGTGATTATTTCATTAATATGTTTTGTGTAAATATGTTATATCAAACTTTTAACTGATTTACTTGACGTAACCTACATTTCTTAAGTTTAAACACATGACCCAAAAGCATCTGCCTAACTCATTCACTCACCTGTTTCAGATTCCCTGCTGATGCCTGAGCTTCGTTGTCTGCTCTTCTCAATTTCCTTCCAAGCCAAATCACTGCGATTGAGAACAACTTCAAACTGTCTGTGCCTCTGGAAAAGCTTCGAAGACAGTAATCTGGGCTGTTTTTCCATCATTTCGCTCAGACGTGTCATTAGTTAACGCTGCCGTCCGATGATCCTCATCTCAACTTCGTCGCGGCCCGCACAGCAAAACGCGTTTGAGCGTGTGTGGTGTGTTGAGTCGGTGTGTCCGTCGGCCCAGGCTGTCAGGAGAGTAGTGAGGACTTCAGACAAAGATCGTGTATGAGCAAGATGATTCACTCAGGAGTAAGAATGTAACTGGCCTACTTTCCATTCTGTAACTTCGTACAACAAAAGCATGGATCTAGAATAGTCTTTAATTTTTCTATTTATGTTTTGCATGAAAGGCCTTAATATGAAATAAAAATTGATTAATTAATTGAATAAATTGTTGCAGTTTATGTCACATTGGCTATAGAAATCTTGATACTTTTATATATCTATAACTGTGTTAAATAGAAAATCCAATCAATAATGGTATGGGAATACAATAAACATTATATTTTCATTCAGAATGTACAGACAGTGTGTAATTTTCCATATCAAAGAAGAACCACACATCTTCGAAGGTTTCATTTCTATTTTTTTTTTAATGTTTTTTTTCAAAAATGTGTTTGAGTTTGTTTTGAAATTGAATGATGCCCCTGATGTCTCTTAACATTCAGTCCTAGAACTTGCATAGCATATAAGCCTAAATTAAAATAAAATAAAATAATATAAATAAAATGAAATAAGCCCCAGGTATTTCAACAAAAAAACCTGTTACAACATTTGCAAATTTTCCATTAATACAAATAACACCTGACAGCAGACATGAAGTTTGCCGTATCAGAAAAAAATGACAGAGTGGTAGCTCTTACCTTTTTTTCCCCTGGCTACTTCAATCCTGTGGAACAACACTGCATCAGCACTTTGCATAAACACATACCCTCTCAAATTTATGACTCAGTGAGCAGTTTAGGCGCCTCCCTGGTTCCAGACTGAAGAGTTGAATAATAACCTTAACCTGACGTATCCCTCAGACAGTGATCATTATGAGACAAAGACCAACATCAACAAAAAATGATGACTAAACTGTGTTTACCTGCTTTGCCCTCTGCTTTTAGCTCATAAGCTGAAAAGAAACTGAGCTGAATTCAAGATGATGAAAATATTGTAATAATAAAAACATTTTATGTTAGCACCCATCTCTCCATCTGCAGTGGTTGTCTAAGTTTTTTTTCTCAAGCTGTGCGCATGCTTTAACTGCAGGGAACAAGAGACAGTTAAGGAAATTAAAAAGGATTTTGTCAAAGCTATGTCTTACACTGTAAGAGTGAAACATTTATTTAATATTTCTTTATGTCTCTGCTACAGCTTCGGTTGTTGTGCAGTGTTGCATTCTTGGTATATTTAATGATCTCTCCTGCGACTTCTCCCCCCACTATAGTGAGTGTGAATTGATGAATTGCCTTGTTAATAACATAGCAATTAAAACTTGTCATTCATTAATCATCATGGCATCCATCAATACAAACAATGTATTTTCAGAAAAACGTTATCTTATATTCTATAAACGCCCCATCTTTTCAAAGTTGTATCTGAATAATAATGTATGAATACCATATAAACAATTCTAAACAACAGTAAAGCTTACTGGAGAATAAATACATTTGTTTAGAGGTGCTGTAGCAATGGTAAATACTGGGAATGTTAAGTATTTTTTTCTCTGTGCCTGTGGTCCTGATGCTGGTGGTCTCTCTTTTGATTGACACACAGTTTGTAGTTTGTAGTTTCTGTCAACAAAGCAAAGACAGCGGGGCATGACGTCACTGCTCCTCAAGCCACCTAGCAGCAAATCTCACTTGTGATTGGCTCACGGTGAGGAAGTGTCGCTTCAGCCAATCACAGCCTGGTTTGCTCACCCATTAGGCAGTATCAACATGGCAGCTTTCTGAGTTTTGGAGAAGGGGGACCTGGTGTAAATAAACACGATTTTCACGTTTTACAGATAACGACAGCGTTTGGGTGTTAGTGTTTAAGACTGGCTGGGGCCGCAGAGGGAAAATGTCGAGCGACGGAAACAGAAAACAGTTCTGGAAAAGAAACGCAGCCAAGGTTCCTGGCAGGTGAGTGACGTGTTCCCTCCTGTTGGCTAGCTTAGCGTAGCTAGCCTTACTGAACTGACGCTGCACTGTTGAGCTTCAAACGCAACTTTCACTTTCACTGACTGCCCTGGTGTATTGTACAAAGTTTGCTAGTTTCTGTCCGTGTATTGTACCAATGCCTGCATTAAATTAGTCTCGCAGGCAGTTTACACCTTGCTGCTGTTAGCTGGCTAAGAGCTACGTTGCTAACAGCGGCTAACAGTTAAGTAATTTACCCACACCGCACTCACAGAGTTGTAACTAAAGAAGGAGTAACCGTTTTATACTACGGAGTAGCTATTGTCTTACAACGAATTAATGTCATTTTTGTCACTCTTAGAATTATTACAGTTTTAACTGGTATTGTTTGGGATAACTCGAAGCTAACATGGCTAGATTGACAGCCAGTTTTGAATGAGCTCATTCATTTACATGATCTCTTCCTCACTTCCTCAGCATTCAACATGTATATGGCGCACAACATCCACCTTTCGACCCGCTCCTTCATGCTAAGTAAGTGAAATATACTTCTTCTTTTTTGGTTAAAGTACCCCGTGATCTTGTTGGAGAATCTGAACAGTTGTTGGACTTTTACTTCCCTAAGTTTCTGTGTATTAACAATGTGTCTCAGTTTGGACAATTATAAAACATCCTTTAAAAACAGATTTGTCTAAATGTAACATTGTATTAAACTATATCACCCCTAATCATGGAAGATCCCATCAGATAACTTTTTGACAAGCAAGCAGGTTTATCTAGTGTGTACCAGTGTAAAGTGTTTCCTTTCTCTTCCTGGTTGAATGGGAGGTGGATCTCTTACTCAGGAGGTTAATGGTTCTTAGATGCTAAACAGTGTGGGTGTTATAGATGATCTCATAAGCATAAGACAGAAGTTCAGTCATGTACAATGACATTTGAATGAAGTTCCAATAGTTTTCTTCCATTGCTATTCGACATGAATGCCACTAGAGAGTGATGACTTTGCAGGAGATGAAAAACAATGCAAAATAACAATGCAAAGATTTTTAAGGGTGTTACAGAGGACAGAAAGCTGTGGCATGCATTGATGGTGCAACTAGGAATGTGGACCTGTTTCTTTTGCCATTTGGAAGGTGACGAAGGCACAAACATTACACACCTGGGTGTAGCTATAACTGCATCATGCTTGAATTGATAAAATGTCATATATTTAATATTACAGTATAACTCTGGTAACCTTTTGTTTGCACCGTTTGGCCCTTCCTGTTATGCCGTTTTAGAGGAACTGACCCTACCAGAAAATCTAGCTGCTAGATGGATAGGTGACCAGCTTAAAGTAACTTCAGCATAATTCAGTTTGTTGTTATTTTATCTTATTTGAAAAGTTTAAATGTTGGATGAATGAATATATGATTTAATTCATTATTTAATAAGAAAAAGCCTGGAATTTACAATAAATACAATAAACATTTTATCTAAAGTGAAAAAAATAACAGAAAAACTGCTGTCTTGAAATGTTAAGTGTGTTGAAAACTTTTTTGAAAGCATCATCATCATTCACTTCTGATTTCAAAATATTTCAGACTTTTTCAACTTCTTTTATAACAAGTTGTACCTATTTTGTTCCAGCCCCTCCCAAACACACACACACACACACACACACACACACACACACACACACTCACTCACTCACTCACTCACACACTCACTGACTCACTCACTCACTCACAGATAGGAAAACATCCTTTTATTCAGTAATAATCCCTTTCTTTCTTCTGTCTGATGTTTAATCATGTAGATTTCCGCAGGGGGTTGAATTTAATTTGCTTGTTTTTTTTTGTCAGAGTATAAGTTCAGACTTTCTCTTTTCTTCTAATTTATGATGGAAGTGAGCTAATGTGGACAAGTCTCTCTCTTTATTATGGTAATCCTTGTCTTTGTAAGAAATCAGAGCACCTTCGTCTCTCTCCCCCTCTCCCCTCTCCCCTTTCCCCCCTCCCTTTTCCCTCTTTCCGCATTGCATGATTAAACAGGAAAGGTTGAGTTTCATTGAATTCTCTCTTTCTGTTGCATTTCTTGTTCCCGCTGAATGAAAGGGTATCCGTGCAGTGCAAAGAAACTAACTGAGTGAAATTTTGGCTTCTGAACTTGGCCAGAGTCCATCCTTTTAGGTGTTTGCTGCTTTTGATTCAAGTAATATTTTCTAGCCCTTTATACACACCCTGTTCAAGGTGAATATTGCACCTTTATTTCGCTCTGCTGTTCAGTATAAAAGGTACAAACATGGAAGGGTGGGGGCATTGTTGTTCCGTCATTAAGCTGGCAGTCGGGGAAGTCACACAGCCTGATCGAAGGCCACGTAAAAGGGACAGCCGGGAAAAACGCTGATGCTGTGATGCCTCCGATCCTCGAACACTGGCATGAACTGGCATACTCACACACTGGGGCGGCATTATGCCAGTTTGGTTTGTTTCAGTGTAATCAAGCAAAGGCAACATAATGAGGGGTCTTCTTAACGACAATATAGGGGGATCTCTGTTTAAAAGAGTCTTGTGTGTGTAGGGATGGTGACTCACTTACCCGTGAGTGATGTGAATTACTTAAAAAAAAAAAAAAAAAAAAAAAACTGTCAGAGTGTAAAATTTAAATATTTTACACCCTCTGTTCAGTTCAAATGTTAGTTCATTTATGAATTGGTCACCTCTTTTTTTCAAAGGGCTGGTGTTCTTTTATTTCCTTCCCTATCTGTCAGTGTCAAAATGATTCACTGTTCATTCCTGCCCATTTTTTTCTTATCCTCATTGTACTTATTTACTTTATCTCCTTTCTCCCCTTGCCTTTCTGCTCACCTTGTCTGTTTTTTTCTCCATTCCCTTCTCCTTTTCTCTCAATTCTCTTAATCTCATCCTCTCTCCCTTATCTCCCCTGTCTTCATGGCTCTCTCTCGGTCCTCCAGTCTAATTAAAGCAGGCAACAAGCCTACTCCGGCGACGCCAGGCAAGCCCAAAAAGGCGACCACCTTCCAGGAGTTTGAGAGCATCACAAGTGACGCCTGGGATGTCGGGGATGATGATGATGAGCTGCTGGCCATGGCTGCGCAAAATCTTAACATCGAGGTGGTTATGGAGACGGCCAATAAGGTGAACACATGCAGGGATTTGAAAAAGAATCCACAGTGCCTTTTATGTCTATTTAAAGCATTACACCAACGTTAAAATAGTCAACTGAATAGGGCAAAACACCTTTTTCTTTTTTTTAAGACAATATAATTACTGAAAATGGCAAGAAATCTCAGTCTTATAATAATACAGTCACAGTTAATGCTCTTGGAAGGATCGAAATGAAAATCAGGGGACTGACAAAACCGTTTAATTTTCTGTCTGAATGCAGATCTGTGCATTTAATATGGGTTTATGCCATTTCATTTTTACTTAAGTTTAGTTACACATATAGAAACTGGATGTTGTAGTGGTTATTATCCAGATATTTTTTATTGAACCAAAGAGTCTATATATGATTTTGTTTTTTATTTAATATAAACTAAACAAAGAAATTAATAGTCAGTTGAATTAACCTTAAAATTGAAAATTGACATAGATAAAATATATCTGTATGTTTTATACTAAATAAAAGAAAGATAAAATCCTAGAATAGAAACATTCTTCAGATGAGGAAGTATAGGAACATTCATTTCTAGATGTTGTTGTGCTTTACAAAATTTATGTGGGTCTGAAAACATTATTTGATACTGTATGTGGAGTTCAAAGGCTCATATCTTTTTTTGTAAACTCTACAGGTGATTGAGAATCACAGCAAGCAGCAGGAGAGACAGAGGCTGGACGACACAACAGAGCTGGAACATAGAGAAGAGGACACACAGGAGGAGGTAGCGGAGGAGGAAGAGGAGGACGAGGAGGACGAAGAGGACAGGGTGGAGGAGGGAGACGTAACCAGCCCAGAGGTGTCGTTTGCCTCCCAAAGCAGCCCTTATACTGATGGCCGCCTGGTGAAGTCCCACAGCGAAGCTCCAATTGGGTCACCTAAAGGTTAGTGAACACCATTGCTCAGTGTTGAGAAAGTTTTCTGGCTCAGCTGCATACTAAAAGCTGGACTGCGTTTACTTGTAGTGCACCAGTGTCATGGAATATTCTGAAAAGACATCCTGAAACCTCTGTGTACCAGGAATACAACCATCACCTATCACCCCATAGAGTACCTGCCTATAGCTTTTAACGTTGTTTCATGATTTTATTTTAATCTTCCTATAAACAAGGTGTTCATCCTGTATAAATAAGGGTTAATTGTTGACACAGGAAATGTCAGCATATTGACTTTTAATGGTTTTCTATTTTGAATCGAATAGAATAGATGAACATAGTCAGGAAACCACTTTCTCACTTTTACAAGTTTGAAAACCACAATTATTTTTCTCTGCATCATTGTTTTTGTGTATTCATTCACACTGGTCTCACAGCTGCTTATGTGACACCAAATTCAAATAATATGAAGTTTCAGCAAAAACCATTCAGCTTCCAAACAGCAGAGAAATGAGCGAAAAATATTTGGCAGATGTTTTCACTCTGTAGAGCAGGGTTACTGATAGACTGCCAATGTTGTGCTTTGATTGGACTTGCTTGTGGTTTGGGCAGAGAGTACAGCATTGAAACTGTGTGAGAACATGCAAATACTCAAACCTTTATAATCAAAGCATTTTAGTTAAAAGTTGGTGTTGAAGTGTTGAAACGTAAACCAGGTCACAGTAGCACTGTGCTCCTTCTAAACACATAGAAGAGGGCGGGGGGTTGCGAAGAGATGGCGCTACTGTTGCATTGCAGGTTGTAACATCAGCAGCAGTAGCAGCAGACGCTGCTGTCCTGTCTGGCAGGTCATCTGCCTGTCTGCCTGGGTGTCTGCTGATCTGCCAGTTGCTGTGTTTGGATAGAGATAACATAAGGAGCCTGTTGCCTTCAGGCAGTTCTTCTTATCTCCTCAGAGAAGGTGCAGTACAGGCCTGCATGCACTGTCACGTCATGTATGGATACAGGGAGATGCAAGACGACACATTTCTGCACCTTTAGTGATCATGTCATCAGCAAAAACAGACGCAAACCTTTAATACATGCACACTCAATGTACTTGGCAGGGGGGTTAACCAAGTGACACGCACAGTTGTAGTAAGGCAGACTGCTTTGTTTGCTGGTGTTTTATTATATTGTATATATTCTCTATATCTGTTCTCTTGTTCTTTTGTCTTCTCTTGACAATAAAGAAAACAAAGAATAGAGTGAGCACACTTGCCCCAGTCTAATTAGATAATGTACACAGCGTGGCTTTCATTAGTGATGCTTAGACTCTCTCCATATATCTCTCATAGACTTGGCACTCATCGTCCTGCCACACGTTAGTGGTCAATGGGGATCTGTGCAGCCTCTGTTATTCCTGACAAAAATATACACTATGCTACTGTGTAATTGTCTGTAATATGGGTTCAGGGGATGTGCTCTCTGTTTATGCTCTTGCATGCATGTATTTTTCCTCCCTTATTTGTAATAATTGAAGCATTATACTGTGATAGACAAGTGGACATAACCAACTTGCTCTAACTTGGCTTTTTTCTTTTACAGCCCCTTAAACATTAAAAGTTATTAAATAGACTATAAAAGGGGCTCATTGTTACAGTCACAAAAAAGGTTCCAGTACAAAGAAACTGCCGCCGGCTTTCATAATCTTTTTTAATTTTTGAAAGTGCAAATAAAGTAGTTGAGAACAGATTTGTAGCTTTTTATTTGTTCCTGTAAAAACTGAAAAGCGTATTAAAATCGGCAGCGCTCCAGTTTTCTTAATTGCAATGGAGTGTTTGTGCGACTCCCTCCGCACACAATATATGTGTCTTAGTTTGCCGTAGCACTGAGAAATGTTGGCAGGGCTCTTTATAAACCTTTGCTTAGTGTGACAGAAGGAGCATCTCTCTCCATACTGACGTCCTGACCTCATCAGTTTGTTCATAACTTGTTTGTGAGTGTGGCTTCTCTGTTTTGTTGTGTTTGTGTGTGATGTTGTTTTTTTTCTTTTGCCGTTTTGCACATCTTGGAGAACATGTGGCCCTCAGCAGACTGAATTAATGTGCTTGTATACCCGTTATAAATGCTTCACAGAAATTTTGCAACAACTGCTGCCATCCTGCAGGCTCATTATAAAATAAACCATTAACAGTAACTCCATCCATTACCACCTGGCTAGAAAAAAATTAGAGGATTACTGTAACGTTATAGCTAAAATACAATAGTCGGACTGGGTTACAAGTGTAGGTTATGCTGATATCATATAGTACATGTGTTGGCTACATTCCTACTCTTAAATACTTCTTTAGTAATGCGGATTACGGATGGTGAACCTGAAAAAGCTGTCGCTAACTAACAAGCAAAACAACATACCAAGTTGCTGTGCACAGTAGGGTTGCACGGTATACCGGTACCAGTATAGTACCGCGATACTAGAGTTTTGAAAACGGTACTATACCAGCATTTAAAAACAAACGGTACTTTTATTTCATTTTATTGAATGCAAATGAATTGGTAAATTGGAGCCTGTCTCTTTAAGCACAGCGAGGCCAGCGAGTGTGACGTAGTTGCCCGAGCAGATGTAAGCCGCCTCCCACGCGCACTCGCATGTTTAGACTGAGGAGGAGAGAGAAACGACAAGTCGCGTCTTGGACAGACGGAGCGGGTTGAAGAAAATACAGTAGATAGAGATGGCAGCTGCAGAAAAGCCCTTACTTGTGGACAAAATGGGGGCCCGAAGTACGGTGTGGAAATATTTCAGGTTCAAACCGAACGATAAAGGCGAGCCACTGAACCCAGAAGCACCGCAGTGCAAGCGGTGCTACAAAGTGTGTCTCGCAAAAGCAGGCAACACTTCAAACCTGTCGAAACATTTAAAAGACAACCATGCGGTCTTGTTACGAGACTTCAGTCAAGAACGACAGGTGATAGTGTTGTTCACCAGTTCACTGCACTGTAATGTCAATGAAAGAAGTACAAAGCCCCTCCCAGCCCAGTAGTAAACCTACAGTAGCCTGCAAACAGAGAGCTAAAACATGTCCATGGTTAATAAATACATTAAAAAATATATTTTTAAAAATTAAATTACATTCTTTAAATATTTAAATAACCCATTAAGGCAATACATAATATAATGAAATATTTTTTACAAAAAGTATCGAAAAGTATCGAAATACATATTGGTATCGGTATCGAAACAGAAATTTGGTATCGTGACAACCCTAGTGCACAGCAGTTACTGCAACATGGTGTCACCTTTCTGCTGTTCAAATTAAAGCTGAGGGAAGGTCATGGACATTTTTTCTTTCTCTTGAAAAAAGGCTAATCAAAGTTGTACTGCCCTCTAAACAGAATAAATGGAATTCTCTTTTCAGATGAAACCGGGCTCGGTAAAGTCGCAGTGAAAAGAGATTTAAATCAGATCCTTGAGATTTGATTGGATCGCTCAAAGGTTGCCATGGTTTAGTGAGTACGGAGCAATATGGAGCTGTAGAAAGCTGTTAGCCTCCACCGATACCTCTCTCACCCAGGGATCAGGAGGAAGAACATGAGTGAGAAACTAATACATTAGAGCAAAACCCATGCTCTTTTGAAAATGTAAAGTTCCTGAAGACTGAGATCTAAACACACAACTCTGATCAGATTCTGTAGTGACATAACACCTGGTTCTAAATGCAAAATCTCCAATCCTTTTATTTATGTATTGAAATATGTTCTCTTCAACTTCATCACATCCACAAGATCCTGTGCTGCATCTTGTGAAATCCCTCCATTTGTTGTGTGTGTGTGTGTGTGTGTTAATGTAAGCTCCACCCTGTCTCATGTCTTTATCCGCCCACCAGAAGCAGCAGGTGAGTGCGCAGCCCTCCACAGACAGCGGTCTCTGCCCCACCGGCCACCCGTCATCCCACTAGTGGCTCGCATGGCTGACCAGAACACATCTGGCACCCCAGCCATGACTGAGAGGGAGGCGTCCCGTCTGGATAAGTTCAAGCAGTTGCTGGCTGGGCCCAACACAGATCTGGGTAAGAGATGCTCCCATTTTCTCCATACTTCTCGGCGTCAGTCTAGTTTTGCCTCTTTCTTTTTTGTTCTCTAAGCTCTTTCACTTTTTTCATTTCCTTGCGCTCTTTTGCTTCTCACTCATAGTTTGCTCACTCTCAGTCTGCCAGCTGTGCTGCACTTTTAACGATGCTGTGAGGGAGAAAGTCATCCAGCCATCTGGACATGCAGATTACAAGGGGAAAAAATACAACCAACAACAAAAGCAAATGACAGGCCTTTGTTCTAACCAAGCGACAGGCCTTTATTGTTTATCCAACCCTAGAGACTTTGCTTGCTATCACTGCTACCCCAGTGGCCATGAAATCCTTACAGACCCCCCCTCTTTACAGTTAACTTTTTGTCCTCTAAAACTAACTTTTGGTGACTTCTATGCACCAACCTGTTGCATCAAGTTGTTTCAAGTAGATAAAACTACATCAAAGACAAGTTTGCGAATTGAGCCATTCTTTTTTTTTTTTTTTTTTAAAGTATATTTTTTTGGGCTTTTTATGCCTTTAATGGACAGCACAGTGGAGAGTGACAGGAAACAGAGAGAGGGGGAATGACATTCAGCGAAAGGCCGTCCGATGCGGGATTCGAACCGGGGCCAACTGCAGCGAGGACTGTAGCCTCTACACACGGGGCGCCTGCTTAAACCACTACGCTACACGACTGATAGAAGGGGAGCATGAAGTGGGCTAGGCGATAGAATAAGGAAAGTGCACTGCTTAGCAAAATAATGGGTTATGTTCCTGTCTAAATAACCTAAATATAATCATGTTTTATTTTGTGCTTTCTTCTTGATTTTTATTATTGCTATTTCCTGAACCGGACCTGGGTACCTCATTTCGCTCCCTTTTATGTACAACATGCTAGAATGAATGAAAACATCCTTATCCTGAAATGGAAAAAGAGAACGTTGGAGATATTTCACAGCAGAAATGACACTTTAAATATCACAGCCTCCATTCGCTAATAGTGACTGTAGTCTTAATTTACCACAACTGACGAGGCACGCTGTTATTAGAGGCAAGCCTTAGATTCAGATTTTTCCTTTTTTATAAGTATACTTTACCATATTTTAGTAAGAATCTCCATTTTCTCATCTGTTCTTGTTGCTGTAGTACAGAAATTTGGTGCCACTGGTGTCAATGCAAAGTCATCACTTCTTCCATCGATTTCACTTTTAAAACCATAAAGTGTTTCAGAGGTCATATATCTGTCCTGGAAGGCTTTTATTGTGAAAGAATGGAATTATAGCTAGACTGATACTGCATTTTTGAGGCCAATACTATGCTTTATGCTTGACAGTATTGCCCGACCAACACTAGATTTTTTTAAATACGAATAATGAAAAAAACAAACACCCGATAACAATTCATCAGTCACTGGTCTCTGCAAGTCTTGAGCACTCTTCCTGGAATGAGATCTGGGCCCGCAGCTTTCCTGGTGTTTACCCTTCTCAGAGTTTTTTCCACTTCCAGTGCTGTGACAGTTAATGAGCAGTCACCCTTTGAGTCCGTGCCAGTGGCTCTATAGTTGACCTAAGTGTCAGCAGCAGCAGTGCAGCCTCTGGTGTGGCTCGTGTCAAAATGTGCAAAAAAGTTGGTTAAATCCTCAAACAGAGAGGAGCTCGCTTCCACGGTGGCGCTGGCCCGTCCACTGTAGTCCGTGATAGTTTTTAGACCCTGCCCTTCACTTCTACTGTTTGTTCACCCAGCTGTGCCTCCACTCTGTCTCTGTAATGCTGCTTTTACTGCTTTTCTAAGTTTGTGGGACTCTGCTTTATTAGGTGTCGGGTCACCGGTGCTCTGCAGTGCAGGCCTTTAAGACCTCGCGTATTGATTTGTCGGCCCATGGTTTCTGATTTGGATAGATTTTTCCAGTTACCTCGGGAGCCACATCATCAGTCAATTTAGCGATATAGCACTTGACCACATGTGTTAGCTCATTAACATCAACAGTGCTTACTTGTCCTGGCCTGTATCCTGCAGTGCTTTCTGCAGTTCGGCCTCTGATGTGGCAGACCAACAATTCACTTTTTTTTAGAAAAAACGCTTTCTAGGTGTCCTTGTAAGGGCTGTAACAATGATCTAAAATATTAACACAGTTCTCTGTGGTTGACAGTTTAATGACCTCAATCATATTTTTAGCATTTCTGCACTGATATTTGTTTTGATTAATAGTCGACATACAGCATATCAATATATTTGCAATAAGCAAATATCAGCTGATTTATCAGTCAGGCTTTCATTTGCAGAGAGTTTCAAAATGTACCTGAATCTTGTCCTTCACATTGAGGGCCTCAGATTCCTCACTACATTTGTGATAACATTAAAAGAGTTTTCCTCCAATTTAGTGCTTCTCTGACTCAAGTGACATCACTTTAGGCAATTTGTCAGGCTCCCTCTGAAGCCGCAGTGTAAAGGCTTTATACAACTTCACATATGTAGAAGTACTACTCCCCAACACCTTTTAAACAGACCTTGATGTGTAAAATCACTACAGTTCCCCTAATGATTATCACATTATCATTGCCACCATTAAAATACCTCGTCCACTGTGTTAACCTGCATCCACAAATCCTCTGCCGTAAACACACACGGCTGATTGGCTTGCTATTTGAATAAAAGTGTCCAAGTTTGTATCACTTGGACCTCTTTGTCACTGCTTTACGTGCCACATGTAGATTACATGTAGATTGCTGTCAGGTATACACACACACACACATACTGGGAGCATTGGCTAAGATCCTAAAATGTAAATGCTGAATTTCATTAAGCTCGAATGGCCTTAGTCAGCACAGTCCTTTACCTCTGTGTGTGTGATCCCCTTGAAAACTTTCTGAGCAAAACAAACTGGTTCACAAGTCATCAGCATTAGTCAACGGTGGTTGCGGCCTGCCCGAGCAGAGTGTATCCTGTACATCAGCAGAGTGTCTTGAGATGTCAGCCCCCATTAGGGCCCGCCAGGCATCACAAGCCGGCTGTCTAAATTTAGTTTAGTCTCTGCGCCATGATTAGATAGCCCAGAACGGGCGAGCCACGCTGCCGGCTGCTGGCAGCATGAAAGATGAACTTCATTCACGGGACATAATTAAGTGAAGGATTGGGGGTGGGTGGTGGGTG
>NW_019525241.1:369521-396389 GCF_002814215.2 Seriola lalandi dorsalis | reverse complement strand
GGGGGTGATGAGCGGTGATAGGGGAGGGGAGAAGGATAGGGGCAGATAAGATAAGATAAGATGAAACTTTAATGATCCCCATGGGGAAATTGGGTCATTGCAGCAGCAAAGAATGGGATATAGATGAGAATACAAAAAAAAAAAAAATGAAATTGCCACCATGTGAAAGAATTCAAACCTTGTGTAAAAAAAAATATTTCTTGGATAAAAGTAAACAATATCATTGTTTGTTTGTCGTTATGAGTCATTTGTAGACCTTGATTTACAGAGTTGGGCAGTGATATGTCTGGTTTGAAATACTGCTATAATTGTTTCCACACAGAGAGTTTTACCATTTACACATCAGCAGATCATTGCAGTTTTCAGTTAAGAGGATGATGACAAGGTGGATTAAACTCCTTGTCCTCAAAGTGTACGTCATTGTCCCCACATGTTGTCTGGGACACATTTACACTCATACAAATTCCCACATAT
This sequence comes from Seriola lalandi dorsalis, assembly GCF_002814215.2. Lineage (NCBI taxonomy): Eukaryota > Metazoa > Chordata > Actinopteri > Carangiformes > Carangidae > Seriola > Seriola lalandi. The sequence goes on along the minus strand of NW_019525241.1, from coordinate 395,915 downwards.
ACCAGTAGACACTGTCAGTGGGGATGATGCCCCCTTGTGTATAAGAGAAACTCGACCGACTGTCCTTGAGCTCAAAGGAAGGGGGTGGGGGGGGGGGGGGGGGGGGGCTGGGGATGATCCATTGGCTGGCCCCTCACTTGAATGGTGTAATTAATTGCAGAGGCAGCCACGTTTTTGGGACAAGCCCCCCGACATGTCGGGTCTGCCAGTCTCTGGAGTGTGCCAGTGTGTTTGTATGTGTCTGACTGTGTGACTTCATGTGATTTTCTAAACTCGATGGACTTAGCCCATAACTTAGCTTTATAGCTACTTCGACTTTGTGTTACAGCCCAGTTAGTCTTGTCAGGGTGTAGGCAGCATGAAGTTACACTTTTTATGCCTCAAGCGATACCAAACTTTGCTGTACAGCTGTTCCTCAGAAGAAAACTGCAGTGAGTTGAAGGGAATAGACAAGAGCGGGCACCATCACTTACCTTTTGTTCACTTGTCAGTGTCTTCTTTTTCTTTTTTTTTTTTGATCATTATACATGTCCAACTTGCTTCCACGATCTCTTTTGCATTCAGATCTGTAATATCCCTGTCTCTTTAACTCTCTTTCCCTCTCCTTTGAGCCTTGCGACAGGTTGTGACAGCGGTCCGTTTAGCATGTAAGGTCATGTAGAAGGTGATGACCTGTGCATGTGCGAGAGTAGGGTGATTGATGTGAGGTTGATCTCGCCTAATTATTCCTGATGTCCTGAGGCGAGTCAGTCTGTTGTGTGAACCTGAACACAGCACCCACGGTGCGCTCAGAGAGGAAGGAGTTATTTCAGCTGGGAAACCGAGGAAAAAGGGGGGAAAAAAAACCCAGACTGATGTAGCCACTCCCTACATGAGTGTCACTTCTTATTATTGCCGCACTTAGCACAGTAGTATTATTTGTAGGAGGATGTTGTATTTTACACGAATTGTCAGATGGGAAGAATTTGCTTGAATATTCAGCCAGTTATTAGACTTTCCTGTGTAACACAACACAATCCAGAAGCACTGTTATGAAATCAAATCAAATATTAAGCAAATTAAAAGCAGCCTCTGAGATCTCGGCTGTTTTTAACTGAAATTTGTTACATCTAAAAAAAAAAAATTAAATGCTAATTTATACAGACTTTGATATTGATCTGCATTGATCATAGCGTCTATCAATGTGCACAACTAAACCAGCCTTAAACATGAACACACAAACAGGCTTCTATTACCTAAACCATTACTTTCCCCACCACTTAAATAAATTCTGAGACTGTTTGATTTTCCATATGACCAGGGGCATTTTTACCTCCACCAAGGAGTTTATGTTTTCAACCGTGTCTGTTGGTTTGTTTGTTTGTCAGCAGGATTATGCAAAAAGTATTGAAGCGATTTGTACAAAATTTGATGGAGGGATGGAGCATGTTGCAGGGAAGAGGCCATTAAATTTAGGTGCCGATCTGCTTAAAGGGATTGATCCAGGAATTCTTGTTATCACTTTGCTTAACACAGAACATTTTGATTTGTTTCTCAGGAAATAATGTTTGGATCTTGATGTAAAAAAATCAGACACATTTATAGTGTCGACATCTATGAGTTTGTACAATTTGGTTCGGATTCAGTTAATAATCTGGATCTTCTGGACGAAAAAGTTGGCAGAGGTACGTGCTTTGCTGAGTGCCATCCTAGTCTTGTTTCTCATTTATTTTTCATACGTCACAACTTGGAAGTGCTCTCCCTCATAAATTGAGTATCCTGTAAGTATTTAAAAACTTGCTGAATTAGAAAAATAAATTTGTGTGCATTTATCTGAGTGTAGTGTTTTTGTGAAAAAACGCCAGGAAGCCAGCTCAGTTTCTGTGCAGAGAAAAGAGCAGCTACTGCTAAAAGGAGCAAATATGCCAGCCTTCCAGTTAGGTCTGTTAGACTTAATAAGAAAAAAACAACAGTGAAAAGTTTATAGCTTGTAATTAAAAGTCCTGTCTGTTTCATTTGGGTGGGCATTGCTCCTGTCCCTGTGGGGCCCGACCATAATGGTGAGTCTGACAAGACAGTCTGTCATATTTTTCTGTGGCTTGTTATAGATTTCAGCTATTCACTTCTCAGCTGCTTTTAAAAACAAAACTTATTATTTTTCTGCCAGCTCTGTTCAAAATTCAGGAATAAGTAGTGTTTGTGTGTGTGGCTGATTTTGTGTGTGTTTACTGCTGTAAACCTTCTGTGAGCCACTTGCTATATGATGGCTATAAGCCATAATGCGGGGTTTTACAGACTTTTCTGCATATCTTTTTCTTTTTAATAGATTTTAAGACCAAGAGCTGGCATCTGACATCAAGCAGTTATTGCTAGATGACAGAAATACTGCTGTTGCTATGGCAATGGTCCTTTCTCCTCTTCTCTTTCCTGGCAATTTATCCTCACTCGGTCTTCTGCTTCCCCTTTTTCATCAGTACCTGTCTTTGTTTGTCTTTTCTCTTCTTCTTTTTTCCTACTTTCTATTTGCTCTTTGTGTGGTCATTATATGAGCGGAGTCCACCTCACACATGTACTCCCACATGTTTGCAAACACATGCTGAACATCTACGGGCCATCGACATTGTAAGTAGACCTGAACACACAGTCGGAAAATACAACAAATAACTGCCCACAAGAATAAACGCACACACGCACACACGCACACACACACACACACACACACACACACACACACACACACACACACGCACTCTCTCCCTCTCATTGCGTCGCTGCCTGTCGGTGTGTCTTTATCCTCTGTTGGGGGTGCTGCAGCTCTTTGTTACACCTCCACCACAACCACAGCACAGCTTCTCCCCAACTGCCATCACCCTCACTGCAGCAACTGTGCCCGTTAACAGGCCTGCTACTTTATGCCACGGGTTGCTTGCTCCACACTCTGTAGCGCCACAATCCACAATCCTGTTACACAGCAGCCACCATATGATAGGCTTACCATCAGCACTGTTTGCAAAGTTAATAGCCGCCATCAAAGTGGGGAAGGAGCGATGTAATTCAATTTAACTCAGTCCTAATGCGTCTGTGCATGTGTGACAATTTCAGAGGTGTGTGTCACGGGCTTGGGAAATGTAAAAGAAGAGATAATGTGGCATTAGACTGTCTAGGTAGTTAATTCTCTGGGAAATGTGGCAAATTTACAGAGAAAAGGGTTTACATGTGAATTCTCAGTGCAGTGTTCCTTTTTTATTTGAGACATTAATAGCATGTGTTTGATGGAAGCTAGAAAGGAAAAAGAGGAAATGCACTGTAAGTAATTTTCTGTGTCTTATTCTTAGAAAGTAGATGCTGTGAGAAATAAAGAATCTTGGAGTCAAGGCAATTTGTAATTTCACTTTTTCTGCTTTCAAACTGGATCCACTGTGTGTTTCTTGCATGGTAACCATGCAGAAAGCCAGTGGTATATTTACAGTATACGCACATGAATGTCGCTGTGTGTGTGATGACTCAGAGGATGTCCCCAGGCAAAACACCTGACTTAATAAGGTTGGTCCAACCACCAGCTGTCTCCTGTGTCAGTAGCCTCCCAGATTGTCTGGCTGAGTTTATGTTACACCATGTGGTCGTCCATGTGAACTTTTCATCCTGTCTTTTCAAAGAGAAGCTTGACTGAACACACGTCAGCCTTTACAGTTCACACCTGTTCTCTGCTAGCCACTGGGAAGTGCAGTTTCATGTGTCCACTGGCAATAGCTTTAGTTGAAACCCTACAGTTCATCATTTACATTTATTGAGTTATTAACTGAGTTATTAAAAAAAACGCCAGATATTTGTTTTTATCAATTCTGTCTAAATGGTATTACACACAGCCCTATGTCAGGCTTTCTTCTCTTCCCTTAAGGCTCTCATTTAATACCACTGCTGATTTATCCAGCAACCAACTTGGAAGTTAGCTACAACGATGGTAATGTTAAGCTTATGTAAACCCCAGATATATAAATGGTTAATGTGAAACTCCAGATTTGATTTCATGTTTCACAACATCAAAGGCCTCAAAATCAACAAGTCATAAGTCAGTGAGATTTTTCTTTGGGTGCAACCAATGATTATTTTTTATTACTGATTAGTCTTTTAGTATATAAAATGACAAAATAGAAAACTGTCCATTGCATTTGATGTAAAGTCTTCAAACTATTTGATATGTTCGACAACAGATATTGTTTAAGAGAAAAACAGAAAATATTCACATATGAGAAGCTGGAACTAATGCTTTTAATTTCTTAAATGATTAGCTGATTATCAAAATTGTTACTGATAAATTCTCTGTTGATTATTCAACTAATTGTTTCAGGTGTAGTACTGTACTGAACAGGCTGTTAAAAAAAAAAATGGTTCAACATACGTTATTCTTTATATTTGAGCTCTCGAAAAACAAATTCTTCACCCACTCTTTTGCTTGAATTTCTTGAATAACATTTAGAAAGGATGTGTGTGTGTTTGTGTGTGTGTGTGTTTGTGTGTGTCTGCAAATTGCGTGATTAAATTAACATTTCCCAATGATCGTTACAGCCTGATAGATGTTTGGTCTAGGGTTGCACGGTATACCGGTACCAGTATAGTACCGCGATACTAGAGTTTTGAAAACGGTACTATACCAGCATTTAAAACAAACGGTACTTTTATTTCATTTTATTGAATGCAAATGAATTGGTAAATTGGAGCCTGTCTCTTTAAGCACAGCGAGGCCAGCGAGTGTGACGTAGTTGCCCGAGCAGATGTAAGCCGCCTCCCACGCACACTCGCATGTTTAGACTGAGGAGGAGAGAGAAACGACAAGTCGCGTCTTGGACAGACGGAGCGGGTTGAAGAAAATACAGTAGATAGAGATGGCAGCTGCAGAAAAGCCCTTACTTGTGGACAAAATGGGGGCCCGAAGTACGGTGTGGAAATATTTCAGGTTCAAACCGAACGATAAAGGCGAGCCACTGAACCCAGAAGCACCGCAGTGCAAGCGGTGCTACAAAGTGTGTCTCGCAAAAGCAGGCAACACTTCAAACCTGTCGAAACATTTAAAAGACAACCATGCGGACTTTTTACGAGACTTCAGTCAAGAACGACAGGTGATAGTGTTGTTCACCAGTTCACTGCACTGTAATGTCAATGAAAGAAGTACAAAGCCCCTCCCAGCCCAGTAGTAAACCTACAGTAGCCTGCATACAGAGAGCTAAAACATGTCCATGGTTAATAAATACATTAAAAAATATATTTTTAAAAATTAAATTACATTCTTTAAATATTTAAATAACCCATTAAGGCAATACATAATATAATGAAATATTTTTTACAAAAGTATCGAAAAGTATCGAAAAGTATCGAAATACATATTGGTATCGGTATCGAAACAGAAATTTGGTATCGTGACAACCCTAGTTTGGTCATAAATGTGCCTGTTAATCGCTGAACGCCAAAAGTACCAGTTGCACCGTGGAAGCTCATTATCCTTTAAATATACACTGTTTCTAATTACCTATTTTTTTAAATGTAGAAAACAGTTCGTCCTTATATAACCATTACCTGCAAAAGTCACATCAGTGAAATTTAAAGTGTCTGTACATTCCCTCATAAAACTTTGCTTAAAAAAAAAAATAAAGTCACTCAGTCTGATATTTTAGAACCAATTTCATCTAAATCAGTTAAAGGCCTGGCAAGCTCAAGGGAATTGACTATACAAGTCGTCGTTACAGCACACACGCACATTCTCACACCTGTACGCTCATCTATGCTCGGTGTCCTCTCCCAGCCATCTGGGCCATCCATCAGGCCTCCTGAGCAGGTATAATCCAGGGGGGAGTATCTTTTTACAAGAGTCCCATTAGTTTACGAGCCGTCTGCTCCCTGGCGCCATCACTTTGTCCTCTAGATGAGTTAGACCGTTCAGGACTCTCTCACAGTATTCAAGGTTTATAGGAGGGGAGCTTAACTTTTTAATACACTGCATGATAAAGGTGTCTGTCCTGACTGTATTGTTTTTCTGACCTCACTGGCAGAATGGCTTCAGATGACACTAAGACAATGTCTGCAAGAGGGGAAGGCATTCATCTACTTTTTTTTTTTTTTTTTTCCCTCCATTGCAATATTATCCAAGACCGGTGTTTTGGATTATGTACCACTGTGTTTACAGCAAGAGATAGAGCTTCTGATTGTTGTGCTTCTTAAGCTTTAGACCACAGTACGTGTGGAAACCTTAGTGCCACAGTGTTGATTCCTGATTTGCTGAGGCAGCTCCTGTTGCAGAATACGAAGCCCAGTTTTTGGCAGGTGTGTGTGGTATTCACATGTGTGAAAGTGTGTGTTGCCGAGACCCTTGTGGTGTTTTGCCCCAGTGGTCGCGCTCCGTCTGAATGATGCCTGAATAGTGCATGGCTCCGGCCCGCCAACCGTCTTCCCTCCTTCTCCCATCAGCTCCTTGCTCAGCCAGCACTGACTGACAGCACTTCTTACCCTGCTCGTTGTCTTCTATTCTTCTTACTGGCCTTCATACAGAACCATGCACACAGGCAGGTAGACGGACTGACAGGCAGGTAGACAAGCAGACATGGAAGAGGTGCAGGTGCACACTCGCACGTTCACACTTACAATCACACATACACACACATTCATTTGATTTTTTTTTATTTTCATGAATCTTGCTTGTTCATAGTAAGAGCCCTCACTCGGCCAGTTAAGCTCTGAGAGCTGCATTGTTTCAGTCCACTCAGGAGGCAAACTTACGCTTTTGTGTATAATCAAGATTAGAACCTAAATTAGATTCTGAAAGGATCCTTAGATAGAAATAGTCGGAAGAGAAAGCCAAAGTTGTGACATGATGTCCGGCCTTTCTTTCATTGTTGTTTCTGGAAAATGAAACTCCATTCTAGGGTTTACTTTTCACTTTCTAAGACTCTGCAGCAGTTAGGTAAAAGTTAAACAACTATTAATTTGTCTGCATATAAAAAAAAAACTATGAAAATTTGCCAGCACAGCAGCAGGGGTACTCATGTCGCTGCTTGGTTTTGCCTATATCCATAATAAAGCTGCAATGGGGCTTAAGTTTAAATTACCTTCCTTAAAGTATAGTAAGGCTTTGTTCCAGTGCTGGATTTTTAGTCATTTGTTATATTACAAATTTATGTGTGGAACAAAACCTCCAAATTCAGGTTCCACTTCGGAGCTCTATTGAGGCCCCTGCCACTGAAAATGTGTTAGGTAGCTAAAATGTTAAAGAAAGGGTCCTGTGACCTACATGTAAGTGGTCCAAATCCCCATGCAGACCGAGAGAATCTGGGCCAGAAAGGTGAATAAGACACATTCTCTCCTCCCTCAGCAAGTACAGTACAGTTGAGTTGGCCTTTATCAAGACACCCAACCCCATCTGCTTCACTGGAGCTGCTGTCGGCAAAGGTACACTAGCAACTGCACTGGGAAACTCCACATTGCGTTCAGTTGATGTGACCTTCCCTCTCCTTTTACACTACTCTCGGGCTGCCGTTTGATAATACTTTTGGTTCTCTTTGCTTGTTAAATATGTTTTAATGAAATAAAAACATGATATTTAGTTATATTTTGCCCTCTGAATGTTTCAAGAGTCATTGAGCATTCATTACCTCTGAAAGTCCCACATCAGAGCAGCTGTTGTGGGTGTTCAACAGAAGGTACATGGTGTCCTAATCACCCCCTGTGGTCCCCAGCTTAACTCCAGCCAAGACAAAGTGCACCCCTGTAAGTTCATGCATAATGGAATACAGTAGACACACACCGAAGAAAGACTAGCAGCAGTGGTTGCCCTTGAATTGCACATTGCTGATGTTACAGGTGTTTCTCATGCTAGTGAGGAATAGAGCCTCCTCCAGACCAATCCCCTGAGGTCTGAGCCTACCAGCATGACAAACACCCACGGTCTGATCACACTGAATCCAAAGCATGTGTGTAATAATGTGATATTTTCTCAGTCCCAATAGGGAAATTGTGTTTTCTCTTACCCCTGCTTGCAGTTCTATATGTGTACTTTGAAATGAGAGCATGTGGGGTGAATCGACTGTAAATAGTGTTTGGTTTAATGAGTTGCCTCTTCATTGTTTGTATAGAGACCTAGTAGAGGAATGGCTTCACAATTACAATTGTGCAGAGTTTTTTTTTTCTTTCTTTTTGTACAGATTACTATGTGTAGGGGAGGAGTGACAAATTTGTCAGCCCAAAGTGGCTTGTTTGCATTGTTAACTTTGTTCACTGAAACTGACAGGGACAGCTAGTCCCTTGTTGCCTCTAGGACAGTTGCAGAAACTTTTTTTTGCTCACATTGTGACAAGTGCCCGCTGAGTAAAAACAACAGATTAATTTTCAAAATGTCACGAAATGCCTTTAATTTATTCCAGAGGAGCTAGGGCTTGACTGTCTCATTCATAATGCACAAGAGATGCCCCAGAGAGTCAGATATGTTTTCTGAGAGATGAGCTAGCCTCACACTAATGAAACGACATCTGCAATTTAGCCTGTATGTCAACTATGCTCATATTGGCCTCTCTTTCTCTGCCCACTGTGGGAAATGGAGTTGTATTTCTCAGGAATTGGAGCTGAGATGAGTGCGGCTGTATAGTAAGCATTTAGGAAATAGGGGAATAGACACATTTCCCATGAAAGTGTATTTGCATTAGAATAAAGCATCACCATAGAGTCCATTTCACAGATGGATTATAGATTATATATTTCCTCAAGCAGAACTCTTCTCAAAACAGCATTTTAACCCAGGACTAATTAAAATGTGAAACTGGAAGAACATGATGAAAGATTCATCCTAGTCGAATTTACCATTGTCCTTTCATTTACTGTACCAGTGCAGTGTATCAGTACTCTGACAGTCAAGCTGTGGGTCTATAAGTCATCCAGGCTCACGCTGATTTGGATTCTGCAGCGGTCCGGCTCTCTGCCGGAGAGTGTTTGGAGCGCAGCGATTTGCAGGAGTAGAGGCTGTGTCTGCCATTTTCTGTATATGATGTATGGGTTGAACGGACACATCAGCTTGTTCTGTTGGCCACATAGTGCCAAGTAAATATTTGCTCCTTGCCCTTTCCACACATTTACACCCCCCCCCCAACACACACACACACACACACACACACACACACACAAAAAAGCCTCTTCAATGCACACATTCATTCTTTCTCCCACAAACCATTCCTGCAAAACGTTTGACCACAGGGGGACGGGGGGCCTTCTGGAGATCACTGCAGCACCACGATGTAAAGACCATTAGCCAACTTGTGCCCCACGCCCCTTCACCCCTCCTCTCTATACCCCCTACGCTGAGATTAATGCCAGGTGGGGGAAATATAACATAGTTTAATTAAGCCCGAGTCCACAAGATTCATGGACTCATTTCTTTGTCTGACAGTGCAAATGAAGGTTCAAAAGGTGCAAGGCAAGAGGAGAGACACCCTTGACTAGCTCTTAGGAGCGTAATGAATGTAGAGGTGCACATAGGCTAATGATTTCACCCTTAAAGACTTGGACTTTGTTGTAAATAAATCCTCCATAACTTCACTGCAGCTGTCCCACTCCACATCTGTAATAGGTAGATGTCACTGAGAGCGGCCTAATGGTGTATTCAGACACACACACACATTCAGGTACAGGCTGCAGAGATTCAAAGATGTCGAGTTTTATCCAGCCGGCAGGACGGGGAGCTGTGAAAGTTGATGCAAAATTTGAAAAAAATTATGCACAGTTCCCTTGAAATGCAGTAGTGGCAATCAATAGCCACAACCCATAATTCAGTCTTTCATGAACCTGCGAAAATGGATGTACCCTAACGAACCACGCTGGGACTGGGCCTGGCAGCGATTCTAGCGCAGAGACAGGACCACAATGCTAAACAGTTTTGCCTGCTGTGGCATCAATATTGTATTATAATATATCAGTAACATGAGGGGTTGCATGATAACAAGTTTTTCCTGATAAAACAGAAAACTAGCAGAAAATAAAATGATTCTGTAAGAGGATTCTTTAACATTCTCAGACTCAAGATGGTAAGGTTAAAAAAAAAAAAAAAGGATCAGAATTGATGCAACAGAACCAGACATTTTGTCTTTTTTATTTCATACACTCTTTGTCCTTGTCAAAATCTGACACCTACATTACCCACAATGGAACTCCACCACTGACAGTTCAGTCATGCCCTAATGTAGCCTCGAGCTGCTAGCCTCAAGCAGAGATGAGTGGACTACAGGGATCTGGTAAGATCACTTCTTTCTAACTCTACAGCCCCCCTCTCATTTTCAAAGGGATGCACAGATTTCCATACACTTCCAACCACTTGCAGTCTGTAGGAGAGGGAAGGGAAGGAGCAAAGACACAGACAGAATCTATGGAAAAACTACTGCACCTTCACTTTGCAACCTCTATGGTCTGTGTCATGTCTGAGAGAGGTTTTTCTTTCTTTCTTTTTTTAAATCTGTTTTTAAATGCAACTTGCCTCTGCACAGTAAGCCTTGGGGTAACCGAAGCCTTCCCACAGTGTGGGTCTCTGACACCCTCCAAACCAGCAGAGCCATGCTGCGCACTAGATCACTGTATTGAATTTCTATATAATTAAAGTCACAGGGGACAAGGTAAGGGAGAACTTTTAAGTGGAAGATGCACAGGAACTATAGTGAATAAATGGCTACTCCCATCAGCTGAACAAGCTCTAATGCGTTTCACTCAATTTAGCCAATGGACTTAGCCCATTGCTGTTTAGGTGATTGCTATTTCCTATTCTGCTATCTGTCACTGACTCTCCATTGCATTTGCCTTGAAGAACAGGCAAGGCAGAATCATTTGGCAGCACTAATCAATACTGTTCACTCTGTGCGAAGGGCTTATCAATTTCCAGCCAGTGCCTTGAATGAGAGTGTAGGAAGAATTTGGCTTATTCATTAGGTACATTTGTTTGTTTTTTTTTTGCTTTTTTTTTTTTTTAAAACTCTGAAAAGTATGTTAAGACAGTGCCATTTAATTCGCACAGAAATCAATTTCCCCTCTTCCCTTCACTCTTGGAATGCAGGTCAAACAGTGGCAGAGCAATTACAGGTAAAGAGATTTGTATTGCGTTTTTATGCCTCAGTGCTGGCGACAGCTGTGGCCAGAGGCATTATGTTTTTGGGTTTTCTGTCCATGCCATTCTGGTGAGCATGATACTGTATCTCAGGAACGCCTTGAGGGAATCCTTTCAAATTTGGCACAAATGTTCACTTGGACTCAAGAATGAACTGGTTAGAATTTGGCGGTCAAAAGTCAAGGTCACTGTACCCTCACGAAAAAAACCTTTTTGGCCATAACTCAAGAATTCCTACCCTAATTATGAGACAATTTAACGCAAATGTCCAACAGGAAAAAAAGGCTAAGTGATGTGATGACATTTTATATCCAATACATCATTATGTTCTTGAAAAACGCCTGATACCTTTTCTCATATTCCTTCAAAGTCTTTACTACATATATTATACGAGTCTTGGCAGACATGGATGTAAACTGCAACTTGACCGGTTGGTGAAGCGAGTAATCCTCGTTGTTTTTCTCAGTTTGGTCGTGACAGCTGGTCTCAGTGGATACTTAATGGGGGGGTTTGTAGAGTTGCAGGGCCCGTGAAGAGGGAGACCTATCTGTGAATACAGGATGAGGTGATGTTAGTCAGAAATCAACCAGGGACCTCCTGCTTTCCTAAAAAAGAGTCCTGTCATTTATCTCAAATATCTTAACAGGTCGCTCAGGAGCCATGTCATGATCTGAAATGTGTGAGTTATTACGTCATAACCCAACAGAAGGTCCATGTTGCTTGGTGGAGACAACACAAGTGTAAGGCCCTGAGCAGAACTGTTACAGAAGCAGCGATACAAACAATTGCTTTAGTTTTATTTATGAGCATGATCTCTCTCTCTGCTACAGGGAAATTAGATCCTACACCTTTCTCGTAGTCTGGTTGTTATGTTCGATTCACTGGAAATGGGATGAAAGAAGACACAGGTTGCTAAATACAACAAGACAAAGCATTTTCTCTTGAGTCACTGTTGATCGTTACACCCACTCATCCTCTCCTACTGTTAGTCAGTGTGTGTGTGTGTGTGTGTGTGTGTGTGTGTGTGTGTGTGTGTGTGTGTGTTAGAGAGCGGGAGAGAGGTATGGTTTGGAGGTAATCTGTAGCACCTAGCATTAAGCCATATTTTCTGGGTCTTCATGGACCCAAAGGGAACTGTTCTTTACCAATTTAAAAGTTCAATTTGCACCTTTCCATCAGATTTCTTTTACATTATAGCCCACCGGCTCTCTCACCCGGCCTGGGGAGAATGTAGTTAATAATCCACTTCTGTCCCATCAGATAATTTAAGTCAAGGGAAGGACAGACAGGAAGGGAAGTTTAGACAGTGAGAACATGATTGTTTGACTGCTCTGTAGATTGAATGATTGATTCTCTTCGGGAACAACTTACTTAATCTAATAATGGTCTGAAATCGTTTTTAATGGGATAATTTAGTGTCCTTGGAAAATGTTTTCAATCAAATGCCTTTTCCTGTGAACAAAAATATTTTCAGCTTTTTTTTTTTTTTTTAGTCGGTGTTTGTTTTAATGCTGTTTCAAGATCTTCAGTAATGATCAAGATAACAGTGTATGCCAGTTATTCACTGCTTAGTGCAAATCTTTGAAATAATACATAAATAAACATAAACATGATTCTTGCTTCAAACATTATTTATTATTTTTCTTCTCTTCTCACTCCCATCTTAATGTTGCTGTGACTGTAGCTGTGTCTATCTGCAGTCAGCAAAATCAAAAGAAGAATTGTTGAAAATACTCTAACCCAATCCTTTAACTATTTTTATATAATAATCACATTACATACATATTGCACATTAGGTTTTAGGTTTGATAAAGATATGCACTAAGGGTGCTACTAACAACTATTTTCATTATCTATTAACCGGTCTGATTTTCTCGATTGGATATTTTGTCTATAAAATGTCAGATAACATTGAAAAGCAAGGTTTTCAAGGCATTCAGTGTATAATTGGAAATGACAAAGAAAAGGAGCAAATCATCACATTTTAGAAGCTTTACCTTGTGAGTCTTTGCTTGAAAAATAGTTTAATACTTTCTGTGTAATCGATTAGATGACTAACCATCGCAGTATGCTCTAATATGTAATAAGTGGGGCATTTTCCTCCCCGGTAGATAAAATATTCAATGGAGTCCAAAAAGTGGTCTCGGAGATTTGTTTTGCACTGTATGAAGACAACACATCTTTGGCCTCTCTACTGAAATGTGTTGTCACTTATTAGCTAAATTATGATGATACAGGTAAATAATATATATATATATATAGACTGATATCGGCCAATGATATTGAGCATGCTCTAGAAGGGAATCTACTTTTTAATGTGAAAAGTCAGTGGTGAAACGTAAAATTTACCTTCCGGTATATTTGTTGTTGTTTTACAGAGGAGCTACGGAAACTCAGCTGGTCCGGAATCCCGCGACAGGTCCGACCGATTACGTGGAAACTCCTTTCAGTAAGTTCTGTGTGCACACACTCTTACAGCACACATGCAAATTTACACTGCACATTCAAACACCAACACAGTGAAACAATCATGAATTTATTTAAAATGTAAAAAACGCTCACAAAAACACTTGCATTCAGACGCACTTCAAAAGAAAAACCTATGTAACATCATACATGAACCCGCGAGGGAATGAAATGCACACACAGCCGTGTACACACACACACACACACACACACACACACACACTTGCACACATCAGATAAAATCGCACAAATAATAAACACATTACAGATGATCTTAAGCACTCACACGCACACACAAACACACAAAGTTGCTGTCATGTTCTCTAGCCGTACCCCCTCCCCTTTTTGATTTATGAAGACTGGTAATAGTCCTGCTTTTTTTCAAACTTCAATAGGGAAAATTAATTGCGAGGCACAAATAATTTATTCATGAGACGCACGGTGTGTTTACTCATTAAGCCATTGTTGTGGTGTACAGCTCCTAGTCTGCAGAGAGAAGACTGGCTTTTTGAACGCCATGACTCTCTCATTAATTACCGCACAATAGCTAATGTGCCGCAGAAAAGATGTCATTAAAGGTGTGTGTGTGTGTGTGTGTGTGTGTGTGTGTGTCTGTCTGCGTGCCTGTTTGTGTTTTTTGGTTGTGGGAGGTTACCTACTGGGCGCTTTAACCGTTAATGGCTGCTTTGTTTGGTACTCCACTGAAGTGAAGGCTCATAACACTGTATGAAGTTGCAAAGCACTGGCTGCAGTGTAGGCTGCCAAGTTCAGGGGAGGGGAGGGGCGCCTTACTGCTTTAGCTGACTGTATGTGTGTGTGTGTGTGTGTGTGTGTGTTTTTTTAGCTAATGTAGCATCGATAACACCTGAGTAATGGCTTGTTCATGTTTGTTTTGTTTGATTGTGTGTGTTTGTCTTTTTGCAAATATCTAAATAATGTTTGCATGGATGTCTTGGTGGCTATTGTGCGTATGTATATATTCATTCATACATGTTAATATGCATTATGTATATATGTAAAAAGAGAACACTGCAGCGAACTTTGGGGAAGCAAAGCACAGCTGGCCTGTGGCCTGTATAAATTACAGCTGGACTGCCTGAGCTTCCCTGCAGAGAAAAGAAACATTGAGGCAGCAGAGATGGGGATTGTGTGGAGGGTAAAGAAGTCAGAAGTGAAAGGAGCAAAGAAAAAAGCGAAATGACAGGGTTGTAGGATACTGTAATATATGACATATAAGAGCAATCCCTCTTCTATAGGTTCTACCTCTGCCTTTACTTATCTTAGCCTAAAGGCATACATCAAATGTTTGGAAAAGACAACTTTAGATCTTTAGCGTGCTGGTGGTCAGATTTTGTAACTTTGGAGAGATCCAAGCTAGCTGTGTCCCCCTGCTTCCAATCTTTATGCTAAGCTAAGACAATCCCCCCCCGGCTCTAGCTCTATATTTACACCAATGGGCAGATATCCCATTCTGTGCCGGTCAAATTTAAACTCAGGCGTCACACAATGGTTCACGTCATGCATGTGACAGCACAGACACAGCTACTTACACACACACTGCTACACAGTTATAGATAAATCATATGTGGTCTACTTAAATTCTTTGGAGAGGTTCACAGAAACATCTCCTGCAGTCATCCACATGTCTGATGTTCAACTGTATCAGTGTGTTCAAGTCTTGAAAAGTCTGAAAAGGCTTTGAATTTAGTTTCCTCTGAAAAGGCATCGGAGGGTATTGGGGATAAAAATGCTTGCCATAGGCAGTAATTTTAGTTATAAAATGTTTATGTTCCTGATTAGAGGCTGTTGGGAGAAGTTATACACCTGTAAAATAAGTGGGATAGTTTTACAGTGGGGATTCAGTCAGCAACATTCAGAGCTGCAGCAAACGCTATGAATACAGCTTAGGTCCAGAAGCTAGCGTACTCATTGTCATCATGGTTAAATTATGTAATTAGTTTTAGTTGGTTAATCCATCTGTCCATTTTATGATGCTTAGCCGGGTTCAGGTCAAAATGATTCCATTCATTCATTCATTCATTCATTCATTCATTCATTCATTCAACCTTTATTTATTTAATTCTTGAAGAATCATTCAATGTTGTTGAGACTTAAACAGAATAAATACACACAGAAATAATGAGAAAACAAACACCAGAGTTAAAACAGTTACATTCAAGAGTGTTGTAGTTTGTGATCATAGTTTTTAATTGACTGTATTTAGCTTTAATGTGTGTTGTTAAATGTTCCAATCGTTTGCGTGCTGCACACGATACTACAAAAATGATATCCTGAGAAATTCTTGTTATATACTTCTACAAAGTTCTGAAAAACGTGACGTAATAATGTCCCTGATGGTTTTCTTACTTGCATACTTTTGTAGGACTGTGAGACGGGTATTAAATGGCATTCTGTGTGGTATTAAAAAGGTTTTAAAAAGTCTTAGATTTAGCTTGGTAAACCCTGTGGAAACCCTGTGTGTGCTCAGTATGTTCTACACACCAAATACTGCTAAATACACAGCTTCAGTATCATTCTCTCACCTTCTTTAAACTCTGAACCTCCTAAAGAACAAGTGTATTTCCTCAGTTCAGGAGACCGTCTCAATATTTGTTTTGCAACTTTCTGTTTTGTTGAAAACCAAGCTGTTGCTTTGTTATCCAGCACTGTCACCATGAGCTTAAATGTACTAGAACAGAATACAATTCATCTTCATTGAGGACATTTCTTTCTAGGCGACTTTAAATAAATATGCAGGAGGTATTTTGACTGTGCAAACTTGAGATCCATATCTGAAGTAATCTCAGTCTCACCTCATGAGGATTTCAATAGATATCTAGATCTTAGAGCCTTGTGCAGCGTGAATTATCCCAGGGTTAAATCCAAGGTTTGGATTAAAGCGAAAAGTGGGCATGGTGTCAAAAGCTCTCATATCTTCTGAAGTGTCATAATACTTGACTGCTTTCTCTGTCCTGTCTGTGGTATGATCCGGTGGAGAAATAGATAGGAGGGATCAGGCTCGAAATATCTATTCTCCGTCCTGCACACACATACACACACATTGAGACTCACAGCCCGTGCTGTATTCCATAAACTTGGCAGAGGCACCTAATAAAACTTCACTCCAGTGATGTCCCTTGTGCCCTTCTCCTGCTCACCAGTGTGCACCAACTTATTTGAGTTTTATTTTTCTCTCCCCTCCAGCAGGCGTGCTTGAGCCACGCTCTTCTTTTACCTGACAAAGACAGGAAACAAGTTTTCCCGCTGCGGTCAAAGCTTGGTAACGCTCTCCCAATGGCCCTCATTTACCACCACATCACAGAAATCATCTATAGCTATCTCCGCTCTTGTTAGGCAGTGTGGAAATTTAAAAAAAAAAAAAAAAAACAGTCTGAAGACAGGCCAGGAGGGAGAGAGCAGTTTTTATTCTGACTGGATAGCTCTCTCTACCTCCTTCCTCTTTTTGAGCAAGAGGCTCCACAGGTTGCCCAGAAACACATCCGGTTGAAGCTCCTGTTATTTCAGAAATAATACCGTCTTATTTAATTTGTTTAAAGAACACTAGGTGTCCGAGCCTGCAGGAGAAAGGAAGAAATTAAATGGCTTTTCTGCTTTGTGAAAGAATGTCAGCCTGTGGCAATATGTACATTTGCTAATGGAGTGTGGCTGTTAAATGTGAGGTGGCGGGAGAGAAGAAAACTAACTGGCTGTGGAAATATTGATAAGGCTAAAGGGTTATATGAGATGTATCAAGAAGCAGCGGCAACGGGGACAGATTTAGAGATGATTATGTTCAACTGTTACCTTATAACAGTACACATAATTATAATGCCTGAGAGAAAAGAACAATGTGATTTTTTTTTTTTTTTTCATTTGAGGCAGACTTGTAATCAACCTCCCCTGGTATGCACTGTGTTAGAGGCATCTCACACTTCACTGGAACATTTTGTTCCTTTTCAGCTTGTACACTTCGACTGTAGTGCATGAGAAGTGCAGCTCCATTGTCGTCTCTCAATATTAACAACTAAGATATTAACAAATAGCTTTTTGTAAACAGATCCAGGACCAGGATTTTAAAGGTGTTGCCTCTGTGTGTGTGCGCACAGTACAGTATATCTCTGTTTTTTCTGCCTTCGGGGGAAATCCACTTTCTGCATTTGAGCATCAAGAATCACCCTTAACAGTGAAGATGAGTGAAATGCAGCACTGCCCGGTGTTAACTATACAGTGTCTCTATTGTCTCCATTATACCACAGGTTTATGATTATACATACTACACTGAGTATGTTTACATGCACACTAGTATTCTGCTTATCCCCAGGTTTTATCAGGTTGCGTTGCACATGTAAAACTAAACCTTATCTGTGTCATGTAAACACCTTATCCATGTCTTCAATATCAAGATATTACTTTCACAACTGGGAAAGTAATGTGCATGCAAACATAGTCACTGTTAAGGACTTTATGAATTTGTTAACTTGTTAAAAGCAGCTTTTTGGAAGTTTTGCTATTGCTACATAGTCAGCGTTAGCGTTAACAGCTGTTTACATAGCAGTCTAGACGAAACATCGCAAGTTCAGCATAAAACTTAATTTCTTTACTCCCCAAGAGCTGTGTCTTAGTGGTGGGAAGCAACACCAATGTTAACTCTTGTCTTTTCTTCTACTGAAGTTAGCACGCTAACCACCTAGCCCCGGCACGTCTCGTCACTTTCAGATAGCGACTCAACTGCTCAGAGGGTGTATTATAATCTCTTGTCTAGTAAACGCAATCATGACAGAGAAGGTTAGCTTTCAGTGGCAAAAGATATGGAATTGCTAAACTTCTGAGTGTTTATTAATATTTAAAAATGTGTAGAAGAGATTCACTTTGGATCAGTGAGACAGTGAGGCCCTGCTTTTGTGTACATAAGTTCTCCTTCATTTTAAACTACATTGACATTCAAAATGACTTTCTTTCTAATGAAATAAGTGATTGAATAAAGTTGTAGAAAAAATGTAATTTTAGAGTGTAATGTGGCAAAAGGGCTTTCATGGCCCAAACTCTCCCAGACCACAATTTTCTAGCACGTCTTGAGACCAAAGCTTGAGACCACTCAGACATCAACATGAACTCTTCTACCCCTGAATGGCTAAACATGCCTCTTACTTGGCTGTTATTTCTCTGAAACTATCCACCGAGATAAGTTTCTGAATAATTTTGAAGCAAAAAATAGGCCACAGAGTTGCAGAATCACGCTCCATTTTATCTAACGTTTTTCTAGCGTGAAGTCGATACTCCTGCGGATGTTTCCAGACTCAAATCATATAGAAGCTCACCAGAAGTACTGTGCTGTACTGTTTACTGTACGGTAAAAAGGAAGTTTTGTTGGTTCAACTTTTGCTGGGCCCAAAACGGTACAGCTTGTGTCCAGGCTGCTCTACCAGGATAATGTGCTCCTACTAAGTAGAAATCAATTTAGACTGTGGTGGTGGTGGGGGGTGGGGGTAGGGGGTGGCGGTTGTGGGGAAAGAAAAACACAGTTTCATTTAAATTCCCCAAATGGATTCCCCAAGCATATTTCCCCTGTTTTTTACAGAGAGTTTACTGATGTGGAAGATCCATTAGAGGGATGGAAGGATCGAGGACTAGATTGATGCAAGGAAGAATGAAGAGATGAGCTTTATGTAGACTGATTAACAGAGGCAGCACTGAAGCACTGTGCTGCCACATTTTGTACCACTGGCATTTCTCTCAGAGCTTTCATGCATTTACACTTTACTTTTAGCCTCCCATCGCTCACTTTTTTTTAATTTTTTTTAATCTCCACTCACCCTTTTTAACCAGTCGACCACAGATTAAATGAAAATTATTCACTCAGGTTTTAGCATGAGTACACTTGGATCTTGGGCACTGGAAGTATTTTAGTGAGATCTGCTCATTTATTTTAAAAGAAAGGCAAGCTGCTTGTGCTGTTTGCCTGCCTTTCCTTTAACCCAGTTATTCTTAGAACGTGTAAAAAAAATTGCAATTATTTTGCAGCTTTATGGTCGAAACCGTGTTTAAAAAAAAAAAGAAAAAAAAAAAACGTATCACAGCTGACAACTTTCAAAACAATTACAAAGTGCTTTACAGTAAAAACAAAGAATAAAGTTTATGAAATCCAAAACATAAGATAAAAAGTAAGATAATTAAAACATTACCAGACATGAAGCTCACTACAGCTTTAATATGCTGATGAATCTCCACTGTTTTATTGCAGAAGTAATAAAGATTTTTTCACACCTATCATCTGTCAGAGTCCTCTGATTAGTAATTAAGACTAGTAATAAAAATGTAGTGTGTGGCACAGTTTACGTCCTCTTTATAGTCTTCAAATCTTCCTCTGTGTGTGTGTGTGTGTGTGTGTGTGTCGAACAGTAATGCAGCTGCAGTGTGATTGACCTCAACTAAGCTGTCCATTAACCTTCAGCACACCCCCGCTCTCCCCCTCCCTCATTTGGCAGAGTGCACCTAACACCGTAGCCCGCTGCTTCGTATCTGACCTGTTGTTGTGTCTTGTGTGCGTGTGTTTGCATACGCAGCGGTTTCATCATGTGATGGGTGGACCTTGTTGGCAGGGAAAAGTCACAGTCAGTACTTGTGTGGATGAGTAACCAGTTTGCCTCCTTACAGAGTGTTTTGGTTGTGCAAGGATTTACTTTTTTGTATGTAGAGTTACTGAATGAAACCAACAGATAAAGGGAATAAGAAATTCTCTCAATGATGGATGCAGTGACAGAGAAAGCCATATGTGTTTATATGTCATAACAAACGTGAGTGTGGAACCACGGTGTTTGGTGGTGTTTGAACCAGTGTGCTTGTTTTTCATACTTATGGTCGTTTCTGGTGTTTCTGTGTGTGTGTGTGTGTGTGTGTGTGTGTGTGTGTGTCAGCCAGGTGTGTGTGTGTTTGCAAGCAAAGTTGTTGTGTGCAGCAAATAATCCTCTAGACTCCCCAGACTTCTCTTGGGGCCTTTTCCAGGAAGGAAAAAAAATGAATAAAAACACAAGAAAAGAGAAACTTTTTGCTGCTGCTCCTATTGATTTTCCTCTAGACAGTTGCCCAAAATTGATAGTTTGTGTCTTTTTTTGTATGCTTGCTAGCGTATTACCGAAAAGTGTAGCCCGCTTCCAAAAACAACAGGCAGCAGACTCGTAACAAACACAGAAATGCACATAGGAAACAAACAATCACATATAGCAAACACTGAGTCAACATCACACTTTTAAGGCCTGTTATGTTGTTCAGTTTCTTGCTTTATGTGCAGACTGTCCTTGTTGGTGCAGGTAAACTAGTTCAGTTTTGATGGTGATTCCACTGAAGCCAGCCCAAAACAGATGTGTCTGAACAGCAAATGTTGCCCTCAGAAAAATGCTCAGCTTGAATTGTGAGTGATGACGAATGAATGTAAGAGGCAGAGCGATGAAGAGAGCATATGTCTAATGCAGCATCCGTTTGCGGAAAAATGTAGAAGGAACTCTGTGGAGGATTTGAGCGTGGAGTATTAAGGGGCCACTAACGCCTTTCTGAACTGCTCATCGGGTGGGTGGATGTCTTTGGCTCTCATTTTAAACAATATTGTGCCCCCGTCTTCTCGATGATGACCCGCTTTTCACTTCAGATCAGATTTGGATTCCCATCGTGGTCGGACAACACGTCGCACAAGACATTTATTGTTTAGTATAACCTGGCCATGAGTCTTGACCTGTGGCCGCAGCATGCTGTATGTAACAAGATGAGCTCAAAGGTCCGTCTGCTAGCTGTGTCATCATGTGACCCGCGTTTGATCACATGATAACAAGTTTTATAATAAAACAAATGAATGACATTTGAGAAAACAAACAAACAAAAGAACTAGGTTTTTTGCAAAGCTTCCTACTGCATCAGTTCATCAGTGGATGGACTTTGCTCAGTTGCTATGGAGATGACTCAGTCGTTATATAACAGGTGGTTGTACGTCATGTGGACAAAAAGTTCCACAGAGGAAAATTTGGCAAAGAATGGTCCAATAAACAGTGTCGTGTTTAAAAGCCTTAAAACATACTTATAAAACCTGCTCAGTAATTTTTTTTTGACTTTCTTTGTTCTCACCTTTTTTCTAAATGAAGGATGCAGAGGAAAAGAAAAATCCAAACGTTCTAATTTCCAGTATTAATTTCAGTAACACACATTTAATGCATTAAACATTACATGCCCATAAGATTGTTGGTCATATTGTTAAAATTGACTTCATTACCTGTAACTCTATTCGGATGAATGGCTTCTATTCACCAAGATGTTGTGGAACTATTTGAAATTGTTCAGTGACAAACACGTACATATGCGCATAAGGCATAATAAAACATGTCAGCTACTATAGTAAGAAGCTTTATAAGTTTAACAGCTAGACAATCCAGCTTTTTATCACAAGGACAAGTATTCAGGGCCAGCAGTCATGTTTGAGTTGTGTTTTGAAGATTTTAACTTTGTGAATTTTTTAGAGCCCCTGGTCCCAGCTCTTGCTTTTAATAGACTTTAGATTTGTTGTTCAGTTTGGAGATGACTTTCTCCTCATTGCATAAGCCCGACTGCACAAGGAGGATGTACACTTTCACAAATGTATGCTCATATAAACTGCCTCTGAGAGAGACACACACACACACACACACACACACACACACACACACACACACACACACACACACACACACACATAAACACACACACAAAGTCCGGTACCTGCCCCAAGAGGCAAAAAGCATTTAGTTAAGCAGCAGAAAGTTTTCTTTGCAAAGTGAGGTGTGTCAGTCACAGACTGTTTAATCCCATGTGGCGGTGTTTGGTTTCTCATCGAACTCAGCTAACGGACTCAAAACAAGTCAAGGCTTTAGAACAAGAGTTTCAAAATAAAGGCTCATTAAATCCTATTTAATGACAGATAAATAACAGAGAGGCAGAGAACATAAAACACCATGTGGTTTCTGAAATGATGGTCTTACTTAATATCTATAGAACTCAATTAACGAGTCCCATGTGTAACCCAAGAGCATGCAAACAAAACACACAGGTGTATTAGTTTGGAGACTATTACCACTTTGTTGTGTTTTTTATTTGAGCCTGTACTGGTGGTGGTACAACGCCACAAGGCATAACAAAGGTTTACAGTACATTTCAGACACTTTCTAACACGTAAAGTTGGTTGTAATTTTAAAATGTCAGGCTAATGCCTGTTAGCACCTCTAAATGTCACTGATGCATATCTTGTTTCTTTAATATGCTCAAAAACAGATCTGTGAATACATCAAGTTGCAGTTTTGTGAGCATTTACAGTATGTAGCGTGAGACTCCAAGAAGTCACTGCTCCCAGTGATAAAGAGACCAGCAGATAACCCCCATAAAACCAAAAATAGTTGTTTTCACTGTTTTTTAAAATTATTTTAATTTATTTATTTATTTATTTATTTTTTACGGTTCTTGTACAAATGAATGAAAACACCACTCATCTAATGTGTTAAATAGTGAGATTTACAAGTGCTTGAAAGCAGATTTTTTACTGTCAGCATCAGCAGAGCCAGACCAGTCGTTCCCCCCGCTTCCTTTATTTAAACTGAGCTAAACTAACCGGCTGCTAGCTGTAGCTTCATATTTAGTGTACAGACATCCGAGTGGGATCAATTTTCTCATGCAACTCTAGGCAAGAAAGTAAATAAATATATTTCCAAAAACTATTCCTATAAAAGGCTGAAAGCTATCGAAGCATTTTTTCCTCTACCCGAACTTTACTTTGAAACTGAACTCTTGCTACTCGAGTTTGAATACATTTTTCTTGTTCCATTTTTTTCCCCCATCAGTGTAAACTGATCATTAAAAAAAATGTAGTAAAAAAAAATCCCCCTCTTCCACTTTTTGTGTCCCTTTGTCTTTCATCTGTCCTCCTCCCTACTTCATTTTCTTCCTCTCTCTCTCTCTCTTTCTCTCTCTCTCTTTCTCAGGGTTACCTGCCAGCTAATGCAGAGAGGAGAGAAAGCGTCCTACAGAGGAAGAGACAAGAATATTTTGGCTTCATCCAGCAATACTATGACTCCCGCAATGACGAACACCATCAAGACACATACAGACAGGTATACATACACATGCACGTGCACAGTACAATTTACGTGTGTGTTTAATCGTTTCTTCTACATCTGACTTTCTTTTTTTAACACCTGTCTGAATCCAAGAGTTTGAAGGACAGAATGAAAGACGGACTACAAAGGATTCCATTTCCAATTACAAGAACAACTTCTTGTCCCTAATGTATTCCCTCAGCACAAACCCAGGACACAAAGCTGTTTATGTGCATGTTTGTGTTCTTATGTGTGTCAGTAAGGGTGTGTTTTGACAGGAGTGGTCCCTGAAGAAAGGATTACTGGAACTGGTTATCTGGCAAAAAGTGCTTTTCTATGTTTTGTTTTTTGTTTTTTTTTTTCCTTTTCTTTTTCCTGTCCTTTTCTCTCTCTCTCTCGCTCTCTTTCTCTCTCTCTCTCTCTCATATGTACTTATTGGACTCATTGAACTTCTGTCTGTCTGTCTGTTTGTCTGTCTGTGTTGACATGGAGGCAGTGTGTTAGAGCTCTGTTCACAGAGTAGAACCAACCACCCCCAAACTTCAGAAAGCTGCCTAAATGAACACTTCTCTTTGGCTTTGAAAATAATATCTGCTTTTACTCGGTCTCTGTTTATCTGTCTCTCCCCCACATACTCTTTCCTTTTAACACTCGACTACTTCCTATTCATTTCAGGCTGATAAGAAACATCAAAGTGAGCTGTCGATAGCAAAAACACACATTTCTCATATTCTGTCCAATTTCCCATTGATCTTCTCTACACTGTGGCAGAAAGCTGGCATACTTTGTTTTGATGATTGTTTGGATCGCGTCTTGAAGCCTCTTTTTTTTTTTTTTTTGCCAAATTCTGTTTGTTCCAGCTCTGTTTATGACGACGGAGCGAGCAGTAATTTCCAGTAATTTTTTTTCTGTTTGTGTGATTATGTGTGTTTGTACGTATGTTGCTTTGGCACTCAAATTGGACATGGCAATGGGTTCTGTTTGTCTGTATGTTTAAGTGGCTATGGATACATTTGCATACATGTACCTGTGTGTCTTCTGCTCGTCTTCGTGTTTGTCTGTGTTCATGTGGGATGGTCCATCATCCATCTTGAATCTCCATCTGTCTCAATAGTTTGTCTCTTCTTGTTTCTGTCCATCTGTCTCTTTTATATACTTGTTTATGCTCTTGGTAACTTGCCTAAACAGCTTGTGTGTATGTGTGTATACATATGCAGATGAATGCAGCCATTGTAGAAGTTCCAGCTTGCACTGCCATCTTTTTGAAGTACTGCTGCAGTTTCGTTCCATCCCAAGAGAAAATGTTTTTTAAAAAAAAAAAGAGAGAAGCTTTTTAAGGGTAGAGTTGGTTATCGTTTGGTTGTTATCAATTCCGGCTCTTATCAATTCCCTGTTTTGATTCCAAAATGGTGAATAAAAAGAAAAAAAACTAAAATGTTTAGACAACAATGATATCTTTATTCCTTTAAGTATTAACTGAACATTGACAAAGTAAATATGGTTTACTATTTACTGGTAGTTTTTACAACAAAAACGATCCACAGACTTGCATTTAAAAAATATTAAAGGATAGATGAAGATCTAGAGCGTTGGACTCTGGTCTATCCATATGATGTTGCCATACGCTTATAATAACCATCTGAACTAAACGTGGCAAAAACGAGCACTCTCGACGTATTTTGACATGGACAATTTTCCCGTTATATGACACTGCTGCAGCTGTTTTGTGTTTGCTGGTTATAACATTCTTGCTCAATATTGGACAGAACCAAAATGATGGGAAAATAGGGGCCAGATGTAAAACTACCAACAAACAAGAGACAATTTCCCATGAACACTGAATGCGCTCCTTCTCTACCTTTACCTCTTCCTTGGGACGCCTGAGATCTTAGGTGTGGTCAAAACTGATTTAAATGCAGAGTACTGATAAGTGCATGAAGGGAACTTTTGCATTGGTGCTCGTGTGTGTGTGTGTGTGTGTGTGTGTATGTATGTGTGTGTGTCTAACATTTCTCTCTCCCATGTTGCCGTTAGATCCACATAGACATTCCTAGGATGAGTCCTGAGTCTTTGGTGCTGCAGCCAAAGGTGACAGAGGTAAGGTGGACAGAGCTGTGGATACAACTCAAATCCCCAGCCCCGTCAGTAACAAGCCACACACTCTCACAAGCAGTCTGCCTGTCCGGTCTGGACGATTTCAGTCGGCTTGGCTCCAGTCGCTGTCCTGCATCCGTCTGGCTCCCTTCTGACGAATCTGTCCGCCTGTTGAACTGTTCATCTGCAGGGTAGACACTCTGAAATGGTGTTAACGTGGTCTGAAACACACACACAAACACACAAACACACACACAAAAAAAAAAGCACACACAAATGTACTCTCAAGCACATACTATCACAGAGATGGCTCGAAAAGCACAGACACACACATACAACACTCAAGACCACCGCTGCTATCCATTTCAGACCACCAAACCCCCCGTCTGCCTTCAATCAAGGACACCAATCCACTAACTGTTGCTCTCTCTCTGTCTCTGTCACTGTCTGTAATGGCCAGATCTGTGCTAACATGCCCGTTGCTTCAGTGTTTGTCTTTTTTTTTCTCTCTTTGTCTCTCTGCAGATTCACATTGACATACCGAGAACTAATCCTCTTATTCCTCTTTTTCAACAAGCTTCTGTCCAAGAGGTGAGACTCCCCCACCCCCCCACTACACCTCCC
>NW_019525241.1:367895-369501 GCF_002814215.2 Seriola lalandi dorsalis | reverse complement strand
AACCCTCACGCCCCACCCCCCTTGTTGCACACACACCACCTCACCTGGCAGGATTATCCCCTCTACTTTTGGGCAGATATGGGTAGTAGCATCAACCAGTCACTTAAATCATAGTAATTGACAGTTGAAAAAAACAGAATAATTGACAGAAAGTGGTGTGTTAATGATATCCGTGAAGTGTCATATTAATATAATCATACAACTCAGTCAAATCTTTAAATTTTTTTGTGTTTTTTCTGTCTGCCTAGGAGTTTGAAAGGGGAAAACTCTTGCTTTACCACACTGCATGGTCTGGCATGGGTGCACACACACACACACACACGCACTCACACACACACAAACAAAAAGAAGCACAAACTAAGAACATAAAGAACCATTAAATCATACCTACAGTAATGCATGTGATCACACAAACTTTCACGCTGCATGGTTAGCATTCTGATACCTCTTTGTTCTGTTCTGTTAGTACCACTGAACAAAGAATTTCCTGTTCCAGTTGGGTACTGTGTTGTGGGGGATATAAGAATTGTCTTAATGACCTCTTCAGCATTGTGTTTGATAAAACAATAACCATCAGTGGTAGTTAGGGCACATTAGAAAAACATACAGCAAGGCACACGTTTGTAGAATCCCTAACTATGAGCTCATTTTAAGTTGCTTTGGAGAATGGTGCTACTGAAATACTTAAAATGTAAATGTGGTCACTTATGTTTCTATTGTAATAAGTATACTAAGGTGCGTGTGTTGGAAGTTGACTCAGCAGGCCTGAGGGACTATCAGAGCAGCTTCCCAGCGCAACTTAACACAGAAATTAACTGGATGCCATTCATATCTATGGGGTTAAGCTGATCTTTAGAATTAGAGTGCTTCTGGGAGGTTCTGTCATACACAGAACCACTGGCCTGAGAGGCAGAGAACTGAAAACACCGATAGGAAAATCCCATAATGAGGTGCAGGCTAATGAGGTAGCCAGTGCTCTGGACTGCTCCGTGTACACACCTACACACAGGTGTGGGCAAGAACACATGCATACATACACACTCCCGGAAGCATATGCACCAATATATGCATATGTATACGCATAATAAAACGTGAAATGAGGGGGGGCATACTAGCATATCACTGTGCGGAAACTCATACTTATGTACAGGCACATTAATACATATTCACTCAGAACGCCCGAGGCAATGCCACCTCCTGTAGCCCAGTGTCTCATATAGGATGCAGCTCGGGGCTGTAACCAGGGAGGTAAGGAGGGAAAAAATAAGATCAGACGAGGTTGAGGCTTTTTTTACCTACTATCTAATGTACAGTGTGTACTACTACTGTATATCTTCTTTGTATTTCTCCCCTTGCCTCCTCCCTCCCTCTCGTCCCCCTCACACCAGCTCCCCCCACTTTGTTTGCCGAATGAAAATCAACAGTGTGCATCCAAACATCCAAGCAGCGTGCTCCTCATATATTGTTATGCAACTGACTCCAAAAGGTGTCTCTCCCCCCCACCCCTTTTTAAAAAAAAATATTTTTTTTATATGGTTTTGCTGCACCGCCACCTAAAAATCACCTGTGCGTCATTTCATTAACTTGTTTGTCTCAGCCACCCCCC
>NW_019525241.1:366978-367875 GCF_002814215.2 Seriola lalandi dorsalis | reverse complement strand
CCCCCGCCTCCCCTCCCTCCCACGGGGTTCGCTGAGATTTAGTCGAGATGGAAAGCAGTCAACAGCCTGTTCCCTTTCGGGGAGAGAGAGGGATATTGAAGCGATTCTGCAGTGATTTCCTAAGTGCTATCTCAGTGTTTGAGTTTTTTTTTCTTGCTTTGGGGAACAATACAGTCTTCATGAGATGTTGATAATCAGCAATTACAAGTTCCCGACCCGAAAAAGAAAGCGTTCACTTTTGCCTCCAAATTCTGATTACAGGCCTGAAAGAGCAGGATTGATCAGTAAACCTCTGTGTCAAACATATTAAGACAATACAAATTTTCTCTCTTTTCATTTGAAGCATTTAAGGGATACTTCTAAAATGAATGAGTGCATCGTAGCAAGTGGGTGAAGTGGTTGTTGATTAATTCATTGGATATTTGAGAGATTGAGCCCATCATCTTTTGACAGTAGGCTCTAATTTCATGCGTCTCGCCCCTCCTTCAGCCTTTCTAACTTTGTGTGTGAGATGTCAATGAAGAGTTATTTGAGTTGACACCATTTCTTGTATCAATTTCCTTTCTACCTCTTGAGATTAGCTTTATCGGGGTCTTGGCGGTCTGGAACTAATGGGATGGAGCCATAACGCGTTGACACAGGGGACAAAGGAAAAGCAGATTTCCTGTCTTAGAGAGGCACCGCATTATGAGAACAATCTGAAATTAATGTGAGATTAACATAAATTGCAAGAATCTATTTTGGTGTTTTTGGAGGACTGAGTGAAGTCATGAAGACAAGATTGGTTGATTAGCGTCTGAAGTTTTCTCTGCGTCTTTGTTTTCAGTCTTTCTCACATGAATGTCGCCACACACAAAAACACAGAGGAGGGCAGAGGGGGGTGGGGGTAGGGGTAGG
>NW_019525241.1:352180-366958 GCF_002814215.2 Seriola lalandi dorsalis | reverse complement strand
GGTAGGGGGTAGGGGGGATTCTTTGCCCATACTAATGAGGGCAGGGCGGTGTGTGTGTGTGTGCACGGGTTCACTCAAAGTTGCTCTGTGTGTAGGTGCCAATGTGAAATATGTATGTCAGCTTTTGAGGTTGCATGAAAAGAAAGTCCCATTACTCCCCCTGCTAGCGCCAGCACCTCTCTTTGTTTGATGGATGGGGCTTTGATAAGGGGAGAGGAGGTGTGAGGTGTGGAGGCAGGTTAGGGTGGTTTGAGAAAGTGTAGGGGGGTGGAAAGCCGGAGGGAGTTGCTTCTGAGCGATACCTCCGAATTTTTTAACATTGATTGAATTATCTTGAATAAAAATGAGAGAATTTGCGTGCGCAGCTTCCATGACATTGTCGTGCTTGTGTTTTTCTTGTTTTTTCTCTCCCCATAAAACAATAAGCTATGAGGTTATTTAGACATCGACAGAAAAATGACACATCCCCTCCAAAAAAAATAAGAAAGCGCATGATGGGTGTGGTACAGCAAGGTGAGAAAGAGTGTGTGTGTATTTTTGGGGACATCCATATGCGCACCAGAAAAACAAGCTGAACATCAAGCCTCCTCTAATTCACTTGGGCTGACAGCATTAAACAGCCACCCATAACCAAGATGGAAATATTGAAAAGTCTGGGGAGAGAGAGAGAGGGAAGAGCAAGAGACAGACAAACTGAGTGGAAAAAAAAAAAAGAAGGGAGGGAGGAGACCAACTCCGAAGCATAGAACAAAGTTCAACCTGAGCTTTTCTTTTTTTATGCACAAAAAAATGCAACAGGAATCGAAGAGTGAGGTGTTGCTCTGTGCTGAGAGAGGCAAAGACACGGTTCATCTCAAATTTAGACACTGCTCATCCATTTCTACAAGGTCTACAGTTTTTAATTTGGCTGAACAGTCCCAATCTAACTGGATAACAGCAGTAGACATTTTCTTGATAACATTTTTATATATCACTTTACAAAACAGATTTACGGTTTATTCATCCCAGGAGAATAGATTTGAAGAGTGAAGCAGTTCAGATATCAGATATATCACACATGCGCACACATGGGGGAAAAAAGTGAAACTAGGTTTTAATTAATGTGATATTTCAATCCAGTAATATCAAGTCTCAAGGTCCAGAGCTGTTACTGCAGTATATGCCATTAAAGGTGCCCTGTAGAGTTCTATTGCAAACTAATGTTACGTTTAAGTGTAGCCTCGAGAGAGAGCGAATGAACATGTCGAATGTATTTCCTTCCTCTTCAAATATTTGCAAAGTAAAATCTGTCATTGTTAACATCCATGTTTGCTAGCTGAATTTCTCTACCTTGCTTGTACCTGTTGGCGCATCGCTCTGCTTTTTGCACGTTGCGGCCGTTAGCAGTCAACCCGCAGACGAGCTAAGTGCACGTGCATCCTCGTGCGCATGTACAATACAAACTAAATACATAAGAAACACTGCTCTCTACCACTACGCATGGTCAAAAACCCCACAGGGTACCTTTAACGTTGTTTTTCTAACACATCCGAAAAGCAAAGGAGATGAGGTTAAATACAAATTCAAGGTCGTGTTAATGTGGAATAAATACCACCGAATAGACTCCTATAGCAAGCAAAGGGTGTGCCAGTTCAGTCGCTTTCTTCCTCACCAGCTTGGCATGCTTCTGATTTCCACACCTCACTCGCTTTCTAAAATTTACACTTGTATGATTCAAACCTGTATTTCTAACAGCCTATTATTTCCAAGTTTGACATTTGCAGGCATAGTTGGCTCCGCTGAGAATAAGTGTTAAAGATTTGAGTTGATGTGAAAGTTTTGCTTCATTATCAGCGATCATTTGTGCGTGAAAAGATTAGTCAGTAACTGATTACAACGGAAAACTTGGTGGTTAATGGTTAAAGTCGATTTTCTTTTTACTTAAAGCTCTTTATTTTAGCTTCTCCACAACATAAAGATTTATTCCTTTCTTGTTTCATATCATTGTAAATTGACGTATTGTTTGTGTAATGTAAGTGCGTTTTTGTCTCCAAACCACAGTTTTGACTCTTTGTATTTGTGTGTATGTTTGTGTGTGTAAGATTTTTGAGCGGATCCTGTTCATTTGGGCCATCCGCCACCCGGCCAGCGGCTACGTGCAAGGCATCAATGACCTGGTCACGCCGTTCTTCGTGGTCTACGTCTTTGAGTACATCGGTGAGTGCCATCTTTCGCTCTCTCTCTCTCTCGCTTTCTCTCTCTCTCTTTCTTTTTTTTTTTTCTTTTCCATTTTCATTTTAAAACTCCCAAATCTTTTGTGTGATACGCTATTAGCTGGCAAGACTTCAGGTTTACTTACTGGGTTGATCACAACAGGTCACAGGGAGTTGAACCTTGCATCCTCGAGACAAGCCTCCTTTTTTCCGCAACTAATGGCAGATGAACTCCTCCTCCGGCACTGTGCCCTCCGTTCCACTCGCTTTTCTTCCATCTATCTGTTCCTCTTGCATTTCCATCCACACTTCAATTACAGCCTGTGTTTAAATGATGCGTAATTCATCAAAGCATTCTGGTTAACACCCAGGGTTAGGCTGCATGTGCATATGTGTGAGAGAGCATGACATATGTGGGCACGTGTATGCTCGTTCTCGAACACCACAGTGTTCTCTCCGGAGCCCGCAAACCACCCACCACTCCGCCCCCCTCCCCTGCTGTGCGCGTTTATGTTGTGCCACATTTACGCAGATGAATGTTTTCTTTTATTCTCACACTTCTTTCCTCTGACAGTATAAACACACAATGTCAGATACAAAGCACACACAGACTGGAAACAGTTGGAGGAGAAATGAAGACTGTCAGTCTTTCAAAGGTGATTTTAATTGTCAGAACTTTAAGGATGAGTTACTTAAATATTTTTCCACGTCAGTAACGCTTTTTTACTTGCATCCATCCAGATATTTGACAGAAGAGACAGAAGTGACAGACAGTCGTGATACTTTATATCATAAAAAGTCTCTGGGATTGTGGAACATCAGTCAGCAGAATATAATGTATATATTTTCTTTATTACATTTTTTTGAACCACTTTATTTATTCAGTCAGGAGAAATGAAATAGGTAGAACAAAATAAAATTGAATCAAACCTCTATATTTTTCAGATAGTCCATGTTTTTCACCCTTTATTGCAAATGCTAATTTTCCAGAGAAAAACAGCATTTCAACCAACTGCTGAGAGGTTTTTCTTTCCGCCACTGAGAAAACTGTTGTTTTCCAGGAGCATCCTCCTTTTCATTATGGTTATGATCAACAGTAAAGAGTATATATAGAAAGTATAAGTAAGTAATGCTCGCCACACCGCTGTTTTCTACAAGTTCCCACTGTGATGTGAGTTTCTTTATACATCCCACATACTGTATATACTGTGCATATGTAGTTTTTTCTCCTCTTTCTCCTTTCTTTTTGCTATGTTTTGGCCTGGCAAGCTCTACTAAATGAAAACCGCAATGCTCTGAGGAGCACCTCGCACACTCTGGACCATATGTGGCCACACAGATATAATTAGGATCCACAAGTTAAGTGCTGGGAAGCATGCAGAGAGGATGGACTCTTGACTTCAGTGCTTCTCTTAACTTCGTTTTTTTGCACACAGCACTTTTTGTTCAGAGCTAATGAGTCTAACTTCTTTTTCGTTTTGCTTCTTTTATTTTGACATAATACAACGCAGCAGCTCCGCAAACTATAGTGCGAGTCTCCAAAATGAGCACGAGGCCGAATCAACACCTTTTATAAAACACTTACAACGAAAACGGAACATTATAACGTCGTGAACGTGTTTATCACAGGACAGTGTTAGATTTAGGTAGTTGTACCTATTAAACTGGAAACCGAGTGTATACGCTAAAATAAGATTTCCAGCATTAACAGCTTCCTCTAACAAAAAATTGGCTGCAATTAGATCCAGTATGACTCTAAGACCTTTACTGACGAAACAGATAATTAAAAACAGTTTCTTAAAATCTGAAGCAATTACACATTAAATTTAGGAAGCAACTGACCTGCATCATTTTTGGAATACATTAGAGTTGAAGTGATTAGTTGATTGTAAGTATATTGATTACATTGGAATTAGTTGGGATGAATTATTTGCCAGTTTGACTTTGTTTGAACTTGATTTTTTTTTAAATTGTCACAGGCTATTTATTGAATAATCGAAAACGCAATCAGCAGATTTATTGCTAATGAAAATATGAGTTAATTGTAGCCCTAGAATTAATTGCTTAGTATGTAGAGAGCAGGACTGTGGTGAGGAATCATTAAGATAGAGTGTTAACATGTTTCCCAACCCCAGTGACTAGTTGTGTGCATAATACTGAGTAAAGAGGAGACTCTTGATTACTTTTTTTTTCATTTAGCTTCTTGTCTTTCACTTTTTCCACTCTTTTCTTGTTTCTTGTTATGTTCTCCTGCGTCTCGTTTCCTCTGCCTTTCCTTTCACTGTCATTTTCTCTGTCTTTCTTTCCCTATCCCTACCTCTCTCTGCATTTGTTTCTCCCCTCTCTTTGCGTTTCTCTCTGGGTGAGT
Organism: Seriola lalandi dorsalis; assembly: GCF_002814215.2. NCBI lineage: Eukaryota > Metazoa > Chordata > Actinopteri > Carangiformes > Carangidae > Seriola > Seriola lalandi. The sequence goes on along the minus strand of NW_019525241.1, from coordinate 362,398 downwards.
CAGACTAATGTCAGATCTTCAAAGCATCACCCCGCGCTTTGTTCCCCTGCATCTCCATGCGCTGATGAGCCTTGAATAACATACACAGCCAACAAACCTTCAAACGTGCCTGGCTGGCATCTTACATGATGGGCTGATGCTCCGTGTTGTTGTTCGGTTCTCTTGTTTTCTGGTGCAGAGAGAGGTTTGGCTCTTTCATGAGGTGGGCCTAATTCTGGTCCTTTGTGGAGGGGTAGAAAGTGTGAGATATACTATCTCATGCTGTCGTGCTCTCCTGCTCTCTCTGGCTGTCTCTCTTCGTCTCTTGCCATCTGTTTTTCTTTTTTCTTTCACGGCGCACTCCCCCTCCCTCTCACCTTCCCTTCTTCCTTTGTGGCCTCATGGTGAAAGCAGGAAGTTTTATTCTCTTAAGTCAGAATTTATTTCTTTAAGAATGATTAAAAATAAATACTACTCCGCACGCTCACTCCGTGTAGACACGTTGCCTCGATGTTTCTTACTCAAACACATATTAAAATAGTCACATTTGAAGGTGTTCGTAGGTTAGACAACTGAGATATTCGTCTCTATTACTTTTCCTTTTGTCCTCTGCATGAGGTCAAAAACTGATCTGTCAAACCCAAGTGAAGAGCCTATGTGGCGAAAAACAACGAGCTCTTAAGAAACGAGAGATTCAGAGAGACCTGCAAATGAAATTTTGCTTATTCATTGTTTAACCTGTTGCCAGAAACTATGACTATAGTTTGAGAAATAACATCACAGAAGTGTTCTTTACAGATTTAGGTTTGAACATCTCATCGAAGCTGAACACAAGCTCTGAACACAACACTGACATATTATCAGCACATTATCTGTAAAGTTGAACGTTGAACAGCTAAGCAAACAATTGATTATTGCTGTTAACCAGAGCCGGGTCAACATTATCATTTATTGTTGTGAAAGATGCTAAAATGGTCTGTTGAACCGAGAGAAACTGTGGTTCCCTGTGGTTTTGTCACTTTTAGTGACTCAGTATCTGTGTTTCTAAAATGTGTATTTCCCGGTGGTTACTGATCCCAGCACTGTAGACACAGTTTGAGGTACATACATATGTGTTTGTGTATCTGCATTATCCAGTAAATACTGCAGACGTCTATTTAACGGACACAATAATGACTTGTTGGGAGTTGGATTGTTGGGAGCCTTGATATGTTCAGATCCCCACCAACTTTGCTAAAGGGGCGGTAACCCTAAAAGCTGTGAAACAAAATGAGGTGCACAGTAGGTGAGAAAGTGGCTTAAATCAGCTTGCAGCCAAAAAAAAAGGTCAATATAGGCTCATGTCCTGCAGAGTCAAATTAAGTTACAGAGCAGTCACTCTTCAAAGTGTCTTTTTAGAAAGAGATTGACAGCAACTTTTCAGTCTTTTATACTTAGACTAATGTAGATGTTCAGATTAAATTTTCTAACTCTTGATCCAAATGTGTGCTTGTTTGTATCTGAGAGGTTTAAAGCCTTGAGTGAGTTTGAGTGACAGCCAGTATCTGCGGGTGTGAGCCAGTTCACTGATTGGGAACCTGATTAAGACATGGACCTGTTTGCAGCTGTTTAATCTATCCTCTAAACAAGTCTTTTCTGTCTCCCTTTTGTTTTCCTTTTGTTGCACTATTCTTATCTGTCACTTTGTTAGCTTCTCTCTATCTCTGTTTTTCCTTTGAGCTCTGTCGCTCTGTATTTCTTTTTTCCAAGTCACATAACAGCCTTGGTGTGTCACTGCGGCGCTCGTTCGGCTGCCCTATACCCCATTTACCTTTCGGTGATGCAATGTGGAGCGATGGCTCAACCTCTTCGTAGCCACCCTCCTTTTCTGCTTTCATTAATACCTAGCTGTTAATCCAAATTGAAAAAACCCAATTGGGAGATTATTGATAAACTCTTCTGATGCCTTAGAAGGAAAAATACCGCTAAAGTAGTTGTGTGCCCACTTGGACTGTTAAGCAATCTAGTAGGCTTCCCTCTTGTCAAAGGAGAAATTGATTTGGCGAGTATCGTTTCTTGTTGGCCATTACTTTTCTTTTGTCTTCTCCCTATCTTCCACAGTGTAGCGCCTCTTCCATTAGCCGACAATAAAAGTAATCTAATTAAGGCCAGGGTGGGCGGGCCAAAGAGCGGGGCCAGTCCTCCCTTTAACGTGGAATGGCCTTTGATCTGCGAATGGATCCATAATGTAATCTGCATGCCAATGTCTGAGTATGGATCCACTCTGAAGAAAGATGAAAACAAGGAAGCAGGTTAGGGAAAGAGAAAAGAGACGAGGCACTGTATCTGAAAAATCCGAAGAGGTGAGGGTTTGACAACCACAAGTGAAAGAGACGAAGAAGCAGAATGGAGACAGAGTAGTAGAAGATAACAGCGGCCAGCGTGTCTCTCGGCAGGCTTAAGAATAAGAAAGAATGAGGGAATGGCGAATAACAGAGAGGGACAAACAACAGAGCAAGCAAACAAGATTTTCAAAAAAAAAAAGGGGTAAATGACCGACTTAGAAAGCGCCCCCACACTGTCAGGAAGCAGCCGAGCCAGGCAGTCCTGCCTCCTATCAACTAAGAGATGAATGGCCCGGTGTACCCTATTGCCCTCCTCCGCTTTGAAGCTGCACTTGTCATAGCAGGCAGAAAGTGGCTACCAACAGTTCTTCTGTCACTAGGATTTCATGACGAATTCAGCAATTAGCTGTATACTGAGAGCGTCGTCACCACTGTATGAAAACAGGGTTTCTCACGCATAGAATTCATCTTTCTGATTAAATACACAACCAGGAGCTTCACGTGTACGCTATGGTTCAAAGAGACTTTTTCTACATTTTTTTTTTGAGCTCCCTGACAATGAAGTATGTTGTCCTGTTATTTCTTTAGAGCCGCAATAGAGCCTTAAAGCCGCTATAATCAACGTTTTTATTTTGGTAATGGATTTAATGTGAAAGGTGACATTTAGTGACAAACCCACATGTAACATAGCGGAGCATTTAGCAGCTAAAGAACCAGATACTTTTCTCAGGAGTTGGTTTGAGACTAAAAGCAAAAAGTACACTGAATATTTTTCATACATTCATCAAGTGGACATAAATACGACTCTAAATAAACGCTAATGCTGCTCTGTTATAATTAAATGTAACAAATTAGAATATAAGGCTTTATATGTCTGGCTGCTGACTGCCTGTTTTGCCCGCTGAAATAGTGGCACCAGATTTTATCAGCTGTCTGTTCGGTTAACTTGTTTTTCGGGCCATTGTCTAAACAGTCAAAGGCTGTTTCCTAGATTATACTAGATATTGAAAAAAGAAAATCAGTGTTTGATAAGAGTTTTTTGTTTTGTTTTTGTTTTTTTAGCAGAGACAGAAGTGATCTTGGTTTTGCAAAGTCATGATGTACTTTCTGCCGTTTTGCAGACATGTGTTGTTGTCCTTGTAGAAATAGGATAATGTACTCGGTGAGCAGGGGACCCTTGAGGAAGGAAGGATGAGGACACACGTAGAATGTTCTAGGTTAAGTATATTTTAAAATTTAAATTCATTTTTATTGCAAAAGAAGAAGCAGAGGCTCATCTCCAAATGGCAATGTGATTTACTAAAGGAAAGGGCCTGAAAAGAGAAGCCACAGACATTTACACAGCTCACACCACTTAGCAAGGGGCAAACAGAGGTAAAGGATAAAAATAAGGTGTCCAACCAAGCAGAGCCATCAGTAAAGACAGAAAGTTTTTGGTGATGTGCCCTTGCGTTTATTAAGGGAGACGCAGGGAATGAGGAAGGAATGAGAGCAATATGCCTGTATGATGAAGGTCCTGATGCGTATGTGGAGTGTGTTTGTGTGCATGTCTGTGTGTTTTAGCCAGCCTTTTTAAAACGTAAAGACTTCTCAGATCCCTAGACACATGCTTTTTCCTCAAAAAGCTACTTTAAGCTTCCACAAATGGAGAAAAATGTCTACTTCCTTCCTCAATGTGCTTTCTATCACTTGCTTATGCAGAGCAACTGGTGTGCACTGAGGGCACATTTGTAAATTATACACGCAATTTCTAGTCGGCGTCAGTAAGATCTTCGAGCTACCTATGTTTTTTTTTTTTTATTTTACATCTTTTTAAAAAGTTTATCTTAGCTGCAGTGCTACAAAACTTTGCTTTACAAGTTGAGAAAATGTTTTTAAAACTGTGGGGGAAAATAGGAGATTGTATTTTGCTTTTGTGCTAGTTAACCACTGTTTAACAGTTAAGACTCAGTTGAGACGTTAAGATGTTTCTAGGAAAAAAGGGAATTCTCCTCTCTAATGCAGAAATTATGCTAATACTAATATTTATCTATTTATGCCGCCCTTGCACCAGAAGACTTTTGAAACCATTTCAGTGTCACAGACAATTTTCCAATGTAGAAAAAATAAAAATAAAAAATAAAAATTTGCTGGAGTAGCGTCGCACTCCCGTCATCTGGATCGTTTGGTGTCAGGTGCTCATCCGAGCTGTCTAAAGTGAGTCTTTTGAGTTGTTTGTTGTAAGGCTGGCATTAAATACATAAGGGAGGCAAGGGTAATTGGACACAAGGGAAATAATTCCGAAATAAAACAGGAAGTCATAAATACAAAGTCCAAACAGTGATTTTAGCAGCAGATCATGACAATTATAATGTTGAATTATTAACATTATATAATGTTGATGATGACAATGCAGGATATCGCTTTGTTCGGCTTCTTTTTACCACACATTAGGCAATGTTGTACTGCACACTGGAGAAAGACATTAACCATTGTTGTCCGTGAGTCACGTGATGCTTTTTAATAAACATTTATTTTGGTCATTTATGCACAAATAAGAAAACATACACTGCAACTTGTATGGCTTCTTTCACCAGACAAAATATACATTTTAAAAGTATACAGTGCCAAAAAACAAAATGATCATTTATATGTTGAAATGATCTTGGAAATATTCCAGTCTTTATTGTCTTAGGGGGAAAAAAAATAAAAATGAAATTGGACGACTTTTCTTTCACTTACAAACTGGCACCCCAGGCTTGGCATTTACCACACGATCTGTCAAAACTCTGTGTGTGTGTGTGTGTGTGTGCGCGTGCGTGCGTGCGCGTGCACGCGCGTGTGTGTGTGTGTGTGTGTGTGCGCGCCTGTGTGTGTGGGCACAATATGTGTAACTTTCTGAAACCAACAATACAAGTATGCAGGATTTGAACTCTCTCTTTTTCTTCACACAACTATTTCTGTCACTTTTCACATATACCACCAGGTGAAGAGACTTTTTTTACACGCTGAAATTAAGCTTGATGAAACATGCAGACATCCTACTTATAAACACATCTTCCTGTAAGTGTGTATTATTGTGTGTGTCTGTGTGTGTGTCTGTGCTGGTGTTTGCTTTGCTGCAAATGAAGCCAGCTTGCTTTTAATATGAGAACTTAACAGTGACTGGCTGTGATGGAGCATTGCAGATAGACTGACTAGGTGGAGCACCCAGGGACATAACTGGGAAGATGGAAGGAGACTGTCAGTCACCTGTGATGGAATGCCTGCAGGAGTCCCACACACACGCACACCCACACACACGCACACGCACACACACACAGAACATACACTGAAGCTGATATCTCGTATGTAACAAGAAGAGTCTAAACTGGTTGATGAAAACAGAAGCTTACATGTAACTGACACTGGAAATAATGTGAATCAACATTTCTTCTGCCTGAATCTATCAGTTCCAGTTGGCTGTATATTCCATAGTATGCAGCAGTTTGGTTTCCTGTTAGGCACATCCGCTTTACTCTGTGCCGTTTTGGCCCTTTCAGCATAATATTGTATCTTCCCCTGTCTTTTCTTTTCAAACTCTCCCCTTCTCTTCTCCACATTTCCCCATATATCTCTTCTCTGATCTGTTGTTTGTCCACTGGCATGGAGCTTTCGTCATGGCACAGCGTGCTCTGCCATGCTGTAATATGCCGTGCTCATTTGTATTTCATTTGCACCCTCACATCAGGGGATCACAGTGTTTCTGCCTTTTCTGTTTGTATTTCTGTTTACATCTTCTCTTCTGTTCTCTTCTCTTCTCTTCTCCTTCTCCATATCATCCATCTGCCTGTTTGTCCGTCTATAAATTGAGCAATCTGTGGAGTGGATCTTGGCCAGTAGGCGGTTAACTAATATCGGCTTCTTTCTCCCCGTGGTCTGGCCACTGTTGGTTGAGCCTTCTATTCTAAGTCCCTCTCTGATTAACGGCTGTTATTAGCTCTAATGAGCTGCTTAGTGATTGCCCAAGCACAGCTGCTGACATCCAGCAGGAACACTGTCTTTTCTACTTTGGTCTTTATCTACTTTTGCTTTCTCTAATTTCTCCTGCTTTAATCATTTGCTGAGATTATTGACTCAGTGTAGGCATTATTTTCCCCCAGACAGTTTGAGATTTGTTCTACTATTTTCTTTGACGTTGTCTCTCTCTTTGTCTTTCCCCTGGCTTGAGCTTTGTCTCAGTCTCCACTCCTCCATTCGGTTTCGACTGCAATCACCATGTTTCTGGGGTTAAGTAATAGCATTTGGACCGGCAGAAATTGAATCGCCCGTGTGGTTTTGACCCTTAGTCTCTGTCTCTCTCCACCTTTCTCTGTATAAATGTCTCTTTATTGCTTTGAAATATGTTCTTTTATTTCAGACTTTTGATGGTTGCCACTTTACATTTATTTTCTACTTCTTTCTGCTTAAAGAAGTTACACTCAGTATCCTCGTATCTCCACTTAAAAGCACATTTAACGTTGTGATTGTGTGTCTGTATAACATGGTTGCCCACTCTCAGACACTTTTAAGGCCACTGGATTTCCTCAACCCAAACATGTGTGCTGCTTCTATCGTCTAAGAATTTGTCCAAATATCTAATATTATTGGAATTTCTCAAATGGAGGAAAAAAAGCATTATTATAATATAATATATTTGATAATAACACACATAACACCTAACTTCTGCTTTTTCCACTCCTGTATATTATGCATAAATTGAAAATGCCTATGAATATAGATGGCTAACTTACACATGGTACACAAAAATTTTCTATCAGATTAAAACAACCTCAAAGAGTTAAGTGGTACACATACTAGAAAACCAATACTAGGCTTAGCCAAAATCCTTTGGGTGCTTAAATTTGGAACTTCTTTCCAGATGAATTGAGATCTTTTTTTTTAAAACATAGGTTTAAAAACTTATATTAAAAAAAATACATGGAAAGAGGAGAGATGAGTGAATATACTTGAAAACGTGAAATTCATTTAAAAAAAATGTTGGTATAATCAGTAATATCTACAACAGTATAGTTCTGTCTGTAATGCAGCAGAGGCACAGCAGCCGTTGGGAGTTGAGCCAGAACTACGGTGGAAATAATATTTTATATTCTAATAATAATTATATTTTGTTTGTATTGTTTATAAGCTTTTTTGTTCATAAACGTGTCTCTTTTTGTTTTGATTTGTGAATATTTGTTGTTGTGTGTGTTTGTTATGTGGAAGTGTGTTATGTGTGGATTAACATGGATTGGAAAAAAAAAATAGACTTTCCACTTTTGAAATAGGATAATGTTTGAGCCCAGAGGCGAGGGGTACGGGAGGAAGTATTTTAGCCTTTTAAAACTGAGTGATTTCACTGATCATCCAGTTATTTCCTTAAAATCTAAATATGTGACAGAGAATAGGGTAAAAGTGTGGTAATTGTTTTCAGCCATAGAGCCGTTCAGCAGGTAGAGACAGGAAATGTAATTACAAAAATGTAATATGGTGTTAAATGGAAAATCCCCCTGGCTAGCCATTTGCAAAGGCAGTGTAGCACATTTGTTTTTGTTGTTTTTAATTGTGTGTTGTGAGCCTTACATGTTTTGGCCTACGGTGTAGAAATGACCAGTGAAATCACACAGCCCATTGTAGCTGCTTGACAATAGGGCATATAACGCTGAAAATCAATAGTTATGCTTTCATCTGCATCTGACCTGATCTTATTTCCCCGTATTACCAGAGATTTTCTCATTGCTCCTGATAAAAAGCAATACAGCCCTGAAATGATCCAGAGAAATAGTTCTGTCAAAAAATGATTTATCTTCTGTGAATAATCGCAGGGGTTATTGAATATTTTTAGATTAAGTTAATTACTTGACTATAAAAAGCCATAAATTGAAACTCTCCTCACCAAGAAGCCTCAGATCTCTCCAAGTCTCTATTTCTCGTTCTCTTTGTCAGCCGTGTGATTGGAAAAAAGAAAATCTGTTTTATCATTCTGTCACCAGCGAGACGCGTTCCGCTTGACCTGATGCAATTGGAGGCAATTGAAACAGTCATCTTACCGTGCTGCTGCGCTGGTGGTGTGTGGTGTTTTGGGTTGCATCATGACCATGTGCACACACACACTCACACAAACACACACACACACACATACACATACACACACAAACGCTCTCGTGTGCAGACATCTCAGATATGTGGCCACGTTTGAAACAATAGCACTCATGCACAAAGACACTCTCGGCCGTGCACACTCAAAAGGATCTGGACACCCAATATATGCTCACACATACACACTGCACGCTCACACGCATTTGCACAAATAGTTGTGTCTGGCGCAGCAGCACAGGATAATGTCTCGAGGTGTCTGTCTCACCACTCTGCACATCGACTGCCTGTGTGTTTAAATGTGTCTACTGCTGTTCATAATGTCTGCTTATTACTGCTCCCCTAATGTTTTTTTTCCTAACTAAGCCTGCAGATTACACACACTAATGACTTAATGGACTGATCCTTCACTTACATCTCAGGAAACTTTCCCTCAGCTCCTAAATGCCTACATTAGGCAGGCAGATTTACTGTGCCTTGAATGGATTGGACATGGGATGTGATTTAAAAAATGTTTGTATGCGACTGTGATCAAGTAATTGAACGCGTCATGTTACACGTACAAACCACTTTATTCCGGGAAACCTGAGTATGACGCATAACCTGCTTATGCATACACCACACTGGTTAGACAAGAAGAAGGACATCGTGTCAGACAGTTTTTTTCATGAATGTTCTTTAGCAGGGTAGCGTCTAGATTTGGATTGCTGCCATTGTTAGGAGCCAGCGGCTGATCTTCTCTCTTGCTCTTTTTTTTTTTAATTTTTATTCTTGACATAACTTTTTCCATCCCCTTTAAAATGAACAATGATTGTTTGAGAGGTTGCGTCGCTATCCTCATATTGAAACGATATTGTGTCTCTCTCTTCTGTACGACACTCGGTTCTTCACTTGGCCTTTAAGTGTGGCTGTTTGGAACAACTATAAACACTTCTGAGGTTTGTCGTGGTTGGACAACACATCAAATGAACCACTTGTTTTCTAGTATAATCCAGCCTTTAGCTTTGCCCATACACATGAATGACTACAATGCAATTGGGCAAGGCAAGTGTGTTCGTATAGCACCTTTCAACAACAAGGCTAGACGAAGAGCTTTATAGAAGGCATAAAAAGAAGTAAACAGAAGCTGAAAAGCTTACGTGTGGTACAAATAGCTGTCGTTGAAAAGTCTTCCTCTGTGATAACTATGTGAAGTAATGATGAATAAAGATTAACATGAAGCCACATGCAAAGTTACATGCCTTCAAACCCATCCTACTCGGCTGGCTTTTCTCTAACATTTGTAGTAGGGCTGCATCTAACAACTATTTTTGTGCCATGACAAAACTTTTGTATGTTGTTTTTTTTTTTTTTAGATGAATTGATCTATTACTCTTTAAAATGTCAGAAAATATTAATTACTTCCCACAGCCCAGGTGATGTTTTTAAATTGCTTGTTTTTTTTTTGTTTTTTTTACCAACAAAGGTATTTTACGATTTGCAGTGATAATAAAAGATAATGAACCAGGCAACCAGGAAAGTGGAATTGGTGTTTTTAGTTATATAAATGACTTAAAATAAAAAAAAGGAATGTTGATGAATATCTGGCCAATCGACTGAATGTTCAGCTAATCATTGAAGGTAAAGCGGGTCATTCATTAATCACAGGGTTGACAGTTTGAGTATAGTATAATTATGATTTTAAATGAGAAGTTAGTGGTTGTTGAGAAATCAATATGATCTGTTAACGTAATTGTCACAGTTTAATTACCTATATGTATACACGATGAAATATAAAACAGAATAGATGTCTGTTAAAAGACGAAGGGAAAGGGAAACGTGG
>NW_019525241.1:314680-347180 GCF_002814215.2 Seriola lalandi dorsalis | reverse complement strand
ACTGACGTGTAATCACAATGCACTCCCTGACCACTTCCGTATCTGGTATTAAACATCTGGTAGTTATGCAAACATAATGGACGCCTTGATCTGTCAGGGTGTGATGGGATGAAAAGTCTCACTGAAATGAAGTCTCTCTTCGCTTGCTGTCCACCCTTACCTGACTTAAGGCAATATAAGACAATGATGAGATCGCACACACGCATACACACACACACACACACACACACTCACATACATACATACATACACACGCACATACACACATACAAGCGTGCAGCCTAGTTGTTAGTGGCTTTGTAGTCCTGGCCCACTGCCAGCTCCCTGTCTGTCCGTCTGTTAGACTGAGCATGCTCATTACAACCTTGACAACATTCCACTGGGGTTGCCAAGGATACCATGCGGTGCTGCCAGGTCCTGATTGTGTGTATTAGGAATGCACAAGCTCACACAAATACATACATACACTACACTTTTGGTAATATGGCCACACGCATGCAGATACACACTTTCCTTTTCTCTCTCTCTCTCTCTCTCTCTCTCTCTCTCCTCTCTCCCTCTCTCCCTCTCTCCCTCTCTTTTCTTTTTCTCTCTAGATCATTGTTAATCAGTCTTGTCCCATCTCCTCTCCACTGGCTGTCAGTGGCTTGTCAGAAGCCCGTCAAAGCCCCTGCAGTCCGTCACACACTGCTGCCGTTAATGACATCTGATGACACCCATCGCTGAAGTCACCCGCTGGAGATGACTGGGGGACTCGGTGTGCTCGCTGCTCGGAAATTGTTTCCTCTGTGCAGCCCGCAGTGTGTTTTGGGATGCGTCCGGAACCTAATTCTGCTTTACGTATTTACAGGCCATTTATCCCCCTGCCTCCACCTCTCTCCCTCCTCTCCCCCGTTCTTCACTATCACCTTTGTAGTCATTTTATAGCAGTTTACGTAAAATATAAACAGTCAAACGCAAAGACTGAAATCGCAAAAACAAACGCCAACAAAAATAAAGCATAAAATTATAGGAATAAAAGACTACATTAGAAAGTATAAAACTTGGTTATGTGATTCTGTGATGGTAATAAAAACTTTAGCAAGTTCAAAGACATAAAAAGTTGCATCATTTCTTCTGTTTCCACAAGAAAATATGTTAAGTACATTCACTGTCTGCAATATAAAAAGTACGTTATGACGTGTGCGTGGAGACGGTGTGACATTTGATCAATGTTCAAAGCAACCATGGAAAACCCACTGTTTTTAAAAGATGATAATCATTCGCCTGCTCTATTAGTCCGCTATTTATTTTCTTCCCACACGCTCCGCGCCACAGTCCCTCCATTACTTCATCCCTTCTTTATTACTCTGCTCCAATTTGTCAGTGTCTTCATTCCTTTCCATACATCTCTTTCATAACTCGCCGCCCTCCCTCTTCCTTAGCGCCCACACTCCCCATTGAATTTGTCCTTCCCATACACCTTTGACTTTGCTGCTCTCCTGTTCTGAATGGTGGGCTTATGACGGAGCCTCTGCTGTGCTGGTAGGCTTGAATTGCTCTCTGCGTGTATCTCGTAGTCTCCACTCTTTCTGTCCCTCCTTTTTTCACCTGTAACTCCCTCTCACATTTTCTTTCACCTGTCTCCCCGTTTCTTCCCGTGTGTCTCCTGCGGTGCTCATTTCTCACCCTCTCTCTCTCTCTCTGTTCTCCTTTCTCTTCTCTAGAGGAGGAAGTAGAAAACTTTGACGTGTCCAGTCTCCAGGAAGAGGCTCTGAGGAACATCGAGGCTGACAGTTTCTGGTGCATGAGCAAACTGCTGGACGGCATCCAGGTAAGCATGTGTGTACGTGCGTGTTGAAAAGATGTAGGCTGTCTTCGAATAAACTTTGATGAAAATACCTACAGTTTTATACTTTTGTACCAACATACTGTAGATGCTCAATCTCCTGCTGACTCCCTCCTCCATGTAGTCAGTCTATCCTCCCTGTACATTTCTATTACTCACTCTCTTTAAAGGGTTTTTGTATAGATATAAGCTTATCTGATCCAGTCTCAAGAGGGTAATGGGTAATTTTTTGCTCTTTTTTTGATCTTCTCTCTGGGCGTCCTTCATCCTTCAAGTTGCACACCAAATGCAAGACTAGCCTTCACTTGCTTTTATCAGGGTTTTGGTAGATGCTCATCTTTCTTCTCTCTCCTTGTTTACCTCACCTCTCCACCTTTTTATGCTTGGCAGGAACTGTGCAATTGGCTTGCAAAATAGCACAATAGCCAGAAAAAGTACAGTGTGTCTAAACTTTCATATGAGGTGGAACGGATGATAACCCAAGGGTTAGATCTCCCCACCGTAGAGATCGGTCATCAAAAAATACAGAGTTTAGAGTGGTGGGAAGCTGTGCACAGCTGCTAACTCTTGTCAGCAGCACTAACTCTTTTTACATTGCAGGAACTCTATGATTCACTGTTTGGCTTATCAAGCGCGGGTTTGCTTAATCGAATGGTATAAATTACTGGTCTCTTTCTAATCGAAGCTTTAGCTATTATATTTATACAAAGGCCAGTCTTACATATGTCTGATGGATCACTTAGTTCCCATTACCCTTCATTTCCTCCACCTACGATTCCACCAGAAGAACCAGGGTCTCTAAAAAAAAGCCCCTGCCCTTTTTCATCAGCTGTAGATACATTCCAGCAGAGCTTTCCTGTTCCCTGAGCTGAAAAGAGACAGAATTAGCGTGAAGTGACTTTGTAGACCATGTTGTTTACAGTGTGAATTCAGGGTAACATGTGCAAGCTGCATGTGCTGGGTCTGTCATATCAAAGTCATCAGGACGGGCAAGGCCACACATCTAAGTGCTAAGGTGCATATATACATACCCACCTTACCATAAAAGTCTCAAGAAAAAAAATGCCTCAATGCAAAATTTAACAAAATACATCTTGAGACCTTCGCGGCCAAACATATGTGCTTTTTCCACCGTGAGGAGTTTTTAATGTACGGAAACAATGTAGGTCATTGCTCGGTTTAGTGTATGTGTGCATGACATACCACGACAGACAATCAATTATATGCACAGTGTTGAATGTTACAGCGTTCGGGTGGGCTGACATTGATGTCTGTCGTAAAACCTGCAGGGCCTCTGTAACGGTGTAAGCATTATGTATGAGAGAGCTTTTCTGTGTGGTTTTAAGAAATGTGATTGTCTTGCATATTCCGAAAGCAGGCCCGAGTGTCTGGAGACCAGATAATTGCACACAGACCGCAGCACCAAACTTCATTTTGTTTCATCATTTCTTTCCCAAACCCTTTTGCCCACCAGCTCTCTTAATCGACCTCGCTCTCAGCGGTCATGGTTGAGCCATCTGTCAATTCTAAACGTGCCTGCCTGGGCTGGTGGTAGATTTACTCTGAACAGTAGCACTGTTGCTTAGCATCCTCATTTTCTGCGTCGGTCCTCAAATATGCTTTACCATATCTGTGTATGCTGGATTAAAGCAATGGAGGAGACTTTGTGCCTTTTGTAGATGCTATTTGTTCAGTAATAAAAAAAAAAAAGTGCCAAAGTTCATTTTTCATTATAAAACATCAACAATTTTTGACTGACTCATCATTTTGTGGCACAGTCAATGACCTCAATCTAAAGTAGCACTTAAGAGAAGAGGCCGCAGCAGTTAGTCTGTAAATTATTGATTAGGAAATGTGATTATTGTTGTATGGAAATCAGGGGTAAAAGAAACGCAGTGAATCATTGTGTTGAAGTTTAAGTGAGAAAAGAGGGCAATGTTTTAATAGATGATTTCTGTTCATTTAATTTGTTTAATACATATATCAGTGCATTAAAAATATACTTAACATCTCCTTGCCCTACACTAAAGGTAATTAATAGTAAGGAGCATGTGTTGTGCACAAAAAAGCAAGCATCAATAAATAACTATCAATTAGTCGGCTATTCATTTAAGAAATTAATAGATGCTGTGCCTTGTTGCCCCTGAGAGAGCAAGACAGAGAGAAAGCCGAGCCGGAGAGAAGAATAGAGAGTGTGTCTTTGTGAACGCTTTTGTATGTGTATGGATGCTGTTTGTCCCCGTGCTTGTGTTTGTTTGTGACCTTGGCTCCAAACTAATTATGTGCAATGCACCAGGGAAGCCCATGTTTCCCCCCTAATGCTTTCTAAACAATCTGACGGAGGCTGAGTGCCTCAGCACTGTAATTAGTTGGTGATCCTTGCTCTGACCTCGTCTCAAACCCTCTCACATCCACTATACACTATTAGACTTAACCAAGGGCCTGAAGGTGGGGGTCTGGGGGTTGCAGAGAGCGAGAGTCTGTTTGAGCAGTTTCATTTGCTCCCTGCCTTTTAAGCACCTTATACGTTCAGTATTTCCTCTGAAACTGGAGCCACACTGGTTTCCACTTGTTTTGCACCACTTTGGGTAAAATATCAAATTGAATCACAATGCAGAAACAAGCTCGTTTTTTTTTTTTTTTTTTTTTTTTTTTTTGTACATGGATGGGGGGATGTTGTGAAGAGAAACTTGCTTTCTTCCATCCCTCCATGAACCACAGCTGCAATTGTACGTAATTACCTGGTGTACAGTGGAAACACTTTTAAAAGACTTTCTCTTATCTTTCTAATACAGTAAATTGGCCATTAGCTCTGGTTTTAGCGTTTAACCACCATGCGTCTCTCCTACCTCAAACTGAACAGGCTATTTTGGCTGTCAATTCATATAAACAGCTTCTCTAATGAGCAGCTGCTTAAATTGGCAGCACTACAGCCCCCTCCTCCAAAGGAGCAGGCTGGGATAAAAGGTAGGTTAGAGAGATCAGTTGATTGGAGGCAACTTTACTGCCTGTCTGTGTTGACAAAAATCAGAGTGACGGGTTGAAATATTTTGTACAAGACAACTTTTCTTGTTAGTCTTCACGCTTCAAAGGCACTAAAATGCTGGGAATAGTCCTTGGATGCCCACTTTAATGGCTGGGGACTGTAAGTGCAACATTTTTGTGTATGTATTATTGATGAAATTAAAGCTGTTGTCTAGGCTGACATCCAGGGCTACAAACCCACGCCAGAACATGTAACAACCCCTGCTGCTTTAGCAGACAGCGAGTGACAGTTTAAGGAGTAAATGAAGACAGCCATTCTTCTGTCCTGGCATGACCTTTAAGGCAGTGGTAAATGGACAAGCTCTGGTGTGTGCATGTGTGTGCCACAGCAGCATCAACAAGATAACAGCACACAGTTCTCCACAGGCCATTTACACATCAAACAGACTGCCCACTGATGTCACATCTACTTCTGACATGATCAAAAACATGGCTGAAATACCTGTGTTCTTGGACTGGGGGTGGGTTTGGGGGGGGTGTGTGTGTGGGGGTGGGGGGTGGGGATTAACCCTTCATGTGACACATTCAAGTCCTTTTAAGCATGACTCCGCTTCTGAACCAATGCACAAATTTGAATTTAAATGAGAGCTAAACATAAAATAAACAGACAAAAAAAAAGGAAATGGAAAGTCCACACATTGGTACATTTACCCATTTAAGACACAGCTCTGTTAAGTTGACCCCAATGTTACCCCGTCTCTCCCGCAGCCAATTAGTCTTGTACTGTGCTAAATTGGACATCGCCTCTGGCTAACTTGATTAATGTAACTTGTTAAAATGGTTCCATATCTGTCTTTTCAATGAATTTAAGTGGAACTGTCATCTCTGCCCAACACTGTGTTGATTTAAACATTTCCTACTAATTTCCAAACCATATTGACATCTGCGTTAAAAACAAAGGTTCAGTAATTGAATCTTTTTTTTTTTTTTTCTTACACATTTCACAGCAAAGACAACTGAAATTTCCCCCAGCAGGTGCATTCAGTATGTAGCACCTATGTGCTCGTCCGTGTGCAGCCATCGAGCCTGTGTCTTACCTGTCATGCCCAGAGAGGGCAATGAAGTCAAAAAGTTTAAAAAGTCCATTATTCTGCCAGCACACCCCCAGGGGTTCTCAGTTTTAAAGCCAGCAGATGAAAACCTGCCTTTTATGCTAATTCTGCAGATATGCCTTTTGCAGCAGGGGCTCTTCAATGTATTTTTCCAGTGCAGGACCTAACTTTGAGAAATTTAATTTCGCCCGGGGATCTGAACTTATTATACTTCAACGGTTAGTCTTGACAAGTAAGGGGTCCAACATAAAAATGTTTTGGACTGTTTTTTCAGATTCCAATGCCATGGTTTGATGTATTAGCCTGTGACATGATGCATACTTGTTAGGAAATGTTCACTTTTATCCAAAAGGCACATAACTGTAGCTTGTACTTCAGAACTTTAGAGCTGCCCTTATTTATAGCCAGAGAGGGGAGAACATGAAAGATACTTACATTTATTCAGTTCATAACAACTTCTTGGCTGGAGAGTTTTAACGGATGAGCTGGCAAGAATAATCTTTGGCAGGTTTTCAGTTCTATTTTATGTCATGAATCAGGTGCTGTATGTCAGGTGCTCCTAAAGTAAAGCTGAGATGCCCCAGAGACTGAAAAGATCATTTCTTTGGAAGTTAACTTTATCACTAACTTGTATCACATGAGCCTCTGCAGTTAATTCATCAACAAAATAAATAAACACAATTTAAATAATGTAAAACACACAAAGATTA
This sequence comes from Seriola lalandi dorsalis, assembly GCF_002814215.2. Lineage (NCBI taxonomy): Eukaryota > Metazoa > Chordata > Actinopteri > Carangiformes > Carangidae > Seriola > Seriola lalandi. The sequence goes on along the minus strand of NW_019525241.1, from coordinate 340,545 downwards.
AATGGTCAGCAGCTCCCTCTCTTGTCGCTCCATGTCTGCGCTGCCTCCAGCCCCTCCCTAAGAGCACGAGCCAATCGGAGTGTGTCTGCTTATTGTCAAGGCAACCATCTGTTTCCACGGTGCCTGCAAGAGATGGGGTCTCCCTTGAGTGGGAACAGGGGTCCGAAAACCGACGTCTAGCAGACGGTTGCCAGACCGAACCAGACGCCATGTCCTGTTCTGGTTTCCCCAAGGGTTCCCTACCGTCACCTTGGGCTGTCACTCAATCCACCACCTACACATACACACACACACACACACACACACACACACACACACACACACACACACACACACACAAATTCACACATACACACAGAGGAGGAATGATCTGCCAGCTGGAACGTCTGTGTGCGAGATGTTTGTATATGTGTTTGTGTTGTCTGTTTTGCGAGTCTTAATTGGTGTTCCTGTAAATGCATTCGCTGTTCAAGAACAACTTAGACCTTAACACGTCCATCCCTCTGTATGTCAGCCATACATACGCTTCCCCTTTATTGTTTTCCCTTTCTTCTATAGTGTAAGTGGCATCATGTTAGCTGAGGTAGCTTCCATTCAGGTGAGTGGAGATGGAAGCAGGGACAGCTGCTCAGTTTAAAGGCTACGGCTGGAAGTGCAGGCACAGGAAGGATGGATGGAGACGTCTATGAAATAAGAGTGGCATAAAGAAAGGAGTGTGCTCTGTTATGCTGGAAGAAAAGAAAAGTTAGCAGAGCGACAAGTGGTGTTGATCCTGTTAGGGTCACGTAAGGCGCGGCAAGTGTCTTTATATAGCACAATGCATACTCAGAGGCAGTGTCGAAGTACTTGTTAACTAACTGCATGTACTTCCTCGTGATATAACAAAAAAGGCCTTTTCTTTTTCTCGTCTAAATCATCAGTATTGGGTTACTCTTGGGTAAATAGGCCACTTCATAAGGAAAGTACTAATAATAATAATACAAAAATAAAAAAAAGCCAGTTTGAATGTGTGGAAGATTTAATTGTCCAAGAAATGTGGACTTGAGTAAGAGTAGCCAGGTTACAGTCTGCTTTCAGCAGTGACCTGATTTCTACAAACGTTGCTTTCATGAGAAACACAGCTTCTGTAATTGGGCTAAGGAATTGGAGAAACCTGGTTCTTCAGCCAGAAAAAGATGATTTTTTTTTTTTTTTTTTCAGCCCTACATATGGACAACTGGGTTTCTAATTGTTGTGGTTTTTTTTTTTTTACATCTGTCCCTACCCTCTTTCTCTGTCGCTTTCTCTCTGCCTTTTGTCCTCCAGTATCTGTCGGATGTAGGAAAAACACATACATACTGTGTATTCACAGAGAGGGAAAGAAAGGAAATGTGCAGTGTTTATATGAGCATCATGTGCCCATCATCCCTTATCCAACTGTGAACTATCAGAACTGAACGCTTTACTGATGTATAAACATCAAACGTTAAATGTTGTCTCAACAATAGCAGCTGTACAACAACTCTAAAATTGGCAGTTGATAAAAAAAACTGGAAATGTGAGAAGGCATCCAGTGCCAGCTTTTGGTACATGAGCGTTTAGAAGCATGACGGCAGGGATGGAAATGTTGCTCTGCCAGTTAGTTGGTACAGACAGTCGTTCTCAGATAATGAATCCTGTTGACTTTAGTCATCCTCTAACTTTCCCTCTAGCTGCTGAGGTTGACAGGTTTGGTTCTTAGTGAAAAGCCTCAACAATTATTAGATGGATTTCCTTGAATTTTGCCACAGGCTATAATTTCTTTGTTGTTTCGCCTCAAGATTCCTCTAGCACCGTCATCTGTTCAAAATTTCGATTTTTCCAAACCTTTAGTGACCAAATACTTGCTCTGCTAGCATGCTAACCTAAGATACTTGAAACATTAGCAATTCAGCTCAAAGCATTGCAGTGCCTATAAGCATGGCCTCACAGCATGGCTACAGACTCTTCGACTTGCTGACACATCCGGTCGGTAGCAAAAAAAAAACGGAATTTAGGTTACCCAGCCCTCCGCACGTCCCGGCCCTACCTTTAGACCTTTACCATCAGCTGTACTGTGAACTGCCAACCTTTTAAGTCCACATTAAAGTTTACTGCCCTCGAGCTACAGGCCATTGATGTTCACACAAACACAAAGCAGGAGAACGAAATCTGCTCCAATCCTCCCGTAGCTCCGAAACGACTGTAATTGTCTGCACCTTTTGTCTTCACCTTATCACAACCTGTCATCTCGCTCATATAATCACTTTCTGCTTCTCTCTCATACCCACGCCCCATGTCTGAGACTGACAGATCATTGCACTGTCCTTCAGTCTTGTCTACAACACTGTGTGTCCATTATTGTCTACCCTTTATCTTGACCTGTCATCGCTCTCTCTCTCTCCTCTGTCCTTATGTCTTTCTCTCTCTCTCTCTCTCTTTCACACGTACCACATAACCTCGCGGCATTGTTGTGTTGGTTCTGTCCAACTCGGTGATAGACATCCAGTGCCTCAATAGGAGGCAATCTTAGTCCAACGTGGAGCCATTGTTGTCTCTAATAGAATGGACTGAGAGGTGAAGAGGAGCTATCGATTCAGCTGACGGAGAGAGGAGAGGGGAGAGGAGAGGGAGAACAAAGGAGGAGAGAACGAGAGGCTGTTGACACCTGGCTTAGAAAGAGAAACACGGACTTTATGTTGGTGCGCGGCGTGTCCCTTCATTCATGGGGCTCGAAGTGGGGCACTTCCACTTAGTTGCTGGGTCAGATGTGGTGGATGGACAGATGGCGGGCGAAGAGGAGAGCGTATGAATTATGAAGGAGTGAGAGTTGATTTCCTCCTGTTGCCTCAGCTGATCAAAGATCTGACATATTGGATTTGACAAAGAGGGGAAGTCAGTGGAAGAGGAACAGGCAGAAAATAGAAAAATGGGACAAAAAAAACAAAAACAACAAGGAATAAAGGAAGGAAGAGAGAGAGTGAAGGGGAGAAAGGGAGAGGGATTGGGAAGAAGAGGAGGAGAGAAGGTGAAAGAATTTCAGGAGAGGCAGTTGAGACGATGGGAAATGTGAATGCAAAAAAAATTGTATTAGTGCCTCACCCCCATCACAGAAAAACAACTAAACAACAATCAGTCACAAAATAAAATGCACTACAGCATGGAACAAAATGAAACACCAGGGAACACAACAAAGCAGAGGAGACATAATAGCATGTTCAAAACACTTAGTCAAGTCTAGTCTCATTAGCACCACCAGACAGATGAAACTAGACAGTGAAATGGAGAACAGAAGGTGGGAGAGGAGAAGAGTTAGAGTATGTAGATATGTTTGAGCAGTTGGATGAAAAAGGAAGAAAGCAAGCTTTATAAGAGAAAAGAGGGAAATAAATGAATATGGAAGCAAGAGAAAAGGAGGGAGAATGCAGTGGGGAATGCAGTAAAATAGAAGAGAGAAAAGGGACAGAAATGAGCGAGAAGAGAAAGTAAGCACCTGAAAAACACAGACAAACAGCAGCTCTGAAAACCTCTTGACCCTTAAATGTAGAACTATCTTTTTTTTCCTTTCTTTTCTTTTTACATCTTGTTACATCTCGATTGCGTAACAAGAGCAGACAGAATAACCTGTTTTTTTCTCCCCTCATTTCAATGAAAGCAGAATTCAGTCTTTCTTATAGAAACTGAAGATACAGAAGAACATGCAACAGGAAGAACCAGGGTGTCGAAAGTGATTTCGACAGTGATTTCGAAGACTTCTCATGCTGAGCTCATGTATCTTGCAGTCGTGTGGAGAGAACTCGCACTCGGTCTTAACCTGTGACCTATAATCTATTATTATAAGTATTTTAAAGCTGTAGCTGGTGTAAATTCTTCACATACTGCTGGCCGTTCAATATTCAAGAGTTTGTTAAAGGTGGAGATTCTGATCAGGGGTAGAGCCATGGAGCAATGTTTTTACAATTTTCCTTTTTTTTTTTTTTTACCGGTATTGTGCAACATGTAATATAGGGTATGGGATATAGGACATAAAGATGGCGCGATCTCATTTGAATGCAAATTGCTTGCCTGGCACAAAAGCCAATAAAAGTTCAGGTTTGCTTCTGTGTTGATTTTACCAGAACTAAAAAAAGAAAAGAAAAGAAAAACCAAGATACAATCTATAATTTCCTATGTGGAGAATTTTTCACCAAAAAGATGAAAAAGAGAGGCTGAAAATGTAAAAGGAAAAAAAAAAAAACAGAAAGGAAAGTTGAGTCAGCAATGCAATAAAAATGATCAGTCATAGATTTTACAACAAGTTTTCTGTACAAGCAATCAGTTTAGAAATTGGAACACGGAGATTGTGACAGACATGTAGATGGACAAAGTGGCAGCGATGAGCAAAAACATGAAGACATCAATACAGATTTGGAAAAAGGAACGTGGGAGACAAAGATATATAAAAAAAATAAGGCAAAATAAAGAATTTGAGAATAAAAAAAAAGAGATGAAAAGAAAGTGATTGAAAAGCAAGAAAGAGAAAGTGAGCGCATGACATTTGCTATAAAGAGACTTCGAACAAAAAAGCAGAAAGTGGAAGAAGCTGGTGAGTGAGAAGCAGAAAGAGAGAAGGAAGGGCAGTTGATTAAAGCCAGCAGCTTCAATAATGCAAATGTAATTACTTGTACTGGCCCTCACACTTGCTTAGCACCTAACCGTATTAACACTGGGGTGGTAGAAAAAGAGAGAGAGAAAGAGAACCGGGGAGGGTTGAGAAGCTCTGGACAGAAAATGGAGACAATATACAAATGAAAATTAGCAACAAAAGTGAAATTCAAGGATGACTCAGACAATGACAACAAATGTAGCACAGAGGAAATATGAAAAAATGTTAAGGAGGGATCATAGAAGGATGATGGAGGGAACACGATATAATCCCTGCGCGTCTTAAATTGGGAAGGAATAGAATCAAGTGGCAAACTTGGATGAATGAGAATGAATGGGAAGAAGAGGTTTAGTTATATTTAGGGACAATGGAGGGATAGAAGGAGGGAAAGATGCTGTAGATGGAGGAAAAAAAAAAAAAGGCAGGAGAGAATGCGGCCTCTCCACTGCCAGCCCCTGATGGACTCAGGAGGACACATGCGCCTTGGTTCTGCTGAGCCTGAAGGACAACTGGAGCTGTTTATTGCTAAATGACTTCTCTCTCTCTCTCTCTCTCCCTCTCCTTCTTTCTCCTCTCTTTCTCCTTCTCATTTTCTCTCTCTCCTCCTCTCTCACTCTCCCCATCTGTTGGAGAGTTTGCCACATCAGCTGTTCTCCAGCCACACTGAAATGACCCTTCAAGGAAATGTAATCCTTGTTGTGTATTTTTTGTGTGTGTTTATGTGTGTGTGTGTGTGTGTGTGTGTGTGTGTGTGTGTGTGTGTGTGAGTACGAGTACATGCACACACAAAATGCTTATGTGCTGTTCCCACACGTATTGAATTCTGCAACTTCAACCGAACCACACTGCCCACTCCTGTGATCATATTCACTTATTGCGGCCTGGTGTCCATCTCCTTACATTTGGCTTTACATGTAGCTCCACAAACACAGCTCCTAACATCTAATGTTCAAGCTCTGTTAACCTGCTGGCGTTATTCAGACTTCATGAGCTACAGAAACTACTTGAAAGGGACCCTAATGAAAAGACCCCAGAAATCAGCTCTCAGGAATATTCTCTTTTTTTGTAACTATGAGGACAAGACCCATTCACAACTCACCTGTTATGTTCTGACAGGCACATTCACAGTCAGCCCGCTCCCCACTTTGTCTTCAAGGCCAGCGACGCGCATGTTTTGTCATGCCAGCGCTAGCTGGATGGCCTATTTTCTGTATTTACTGTTTTTAAGGATGGCTATGGCTTTGTGTGAGGTGTGAAATGAGGCCTGGCAAACACTTCAAAATCTGTAATTGCCATTGCACTTTTCTCAAAATGAATCCTCAAAGTGAAAATGTGAAATTTCAAACCCTCTCGAGCGTGTGCTGTGATACACTGACTCTTAGGCCAAATGGCTGCAAAACGTCAACGTGAAACAGATCGTGTTCTGTTTTCTCAACAAGGGATCAATTTCACAGCTTGTCTACGAAATGACAAAGAGATTTGACAAATATTCCTTTAATAGAATATCTGCTTCATCTCATTACCTCGTTTTATTTTGTTCTTTGCAAATTTTTTTTTTTTTTTTTTTAATGATGTGGTCATTCCACATTCACAGGGGGATTATCCACTTACTAATCTGACCTCTATGCTCCTCATTGTTGGTTGTAATTATTTCTACATTATGTTTGAAGCCTTTTTCACACATTCATTCACTTTGGGAGACCGTGTACATATTACAGAGCAGCTATTTAAAATTTTCACACTTATAGATGGAGCGTCAGTCCATATTGACTCCTGATTTTTTCTTCTCCTCAGGACAACTATACATTTGCCCAGCCAGGCATCCAGAGAAAAGTCAAGGCCCTGGAGGAGCTGGTCAGCAGGATTGATGGTGAGTCTTCTGCCTCGTCTCCATTCACCCATCCATAAAGTACTTTCTGCTCACAGCTCTTCCGGCTTGACTTGATTTCTTTTTTCTTTCTTTTCTTTTCTTTTCTGTTCTTTTCTTTTCTTTTCTTTTCTTTTCTTTTTTTTTCTTTTCTTTTCTTTTCTTTTTTATCAATGGACATGCAAAACAATTCACAAATATAACATTTTTGTCTCTTAAATTTGTTTGTGTAAACTGAGAGAAAATGAGAGAAAAAACTGAAACAAATTTGTTTCACAATGTCACTTGTGTTTAATTTGCTCATGGCCTAAACTCAGCGTTTTGTGTATATCAGTTTAAATTCAGCTCTTACATATGAGCGTTCTGTAGCTAAACAACCACAGTTTGTCCATCCTCCGTGCCTCTCATTTAACTGAAGTGCCAAAGCAAGGCCGTGTTTGGCTCCTAGATATGTGAGTGTTGCAGTGAAGTGTGGCTGTGATTGGACAGCACTTGTCTAGAGATGTGTCTTCTGCCGGTCAACAGGGGTAAAAAAAAAAAAAGCAGATAGACAAAAAAAAAGAAAAAGTCACTTAAATGAGGATTTCTTTCCACAATTTTCACTTGCGGTCTGCTTAAACTTTCTCTGATAGTTTGAAATCTTGTATTAGAAAAGGGTACACACCAGAAAGTAACATTTCACGCCTTGAGTCTTCCGGGGGTTTTGTCGGATTTGCAGTGACACAACACCGCGATTGTGTCTGACTAATTTTCATTCCACCCGGCTGTTAAGGAAATGTGTATGTGCTGGTGATTATTAGCGCAAAAAGCAATGGCCTGCTGAGCCCTGTAAGTTAATGTATGCGTGCCGAGTGTACTCACACGCAGCTCGATGATGTTTCACAAACACCCGCAACTTAGTGTTAATTAGCCAAGCTGATTTTTCTCAGTCTCATTCCCATTTTGTCGAAGCAATAAACATGCAAATATCACCTGGATTTGCTTTTAGTGATCCGAAAGTCGCCTCTGTCACTTAAAACTCGCGTGGGGTTTGCAACGGACCATGATGCATTGCGGACAGCAAGGTTTTATCAAAGCATGCCTTTGTACAGTGGTCATGTTCTGGACTAACCTTGGTGCTGTCCGACTATCCTGTCACCCGCTCTGTCAGCCAGAGGCAAGGGAGGACTCGCTCTCTGCATTCAAATGGATGGAGGGAGAGAGTGCGCTTGCGTGCGTGCGTGTTTGTGTGTGTTTGTGTGAGAGAGAGAGTGAATGTCAGAGAAAGTTAGTGTGTATATGCAGGCCTGTCTGTTTGCATGTGAGAATTGTGATGAGTAAACTTGCCTATAGAAAGGGCATGTGTGTATGAGGGTCAGTGTTGGAGTGCGTTGTTGTCTGCGTATGAAAAAGAAACTGATATATTGAGTGTGTGCCTTTTGTGAGAAGATTGTGTGTATCTTTTCTGTGTTTAGAACAAAATAAATTTACAAAAAAGAAAAAAAAAGAAACACCATCCGAGCTCCACCACACCCTGGCAAAGACATAAAAAATGACTCAACGTTTTTACTGTATCTTATTCCATAAGTGTCCTGTCATCATAGTTGGGGCAGAGCCATTTTATACCTCTCCAGTTTGACATTACCACCTCTAATGAGATCACAGATAGCTTTTATCTTGTGTTACAGGATTGTTTTTCGCTCGGCTGTCGACATAGCATCTGTTTTGGGAACAATGGCCTCTCATCTCTTCCAAAATTACCTATCAGCGCTTATCAGATGCAGGGTTATTCAGAGTGCTTTGTATTTTGACAAAGGGTGGCGTCCATGTCTTTTTACAACAGGCATATTTTTTCACTACAGATTTACCAATATTAATTTTTTCGCTGCAGAAATTTCCAATTGCAGAATTGTTCAGTCTGTTAAAGATTTTTGTTAAAGATTTTCTTTTCTTTCTAGAGATTACTGAATCCATTATATATTTTATTACAAATTAGAGAAAATTATTCTCCATTAGAGAGTAGTAGCCTTCCAAAAAAGGCACACGAAAATGCATTAGCTGTTGCTATGAGACTTTGGTTTTCATTTTCAGCCTTCAGCTGGTATCTGATACGGGGACATTAGTAGTAGATGGGGTATTTGTTAAGACAATGGGAGGAGAGACAGGGATAACGGGAAAGAGGGACTCTGGGATGTTTTTTGACCTCAGCTCAGTGTTTTATTGCCGTACTGGGTCAGCCGGGCTAGGACATTGCTGATCTGTCCGTATCACCTTCTCTCTGCGTCTTTAAAATGACTGCATGTAGCTCCTCCTATGTGTCTGTCAGATGGAGGGGAAAACAAATGTGCAGTCACAGAGAGGGAAAGAAAGACCATGTGCAGTGTTTTTATGACCATGTCCACGCTGTCCATTAATGACTAATCTTTTATCACAGTGAGGGGTCTCTAACTGACATGCTGTGTTCAGAGGCAACAGGGTAACAAAATATTGTTGGAGCAAAAACGAACTCGCCAGAAGTGTATTTCTTTGATATTTGTAGCTTTATACACGTTAGATAAACATTGTAATTTACCAACTGATGTGACCAACTGTGAGTCTTTGGAGACGGTTGGCAGTGTATTTCCCTCTGCTATGTCATTACACAGACATCAATGCACTGACCAAAGCTTGAGATCAACCTTCAACATACTTTCAAATTGGAATGATTGCCTGTGTTAAAGGCAGCGGAGAGTGCTTGCAAAATAATAAAATAGCATAAATTTTAGAGTCTTGAGACAGCAATAAATTTCAGTGTTTTAAGGATAAGCTTTAATAACAAATGTTGCCAGTTTATTTCCTGGAACGACTGGAAAAACACTCCCACCTCCCTGAGGTATTACTACTGAGGTGAGCTGAAGTGCACACACGCTCAGTCATCTTCACCCAAATATAAAAGAGCTACATTTTTCTTTTTCTTGCACAAAAATGTTTTTTTGCAGGTGTTCTTGAGATATTCCATTTTAATTTGTTTTCTGTGAATCAGGTCCCGTGGCGTAAGGTCTAATTGAACTTGAAATAAGGAGGCCAAAAAAAAAAAAAAATAAGACTGCACTGATTTGTTGGAAAAAAAAAAGTTAAAAATTAAAGATTATAATTTCTTTACTTTGATTCCTGGTGGGTGACATTGTTATAAGGCTTTTACTTTGAGATATCTATGCTTCTCCTTCTGCTTTTCTACTTGCCCCTCCCTCAGACCCACCCCCCCCTCCTCTGTAATTAATCCTACTTGTAATAAGTGACGCTAACTCCCATTAGACTTGTTTGACGCCAGCACGTGTACCCCCTCAAAAGACAAGCCACTTTGTCGGCACGCTTGTAATGTTTCTCTGATCTCTTTATCTCCCCCTTATCTCTTTCTGTGTATTTGTTGCATGCAAGTGTGTTAGCACAAGTTCATCAACATGCAAATTGCCCAAAGGTGAATTTATTTATGCAAATTAGAGGACGCACTGGTAGTGTGCGCTCTGAGCCTGAATTGTGTTAAAAGGCTCGTAGCTGGATTGTGGGACCGTGTCTCATCATTAAAAGGCTGAAAAAGGGCTACAATGTGTTTTGTGGGTTTTCAAAACAAAATTCCAGATAATTAGCCTTTTCGCAGCAGCGGTTGCTTTTCAAGGTGGCCACTGCATTTTTGTGTGTTTACATTTTAATTGTTTTATGCATGGGATTTTTTGTTTCAGCAGGATTTAAAATTACAGTTAGTCTCTCTAGCAGATACATATATTTTTCATTTGTTTGGAAATTAAGTTCAGCTTCAACCTAATCAAGGGCATTTACACCGTCTTTCCCAGTCTTCCCACACAGCGTCCAGACATCGTCCTTGCAATGTTCATCACCCAGCACCCGGCTCTTAATTGCCTGCAGCAATTTCACATTTTACATACTTAACACACTGTATGTTAAATCTTTTCACCTGCATTTATTGAAGGTAAGACATATTAAACTACAGCCTTTTCATTTTCAAACACTCTATACCAAACCCTTAGATCCCTACAGTGGCCATCTCTGTGCGTTTCTTTGATTTCAAACTCTGACAGGGTTTTGTGGTGTTTTTTAATTAAAAAAAACAATTTTAATTAAAGATCCTGCACATCTTGAAAAATAGTATTTCTTATGCTACTTCGGAAGCCACACACATGTACAAACAGTGAGTATTTATAAGTTTAAAGTATAAGTATATAAGTTTTTAAAATCTCGCTAAAAATACAAAATAAACTCTGCTGCTCCTCTGCTTTCACGCACCTGGTTCCACATGAACAGTTTTATCATGCCTCATTTTAAGGACAGATATGAATTAGAAGCATTATTGATGTCTGACAATGCACACGCACACACACACACACACACACACACAAACACATATATATATACATATATATATATATATATATATATATATATATATATATATCTATATATGTAGTAACATCATGAAAACATATCCTCCCCCACAATCGCTGCAGTCTCCCGCAGGCTAATCAGTAACAAATGTGTGACCTTGTGGTTGTTTGTTGTGTGAGAGGAATAATTAAGCAAGTGCCACTCAGTGGACTCTACCTTTTGTACTTGACTTGGTTGTTAAATGTTTTCATTTTTACCTGTTATAGCTGTGTCCTACAGGAGGGTATTTCTCTTTGTGTGACAGACAATCAAATAAGCATATCATATGTAATGATAGTGAAAATAGAAATACGCAAATATACATTTAATTTTCTAATTAACTATTACTATTTCATATCTATACTGTTAAATAAATCCAGAAACACAGAGACTGTAAACAGCATGATCGCATACAAGCTCAACAGAAATTGCAACGAATGCATTTACTTTTAATAAACGGTGTGTGTTGTGTATTTTAGCTGCATGGAAAAGTGTCTCACACACACACACACACACACACACACACACACACAGACACAGATGAACCCCTCCCCCAAACGCTGAAAGTCCAATCATAGCTAAGCAACCGTAACTAGAAAGGGCTCAGCGAATGGTCAGTTACATACACTATGTAAAGAAAAAGACAAGAGAATATGGCAGAAAATACTGCATACACGATGCTTTCTTAGTTGGTGTGCAAGATCCTGGTTTCAGAGAGTCAAACACTGTCGATCAAACACGGCGCTGTCGCCTGGTTTGTATCTACAGCTGGATTTGTTTAAATCTGTGCTAAAGCTGGCAAGAGTAAGATGAAAGGAAATGAATAAAGGTTGCAGTGAGAGGAGCACATTTGTTGTATATATACAGTGTATTTACAGAGAGAATGGGCAAATGGGAATGGTTGATGTGTGAGGAACCAAATGACACAGAACAGATTCAAAATAAAGCAAGTGTATCAGAACAGACTGAGTGAGAGCAAGAGGGGAAAAAAAGAAAGCCAGTGGAGAGAGGGAAGTGTTTGACTGTAATTACGTTTTACACCAAGGAGAGCTTGAAGTCGGGCAGAATTGGCCTCATCAGCAGAATCCAGGGAGCCGCTCACTAGTCACTGTACAACCTCTGACCTCCTGCTGTCCACCCCGCACCTCACCAGCCACGAGCCGCGGTCCACCGTGGAGAGCCGACTAGCGGGCCGACCGTGGCCTCCGTCCTAAACTTTAACCAGCAGTAGGAAGGAAGACAAGACTCATCAGTCAATCAGTGTCTATGAAAGATGTCATCCTTAACCTCCCTCAGCCCCCATAACTACGCTACCCAGCATGCCGAGCATTGTGCCAGCTGGACAGCAGCCCACGGTTTAAAAGTCACAAGTTTTAGCTGTGCAGTTGGTTGTGTATTTCTGTCTGTTTTTCTTTTATTTCTCCTCTCCTCTCCTCTCCTCTCCTCTCCTCTCCTCTCCTCTCCTCTCCTTTCCTCTCCTCTCCTTTCCTCTCCCCTCCCACTGTGCTCAGTCCTCATGACAAACGACTCTCCCTTCCACCACTCCCCCATCGTGCACCTCTTCCTCTCTGCTTTTGGTGAAGTCACTTATATTAGGCAGAGCAGGTTCATTATTGTCATTTAACATTGTCTAAAGTTGTTCCACTCTCTCCCTTTCTGTTTGGCAGCTAGCTAAGATCTGTCACCAGGCTGCATACGCCGTTAATGAGCTTGCCTTGTTTATGCTTTTACAGCAGCATGTGATAATTAAACTGCAGAGAGGAGTGTGAAATAATGGCTTTGTGTTTACTTCGCGCCCCGCTCGTGTGGTGGAGTGTGTGCCTAATTGTTAGACATGCATGTGTGAGCAGTGTAAGACAGGTGTCATTCAAGTGTTTGAAGTGTGTGTTTGAGAGTATGAATTGCATGAAAGTGTTCTGGGCTAGAAATACATTACGTAATGTTTCACCAATTAAAGCTTTATTAAAGCCGTATTTGTGTGTGTGTGTGTGCACTTGTCAGTCAGGCCTGATGAGGAGCACAGAGTGTGAGAGAGGAGGATGCTATAGTTCCTCCCGAACTGGCTTTTCTCATAGATTCTCTGACAGCTCTATAATTACAGCTCTATCATGAAATGTGTGTGTGTGTGTGTGTGTGTGTGTATTAGAGAGAGAAAGAGTGTCATGGGTTTGATGACCAAGAAATGGGGAGTCGCTGAATACTGAGTGGTATTTTTAATCTTTTGTTATGTAAAGATGCATAAAACAAACATTTATGAAGAACAGAGGACGGAACAAAGGCGGCCGTTCTCAGTGTCACAGCCCCGTATGCGGCAAGTTTTTCAGCTGACAGTTCTGCTTCTCGTCCATTCTTCTCGGCGAGCGCTGATGCCAGCCTGCCATGCCATGACACTGACATCCACACTGACGTTTGAACTCCACATGGAGAACATATTGAGACCGCCTGACACAGTGTATGGTCTTCTCTCTGTGGCGGTTTATTTGGCAGTGGGACATAATCTGGAGTAATTATAGAAGGAGAAAATAAAATTTTTATTGGGTATAAGGAGACAAATGTGGACATATGACAGCCAGTAAATGTTTCTGCTTGGACGTTGTGCCCAACAAAACAAACTGAGTGAAAACTGCAGTGTTGACTGATGCTTATTTTCAGCTGTTTCTTGATGTATTCCCATCTTGGGTTGATACCACAGAAGATGAATTACAGTAATGTGCGCAGAAAATCCATCATACCTACTTTGAAGAATCAGGCTGTTGATATTCTTTATTTTTCTCATTGTCAGCAAACGCCATGAAAAGAGCAAAACCAACAATGAATCGATTCTACCTACACAGTTTTGACTGTGAAGCCAAAGACTGATGTAGCTGATTCTTCTGTGTTCACAGACCCCCATTAGGTGCATTTCAACTGTACGAACAGAAACCTTTCTGAGGAACGCATTTCCCCTGCCTGCGTTTCCACTGGAAGAACCGGGATATAAATTAAGTTCATTCATTCCCAAAAGAAGTCCCTGTTGGGCGCGTCGTATTTTCTGGAGGTTGAGGAACTTTCGGGGTCAGCCTTGTAGCGCTGAATGTCACTCCACAGCACTGTGCTATACACCAGGCTGCTTTTTTCCTTGATCTTACCTGGGCTTCGGCCGTGCAGCGGAAACACAGATCACAATACGCTGGAGGAACTTTTTTTAGGTCTTGGGAAATTAAAGTTCCTACAATTTTGGTAGAAAAGCATCTATGGTTGTTCATAAAACTATAAAAACACACCAGTGAGCCATTTACACAGAGTGACATTCTCCTTCATCACAGTTAAAGCAAATACTGTTCTTTATTTTGAGTTAACCTCACATATGCAGTCCTGGTGCCGGGATTACCTGCTATTGCACCAAATGTGTATTAATCCGCCGTGAAAGTAGTTCCAAGCGAGAGCAGTATTTGCTCCGGTTTGCATAACTTGTACTGAAAGTACAAGGTCCAGTAGTTTTAGAAAATGATTTGGCCTTTTTTTCTTTTTTTTTTTCTTTTATGAAATTGTGTTTTTAAAGATTTACACCCTGGCGTTGGGAGCCACAGGCAGGTTGGGAGAGTCGTAACAGATCAAGACAGACTAATGCATTTCTGAACCCCCCCCACCCCCCCCCCCCCGCCAAAGTTTTTGATGTCACACAATGACTGGTTACCAAAATTCTGTCCAATAAATCAGGAATTCATGAGTTAATGTGGCTGTGGTTTATAAGCCCTAGTGTACCTGACCTTGATGGGTAATTTAATATTTTTATTCTCAGCGGTAACTACATGCACTCTAGTCATTGTAAAATTACAATATTTTTCATCCCTCTAGAAAATTATGTGACGACTGTTTCACAGAGCTCACAGTGCAAACAGGGCAAATGAGGCTTAACAGGAAATGCAGGAAAACTCTGACTCATAGAAAAACGCTGGAGACATATTTTATAACTCAAAGTGTGTGTTTTCGACAGGGACGACCAATGAGTGTGCCAAATAACAGCAGGTATTTACGACTTTAATTAATACTGAGTTCGGGGTGAAGAATCACACGCATGTGCTTTGTATAGGATTAAAATCTCCCTACACGACTCCCCCTACACAACAAAGATAAATAGGCACAATCTTGTTAATAGCGACAGGAGTTTAAAGAGGTTTAGCACAGGCTGACCTTTTGTGACAAATTAACAAAAATATAGTTTTAATCAGCTCCTATCGGAAGCTATAATGTCCAAGAAAATAATGAAAACACACACAATACATCACACATACACGCCTTCCATCCTCACCTCTGGATTGCCATTGACCTACAGTGTGTACCCTCCATTCCTCACTGGACTGACACGCAATTGCTTTGAAGCTTTATTGAACGATGAATGCACTCCCTGTTCACATCGCAATTCGGTGTGTAGCTTTTCTCAGACAATTCTGATAGCTCTGTAATTACATCTCTATTGTGTGTGGGTGTGCGGGTGTGTGTGTGTGAGACTGATTACAGCAGTTATTAACAGAGAGGAGCGTTATGAAGGAATCTGTCTATTTATACACTTGTTACTGTCACCATTGTTAATGCGAGAGCGTAAAGGGAGTTTCTCTACCGTTTTCTTGTTACAGAAAGTAAAGCAAGCAGTTGATCTTTAATCTGTGTGTTGCTGTTTTTTTTTTTGTTATTGTTTTTTTTTTTAAATTCCGATTATTATTATTTTTGGCAGAGTCTGTGCACCGCCACATGCAGCACTACGAGGTGGAGTACCTGCAGTTTGCCTTCCGCTGGATGAACAACCTCCTGATGAGGGAGCTGCCACTACGCTGCACGATCAGACTGTGGGACACCTACCAGGTACACACAAACACACACACACAAACACACACACACACAACAACAAAGCTACTGTTATTGTGCTTTTTGTTATCTGTCCATTTCTATGCGGCTCTGCGTGAGATTTCAGAAACAGAGATATTCTCTGATAATGACATCTATGATTGCCTCAGAAGTGGCTCTTTTGTAATTCCTACCATTATATCCCAGCCAACCCATTGGTATGATGCAACATAATAAAGATTTTTTTCTTTTTCATAAAGGTATTGAAACATGGCAGCTCGCTCTATGATATCCTTAATTATTCAGAGCTCGCGATACAGCCTTACTGTGCCGCTCGGCCCGATCACACAGCCAAGCTACTGACAAATTTACACTTAAGTTATTAGTTTCACAGCATGGGTGGATTTTATTCAGTGTTTGCACAACACGTGTGGAGTGAGAGTGCTCTGTTGATGATGTATCGTAGTAGTGCAGGGGATGGGCAAAAGATTGCAAAGAAGCAAAGAAGGAATGGTTTAAAAAAGGTGAATTAAAAAAAAAAAAAAAAAAAACTTTTCCGGAGAAGAATTGTGTGTGAGGGGATTGTGAAGGATTAGTTAATTCACAAATGAAACAAAGATGTGCGTAGCCTCTTTCATGCATGGAACAAAAGTTTTAGGCGTTTTAACTTATGGTTTAATTTTCATTTTATGGCTGCCGTGTTCTTTGTGTGTGTGTGTGTGTGTGTGTGTATGTGAGTGTCAAAGTAAAGCCTATTACCGTGTTGACCTAGATGTATAAATGAGAGAGAGAGAGAGAGCGAGCGAGAGCTGGATCTTAATCCCATTCAAACACATGTGGACCTGTTCATTTCGCTGCCCTTTCACATTTAAACACAGCTTAATAGGCGGCACCTACAGTTATGCCAGACTGTTAACCTCAGTTGGCGTTGTCAATAACACGTAATGTCTGCTATCGATTCAGCAGGGTGTGTGTACATGCTGGGACATGTGTGGGTAGTTCAGGGCCTGAGCTGAGTAGATAAAATGGATTTTCCAGCTGATGCAGAGGTTGAGAGTGTAAGACGTGTGATCACATCAAAGTGTTTGATTAGATGAGGAGAGCAGAGAGGAGATGAATAGGGAGTAAAGGTAGAGTTTAAGATGAACTCCCTTCATTGGTGGCACTTTCTACTGTGCCAACGTCTTGGTAACAGCGTTTGCAGCTTTTTTTTCCGCTGTTCTTTCTGCTGCCATTCTCAGCATCTTCATCAGCACGAAGTGGGTTTACATCCACCTGTTTTTATGCGCATTCACAATTCGCAGACAAAGAAAAAAATAACCTGAGTAGGAATGCCGGAAATTCTAAAAAAAGTAGTAGGTGGAAAAGATGGTCGTTAGAAGCAAAATGCGACAAAGTGCTATGGAAATAAACGTAATTAATCATGAAACATCCACTGAAGCTTTGGCTCCACAGAAGAGATGTAATATAGCAGCAGACAAAAACATCAGAACTGTGTGGAGCGATGTGGAGCCTGTAACCTTCCTCAAATTAATACATGAAACAAACAGAAATGCCATATTTCCATAATGTTTTCCACATTGTTTTTCACTGTTTGAGGTTTAACTGGTTCTCTTTTAATTAACTTTATCTGGTTGCGCTCTTCTTCTACAACAGTTTGACGTCACCCAACTGGAGAATTAGTTCCTTCCACGTTTGCTGAACTCAGAAGTCTGACAATTCCTGGACTGAACTGATGTCACGTGAAAGTCAGAAAATTGTTAAAACTCATGTTTGAGGCTCACTGAAGCTGCTTAAATAGTTGCTTCCCATTAACACAAATATGACCCAGTAAAATATGAGCTTCTGTCAAGTAACAGTTCCTATATGAGACCCATTGTGGTTACAGTTAAGTTCCCGAGGGAAACAAGAGGAGAATATAGGGAAAGGATGAGTTGGTGGATAGGAGAGAGGAAGCACTGGAGAGCCACACATCTTATTTTATGAAACGTTGACTTTTTAATCAGTTGCTAAATTCTAACAAAGCAAACTGTTAAATGCACACAAGAGCTGGTGATATTTTTAATACAACAATTTTAGCTTCAAAAGATTTATATTTTTAATCTTTTAATATCTTTAATCTTACAAAATTGTTCCTGCCTGTAAAACTTCCCCTTCTTCTCAGTGACATAAAACTGCTGGGTCGTCTACGGCACAGCGCTCATGAACTTGGTGAAAAAAATGAGTTGAGAACATTCTTTCCACTCACATGACTTATGTTCGTGTTTTGGTTGACCCTACAGCAGCACTATGTTTTTCATAAACCAACCTCCCGGCCAGCTATCCATTATAATTACTGATAGCCGTTGAGTTTTATTCTAGTAAAGGACTGATGCTAAATCATCACAACAAACTCTCTCCATCTTATGAAGTTGTTCCTCGTGTATTTTTGCCTGAGCCACAGACAGCTGGCAGGAGACATGAACAAACCCAGAGTGGTAGAGCTCGATGAGAACGCGTCGCAGGTGTTTCGGTTTCGGAGACGGTACAAGTCTGTCCTGCAGACACCCCGGCGGGTTTTCTGACACATTCCCTTTTGAGGAGTTCCTGGTTAAAGTTATTCTTCAATGAATGGATTGACAGATAGATTAAAGAAGGTTTAGATGAAAAGAGTAAAAGACCTTTACAATACTGTTATTATCCTGAGAAAGAAAATAACACATAATTGGTCATATTTTGAACACTAGAATGACACTCAGCGGAGCGCTTACACCCCGCCAAGGCAAAAACAATCCTATTACCTGCAGCAAATTGTACGCTGTAAGTCATATATGTCAACAGTATAAATATGTCTGATTTTTCACATCAGGATCCAAACATTATTTCCTGAGGAACTGACAAAAATGTTGCAAAGTTTAAGGAAAGTGATAAAAAAAAATAAAAAAAAAATCCTGGATCCACACTAAATGCTTTTCTTTTTGCATAATCCTTCTGACGGACAAACAAACAAACAAACAAACACACCAACAAACCAACAAACGCAAGTTAAAACATAACCTCTCTGGTGGAGGTAACAAGCTTGTTGGTATTCGGATATACTAGCTGATAGACTAATGCATGCATCATCAGTTAAGAGCTCAGCGACCAATCCAATCTTCATGCTCCTGAAAGGACAGAAGTAAAGCAGAATGGATGAGCGGGGGCATAAAAATCTAATGAGCAAAACACAGAGAGAGAGAGAGAGAGAGAGAGAGATGCAGCAAGAAAAATATGAAGGGAACAGAAAGTCCTGCTTTCAAAATGGATTTACTGCATCATAAACCTCTTCTGTTCCAAAGAAAAATGCATAATACCTTGTCCTGACATTTAGTCACAAGTCATGTCTCATTTCCAGAACATAATTTACACCTTGATGCCAGAACAGTGGGTATATTGATGGATGAGTTAACACCACCGGGAAGCCTCAGTTTAAGTTGTATCTGTTATGATTTTGAATAGTTTTTGCTGATTAATAGAGGCACACAGTACATGTTTGTTTAATCAGGCAACTACTCAAGACATTATTGGAACTATCTGACAGACTCACCAAACAGAACATTATCATTGGACAGTTCTGCAAAACCACACATTAAATTAAATGGAATTTTGAATGTTATATGTCTGTGTTTTAAAAATGTATTATTCTTGCAGTGTCCATTCTTGGCAACTACATTATGGATAAGGTTAGACATTTGAAAGTAGTTGGTTAAAAGAGTGCTCCATCAATTTAGCTTCGTATTTCATGGCTAGTGGTACAGTGGCGGTTTTCAAGGGGGAAAAAGTCAAAATCAATGCAGCAGAATTAGAGTTTTATTCCATATAATCTTGCTTCAATTCAAAACCAGGCGCCTACATTACCCACAGTGTGACTTAATCTCAAATAGTTTGGTTAGAGACAAAGGAAAATGCTAGTAGCGGCCAGTGCAGCCGTCAGCTGCTAGCCTTAAGCAGAGATGAGGAGTGGGCTCTTGGAGCCTGGTATTCTCACTCATTTCTGCCTTCACACTTTTTTGAAGTTTTCAAACATGTAGTATTCAGGCCCAAACCTGGTTAACCCACCTTACACATTTCCTTCGCAAGGGTAGCTTGATTCACCCTTAGAAAAATCAGCAGAGGAGCTCAATAATCTAGAAGCTGGTCTGAGTAGAACTGCTGCTCCTTCGCATTGAATGGATTCAGTTGAGTTGAATTGGGCACCTGATTCAGACGCTTCGCTTGTTTAGCTTCCTGTGCTGTGTCTGGGCTCTGCCTTCAGAATATTTCCCAGGGAAATGCTCTGGATTCATCGTAACTTAATTCATTTAATGTTTAAACTGAATAATGACAAACCGTTCATTAACCTGTGCAGCATGATGGCTGGCGCTATAGATAGATGCCTTAGATGTAAGAAGGCCTTTTGGTTTGAACCTGACAGGTCTTGTGAAGTTAGCATTTTCTTCTGTGGGTTCCCTGCTACAAAGACCCTGTTGACCCTGAAGCAAATGAAGTGGCTTTGGATGGATGGAGTCTCCCGACATGACTGTAACCAAGAAGTACAGTGCGAAAGAACAACATCACAAACCGCACATAGACACAGCGTCCACCTCGAGTCTAAAAAAGAAACAAGGAATGAATGATTAAACGGTGTTGTTGCTTTGTCGTGACTTGACAGCGGCCCAGCTACACATTGTACTTGTAATCCATCCTCTAAATATTTGATGTTTTACAATGTCGTTTGGATCGCAGCCTCGACACACATGCATGCACACGCCCCACACACCCTTCCAGAAAACACACAAACACGCACATACACCTTTTTTTTTCTTCTTCTCCTTTTGGCAGGTTCCGTCTCGGTCCCTCACCTCCGGTCTGACCCTGGTAGGGGAATTAGGCCACTTCCACTCATGAAACTTTCACCGGAGCTGACAGCAAGACACAAAGCTGTTCTTGTCTAATATACTCTGCTCTTCTTTAAATCTCTATCTCTTTTTGACTGTACGGATATTCTTCCACACTTCCTCTCTGCCCACCTCCTCTCTACTCATCTCTCATCTCATCGCAGATCTATTTTTCTATCCTTCCTTTACCTCCAAGTCCTTGCGTCTCTTGCTCTTCTCCTTCATACATGCCCATAAAACACACTTATGAAAGACAGTCCACCACAGACTACAAGCTTTGCTGGGGTCAGGTCTGCGACACAAAAGAACCCACAGCATGTGACTTGTGAATATGAATTCTACCACGCCGTTTCCTTCTGAGTACATAAGTGCTTTTCTAATCTTCAGCTCAAGGGACGGTGCTCTTGAATCATGAGAGCTCGCTCTCCGCTCGAGGATTCATAGATTATCCTTGGTTTGATTGCTTTTTGGTAAAATTAGCTCTTAGAAGTTTTGTAAGCGTGCTCTCCTTCTCTTGTTAGTCTGTTTTCCTGTGTTTGTTTTTGTGTTTGTCTGAGCACCCGACACGCTTTACCGACCTTCCCTCTGAGGCCAGGATGTTCCTCTGTTTTGTAGATGTTTCGGTTGCAGTATGGGCCCCTTTTCAACACGACCAAATATGCATTATTTATTACCGTTCAAACAATCTGGATTCCCAAACTGGATACATTCAGCTTTTTGACGAATTTCCTTAAAGCGCAGCGAGTGTTTGGGTCTCTCACAAATGCCGATAATGAACAGAAAGACCTTGCCCTTTTGCCACTGAGCCTGTGTGTGTGTGTGTGTGTGTGTGTGTGTGTGTGTGTGTGTGTGTGTGTGTGTGTGTGTGTCTGTGTGTCTGTGTGTCTGTGTGTGTGTGTGTGTGTTTGTGTGTGTTTCAGGGGAGATTTTAACCTGAGTGTTGTAATGTCTCAGCTGTGGTCTTCTCTCTGCGGTGTGGCCATCTGTTCAGTTTCCTTATCCAGCACAATACAGCTCTCGCTCTGTCTTTCTCTCCATCTCTGTCATCCTCGCTCTCTGTCTTTCAACCTACAGTCTCTTCTTGACATTTGTCTTATATTTTTTTTTTTTTTTTTTTTTTTTTTTTTAAATTTTTTTTTTTTAAATCTGTTTTGCCCTCAGTCTAGTTCTCCCTTTTTTTCTCTTGTGCACATTTTCTCTGTTGGTCACTATCTCAAGAAAAGGAGGAGAGGAGAGGGCGGAACACAGACAGAGAGGGAGAATGATTCACAGTGAAACACACACATACACACCTCTCTCCTCCCCTGCAGACAGACAGACAGACAGACAGACAGACAGGGACCAAATTATCCCTGTTGCGTGGAGCATGAAATTAGCAAGTAGCTCAGTGTGGCAGCATTAGCATGGCTGTTAAAGGGATACCGTGACATTTTCAGCTTCTAAAACATGGTTCTTTTTCCATATGGGTGGTTGAATTTCCCAAGCAGGGATCTGTTTAGCGATGTTAGCAGCCGTGTTTAAATCCACCGTGTAAGATGTGATCATATGTGTCAAATCCAGGTGGGAAAGTTTGTAATTTACTGCAACAAAAGTCAGAAGAAAAGCTAAGAAATTAAAGAGCACAGACAAAGACTGTTGCTATGAAGTTCTTATTTATTCAGCTCTTACCTTAATCAGTGGAAAGTAGCTAAGCACACCTACTCAAGTACTGAGGCACAGTTTTGAGGTAGTAAACTCGACTATTTATTTTTCTTGTTACTTCATACTTACACCTACATTACATGTCATAGTGAAATACTTTAATTTTAAGAGCTTAAATGATTAACCAGCAACTACTTTGTACTTGTTTTATTAAGCACAAGCTTCTGTAGTTTATCTTATGTGCGTTTTAAATGGAATATCTTTTGGTTTTCCACAGTCAAAAAGAGCAATTTGAAGACGGGAAATGTGATGGGAATTTTTTCACCATTTTCTAATGGTTTAGAGCAAATAATTAATCAACTAACTGACAAAATAATGGATAATGAAAATGATTGTTGGCTACAGCTCTAGTGTTTTATTTTTCTGATTGAGAGTTTACCTAAAGTCACATATGATAATCTTAATTAATATGATGGAACCTTTAAGATCATCACCTCTCACAAAAAAGAAATTGCACAAATAGCCTCAAATGAATTGAGGCTATTTCCAAACATTTTAGATGGTTCAGTTTTAATAACTGTTCAAGGGCCAAAGAGGTTATAGTAGCAAATATTTCACAAAAAAAGCAAAGCATTAGAAAAAAAGTCCAAATAAAAAGACACAGATTTATTTAACAGGACTTTGTTCTTTTTCTCTTTCCCGCCCTTTTAGCATCGCATGACCTTTATCTGTTCGATTTATCTTATGACCCTCTGAAGGGGCCCAGACCCCTAGTATGGGACCACTTTACTAAACTGTCAAACAGAACATTACATAAAGTAGTTAAAACCAGCTCCCCCTTGACTAACTACATTAACATGAACAATCTAATAATGTCATATATAATAATACACCCGTCACAGGAGACATTTCCTTTGACTTTTGATGTTTGAATTCCATTTTTCAGTGTATTAAGTAGAAATTTGAATGCAGGACTTGAACTCGCAATGGAGTATTTATACATTGTTATATCAGTGCTTTTACTGAATCGGAATGCTTCTTCACCCACCGACCTCAATATAAGTTCTCATCTCACTCAGGTCTAATATTTTATAAATAGCATTTTCCTTTCATTAATCTTGTCTGAGGGTCCAATTTTCTCTCTAAAGCATATTTTTTACATTCTGTGTTTTCCTTTATGTCTTTTATCACCTTATATAATGAACATTAGCAATGGGCTGACTCCAGCACATTATCGTCATTATTTTAATGTGAACTTCATGTCTCAGATAAATGAAATAAAGTGAAGAGTAATGAAGGAAATAGAATTTGATTAAAAGATAGTTCTTTATGGAGTTGATAAAAGATTAAAAGTCCCTACGAAGACAGTTATTTACATATATATGCACGTATTTGTAGCTTACTACAACTACCAATCCCTTATTACTAAGAAACCAAACACTAACATTTTCATGGCCTTTAATTTCTACAAAACAGATTCATTGTGTCGCAGTTCTTTCTCTGAAGCAAGGAAATCAAGGGGAAGTAACCTTTCTAAATGCAGTTCTTGATTCAGACCTTTATATCTTTGAGCTCACTCACAAAGTTGTGCCAAAGTCAGTTATCAGACGAAGGGGAAGGGTTACACGCACTCGTGCATGAATATCAATAAAGCACTTACCTAAAACACTAACAGAATAAAAGAGGGATTGTGTGACCATCCCTGAGGGAAGTGGCCCTCCTCACTTTTCCTGCCACTCTGTCTCCCATCTATAGTAATGGTTGGCCCCGTGGTCACTCCAAACAACAAGACAGGCCTCTGCAGACAAGACCCCTGCCACACACACACACACACACACACACACACACACACACACACACACACACACACACACACACAGAGTCTTACCATCTTCCAGAAATGCTCACACTCGCACATTCTCCTCTCTCTGGCCCTCTGTCACACTCCCACCGGCATCAGCATCAATATTTCTCTTCTTCTCTTTTTCTTTTGTTGTCGCTCTCTGACACAATATCAGCATGAAATGAGCAAAGGGAACGTTTAGAGTTAACGCACTGGCTCGCATTGCGTTTCTCGTTTTCTCCCGTGCATACGTACACATTACCTTGATTCTCACACACACGCTGCATATTCCCCACACGTTATAGACACTTGTGAATTGCCTTCACTCTTCAGATTCGGGTTCAGGTCAGGTCCAGCTTTACTGTCATTTCAACACACGCTCGACATACAGAGAAACAAATCAATAAATGTCAACTTAAAGTGAAAGCTGTGAACTAGAAATGAACACGCCACACATTCTTAAGGGTCAGAGTGACTGTTCTTTCATTAGCAGCAACAGCTTGGATGTAAACAAGGTGCAGTTTCAGTGTGTTTTCTCCTCTTGTAGCAAATTTGACAGTCAGACACAGCAGGTAATACGGTCAGCACTTCAAACCGTAAACACCACCAGCGGAGAACAGCGTTTGGACACAACCAAAGCATTCGCGCACCATTACTTTTTTGATATAAACGCCAACAGTCCACCGCCACAAGTCTGTCGGCTCAGTAGTAAGTTAGCCAAGGAATTCTGCACGTTTTCTTTTTTTTTTTTTTTTTTTTTTTTTGTTAGACTTTACACTGAAATATTTGGTTAACGAAAGGCCACTGCATCTGAGCACGCCACCATGGCAACCATTCCGAATTCAACATACACATAGAGACTGAGTGAGGTTGAACAGAAACAGCAAGTATCCCAAATTTATTTTATTTATTTATTTATTTTTTTTGGCTGCTTTTTTTCCCTTCTGATGAAGCTCAGTGTTTGGTCATTCAAAATGTAGCCTAAAGCAATACACCAGATTGGAGACGCTGGACACCACAGGGACAAAAGCTTCACTGAAGTTGTTTCAATATGTATTTAGAGCCATGCCTCTGGAAAATATTGGGCATTTTTTTACCACTATAAAAGCCTCCTGCTTCCTTTTTTAAATGGACCTGCATCCTGACCTGATTCTTGTCATTTTGTAATTTTATTGTTCTCAGTGAAATCTTACATTGTAATTTACAAATCGAAATGGTCCTGTCCTTGCCGTGTGGTGTTTGAATTCATCCTGCAGTCGCACACCTACATCGGATGAATTGCCCACGAGAATCCTTGTACAGCTCTTAGGCAGTCACGACCATAGTCATGTTCGTTCACATTGGCTATAACAAGGAGAGGAGCTTTAAAACTACCACGCGAGTGCCAGCGGTTCATCATATTCTGTGTATCGGTGTAATTGTTACATCAGTTTGAATCTGCTCATTTATCATCTTACATCAGCCTTCAGCACCGTCACCTTTTCACCTTGTCTGGAGTCGGTTAGTCCCACGTCAGCCCTGTTTGTTTTGGAAGGATGAGACTAGTCAGACAGCCGACGCAGCAGTTTAAAGACAATGTGACATTGCTATACTCTCTCTTCTCACTCTCACTCTGCATTCTGCGTTCCCTTTTCCTCCTTTGTTCACCTTTAGCCTCCTGTCCTCTCCGTCTCTCATGCACTCACCCTTACTTCTTCCTCCACTCCGTGTACCCCGCATCACCCTTTCTCCCACCGATGCCCCCCCCCCCCCCCC
>NW_019525241.1:217499-314660 GCF_002814215.2 Seriola lalandi dorsalis | reverse complement strand
AGCCCTCTCTCCATTTTACCCCATCTGTCTGTCACACTAAATGTCTCTCTAGTACTCTCTCACACACACACACACACACACACACACACACACACACACACACCCACACACCCCAACCTTCCCCCACGTTCTCCCCACTTTGATCAGCAGTGCTTGTCAGTCAGACTCTCGTCTGTCTCAGCCAATATGGCTGCCCTGACACAAAGGGGGGTGGAGGACCTGGAATAACAATGGAGGAGGATAAGAGGTAGAGACAAGTTTGACGGGGTCACCTTGACTCCCATGACAAACTTTATTTTGCAAATCATAATGACGAGAAAGTCTCGAGCTGAGGCAGGGGCAGTGGATGGATAAGGCCGAATGGAGGGATGGAGTGTCAGAGAGAAATGAGTGAGTGGTAGAAATGAAGAAGAAGAGCGAGGGGTGGTGGGATATGCAAAAAGTTTCTAATAAATCGGACTCCAACTAACAGTTACTGCCGTTATCAGTTAATCTGTTGATCATTCTTCTTACACAAGTGGCAGGAGTTTTCTGTTTTATACATTTAGATGTGAAAATGTGCTTATTCATTTTCTTGCTGAGAGTTAGATGAGGAGACTGATAACATCTCATGCACATTAATTGAAGCTTGAGGTGGGAGTCAGTTATCTTAGCGTGGTATAGGGAGAAACAGATAGCTCAGCTCACCCAAAAGTTAAAAAATGCACCTCCTGGTAAAGACACTTAATCGTCATGTAAAAAGTTGCAGCGTGGTTTCATGGGAAGCTTCCGGCTGTTAGTGTTTCCTGGCGGCCAGTGGCTGGGCTAATTTTCTCTGCCTTTAGCCTTTCACCTAAGCTAAGCTAATTTCCTCCTGGCTCTAGCTCCATAGTTAATGGAGTGGTATCGACCTTCTAATCTCACATTCAGCAAGAAGCGAACAAGTGTATTTCCTAAAATGCTGAACTATTCCTTTATAGAATTCATTCATTTTCTGGACTGCATCCTAAAACTGGTCCTTTTCTACTTTTTATATGCTCAAGGTTTTTGTCTCTATTTCACTGTGACAAAGTTTATATTTAATAAGCTGCAACTGATGATTATTTTCATCGTTGCTTACTCTGTCCATTACTTTTTTTGATTAACCTCTCTCTGCAGCTCTCCCTGCCCTGTGGGTTCAGGCATTTACAGTTCGTTTACATGTAGAATGAGTTGCTCCTTAACCAGAACTAAGGACTGCATCATACAAACGCAGGTCTCAAAATGATGAACAATGTATAAGCAACAAATAAGCAATGTCATTATATGTTTATAATCACTACTGCTGTTTTATAATAAATAAAATGATTCTCTTCCCACCAATCAATTTATATTACAGCTGAGTGCAGCACGTATACACCAAAGGCTCTTTAAAGGCATTTAAAAACTCTTTGACCTTTTCACCACCAAAAAAACCATTTGCTATGAAGGAAAGAAAAAAAGTTGGTCACTTTATAGGGAGATAACCAAAAGAGATTTTCTTGTATCAAATATGTTTTGCTGACCACGTCCTCCTTAAAATACGGACAAACTGTGCAGCCCTCCTCGACGCAGAGATCCACTTTTGGCCACTTGACAAACGTCTTCTTCAGTGTGAGCCATTAACCACGGTTCTGTGATGTTTACATGAGAGATTAAGCATTAAATAGAGGTATAAAAAAAAAATGAGGGGAATAGGGTTTCAGCAATCGGTCAAACCATAAATGGTGAAAAATGTTTATACGATATAAAACATAAAGAAGTGTCAAATTCTCTACGTTTGATCAGCTGGAACCCTGTGTGAATCTTTTATCAAAGTTGCCGATATATTTTCCGTCAGTCAACTAATAAGCCGTTCGTTTCATCACTAATGAGCTTAAAACATTTTGAATCAATGTACCACAGTAAAGTACAGAACAACTTGTTAAAAAATATTCTTCTTTTAAAGCTGATTAATGATAAATAATTATTATTGTATTTATTATTACAATACGCACACTTTCATTGTGCATACTAATCCCACTATGTAATGCTCCCTTTCATGTGTCTTACATGTCCGTGACATTACGAGGAAGGAACATTACTGTGGTGATGTGACTACAGATGCGGGATCTTGCACTTAAAACACTTTGTCATACAAGTGATTGAGTCGAGAGCTTTTTTTTATTTATTTTTTCTTGTTTCTTCCGCCATTTTTCCGCTGCCATCCACAGAGTGAGTCATATCCACTGTCATTACTTAGGCTCCCGTTCCTGCTGCAGTCAATACATTTCGAGTTAATGGCAGATCACCGTGGAAATGATTGGTGGCAAATCAAAATATCAAGATTACTTGTTAAGAGAAGTTGTTTTTGAGAATGATAACTCACTTTCTAATTTGTGAAATATTCCTCACAGGAGTATTAATGAGAAAGTGAGAGAAGAGGGTGTGACAGACATTTGTTGAAGGAGGCGACAGAGCAGAGGATAGATGGAGGGGTGAGAGGGGGAAGAAATAGAGTTTCACACTCCCAAAGAGTACACTTTTGCCCTCGACCATGAACTCACACACACACACACACACACACACACACACACACACACACACACACACAAACTCATAGAAGAAAGGAAATTAAAACTGTGCAAATCTTGGGGACTGATAAACATTGTGCTCCTGTATGCCACTCATATACTCATTCATCTGTGTTCCTTCGTGTGTGTGTGTGTGTGTGTGTGTGTGTGTGTGTGTGTGTGTGTGTGTGTGTGTGTGTGTGTGTGTGTGTGTGTTCACTTGCCTCACTTGTTTGGATTGGAGCTGCAAGGTTAGACCAACAAGCCAATCACCTGCCAGTTTACTACTCGCATCACGCTACGCTTCGCTGTTCACAAACACCCCTCTTTTTATTTCTTCTTTCTTTTCTTCTCTCCCCACACTCTATCCTCCCTCTTTCACTCTCCATTTCCTTCTCGCAAACACACAAACACACACTCAGTTGGGAAATTCTGAAAAGGAGTGGGAGGTAAAGTAAGAGGAAACCTAAACAACGGGAGACATACACAAAGGCGTAGACAGGATCAATCTCTTTAGAAAGCCTGAACATAAGAGAAACAACAATGCTGTGAAAAAAAGCAGGAGAGCGATTTTTATTTCTATAACACCATCTCTCTGTTAAAATCTATCTATCCACTTTTAATCTGTTTGTTCCTTCCTTTCTTCCTTCCTGGAGGGAAATTCAATTATCGCAGCAGAAAGGCAGTTTCTGTTAATTCCTGCAGACTTATGGCTCGCTGTTATATACGGATGAGTATGGTGGTTAAAGAGCAGCACTTACAGTTAGTTACAATACCAAGAGAAAGTAAGAAGGAGTTATACTACAGCCTCTGTCTAATTGGAACCATGTAAATTAACACACAGATGTGCTAAGCACAGCTGAATTGTTGGAACATGTGTGTAGCATTGGGCTCTTTATTAACTCACCAAAGAGACAGATTCTGTCACGTATAACCGAATCTGTCAGTGAGTGAATGTGTGTGTGAGTTTCTTGAAAGCTTAAATGATGCCTTGGTAGTAAAATTTGAGTATGTTTGAATGCAGCATACTATCAAAGAAGACGCATCAGGGAGCACGCTTGTTAGAATAATGCATGAATTCCTGCTATTACTGTGTGTGTGTGTGTGTGTGTGTGTGTGTGTGTGTGTGTGTGTGTTCTCCACTCATGTACATCTGGGTAGCACACACAGACATTCATGGTGCAATTCCTCACTTTGATTCCATGAATTTTAAGCCCACAATGTCATATGTTTGGAACTAAACCTCCCGAAGAGCATGCCAGAGTGCATTCAGAAAATCTCACATTTTAAGATGCACTTTGGATACTGTATCCCACCTTTAAGGGACGTGGACTCCTAAGTCCTCCAAACCCCCCCCCCCTTAATTCATTGCTGCCAAATTTAACAAGGGGCTGTAATAAAAAGCTGTGGAAAGAAGAGGGGATTTGTATCTTTCTTTGTCTCTGTCGCCTTGCAAATGTAAATGTCTGGATTGTGACAAAAAAATGTTTCATTTCTCATCCTGTTTTTTGTGCCTATGGCAGAAAGAAAAAAAAGATTGTAAATCTTTCTTGGAATGAAATGTGATGAAAAGCTATAGATATTCTGAAAGTAAAGAGAGGCCGCCTCTACTTTGTTCAACTTCTATTAGATGTAACGTATCTGTGATGGAGGTGTTATTTGTTTTACGGCTGTGAAATATTGAACTTCGTATGAAACCACATCTGTCCTCAACGTTTTCATCTCTCTCTGTCTCTCTCTCTGTCTCTCTCTCTCTCTCTCTCTCTCTCTCTCTCTCTCTCTCTCTCTCCCTCCTGCTCTCTCTCTCTCACTAGGCTGAACCAGAGGGCTTCTCCCATTTCCACCTCTATGTGTGTGCAGCCTTCCTGGTGAGGTGGAGGAAAGAAATTCTAGAAGAGAGGGATTTTCAGGTAATGTGCACGCAAAGACACCGGGGGCGACATAAACCTTTGTGTTTCTACATTAGAAGTGACACCCAGATTGGCATCCACACGTACAGCAAAGATACACACAGGAACACATACACACTGCGCATCATGACATGTTTCATACGCAGGTGCCGACACCGATGGTGATATACTGTAACGTAGCTTTATATCTATGTGGATTAAATCTCAGTTGTCCCGGTTGTGTAGGAAAAAAATAAAATAAAATACCCACAGTAAAACAGCAGAGTGTTGTTGTAGACTTGTTCATGGCCTACATCCCTCTCCATTACCTCCCCGGTCATTAGCTGTGAGGTTCAAAAGTCGTTGTGAGTGCATTAGTAGATGACAGTAGACAGCTGCCAGAAGGTGACTTTGGTTGCCAGCTCACTGGGGGACCTGGCTTCTTAACAGTAGCAACACAGTCCAATATCATCACATACAAACATCATCGCTGCTCTCTCCTCTGCTCTTTTTTTTTTTTTTTTTTTTTTTTTTGGTTTCCAGTTTTTCAGCGAGCTATCTTGTCTTTTCTGTCCACTCTTTTTACGCATCATAACTTAACTTTCATCACATATGTCCTCATGTCTGTACATCATGTGGTCATGTATGTGTTGCAGCACGCACATTTCGACAAATACACAAATTTAAGAGCGTGTTTCTCCCAGCTCCATTTAGTTTTACCTACCGGCCGGATTGCCATACAGACTTTTTTGGAAAGGAACATAAATTCTTAAAGCATGTTATTACAAATCTGAAAATGGTTTCCCACAGTGTGAGTAAAGTGGGGCAATTTGTATGAATGACACGATAGAAGCACTCCTTGCTACCGTTGCTTTTGTGCTGGATTTTATTTAATGAAGTCGCTGAAGAATTATATTTTTCCTGGCTTGAATGAGGAATAACTCTTAGGTCTTTCCAAGGTTCTGCACATTTGAGTTTTACTGTAACTCCACTTAGGTAGTTATTCTTAAGAAAAAGGGGATCGAAACCAATGCAATAACAACCAAAGCAAAGGGGGTTAAACTTGCTCAATGTGCATTCCTGACAATGACATTCAAGCCCTCCGCTCAATCTTTTCTATGACTCCTACTGTGTAACAAATCAGGCGAACCCTTAAAAAGCAGCTCTAGTCAGAGGGTTAGAGTTCTAAAGAATCTGTGTTTTAGATGGATGCTGGCTGATTAAAGCTGATTCACCAACTTGAGTGAGACACTGGAGGCTGTCTGAGTTTGAAGATGAGACATCAACTTACTCATCTGTTCTTACTTTCATACTCTTCTTAGTCTCTCTCGCCCTTTCCCCTTTTCTATCAGTCAAGTTCAAGCTCAAATAAAATTGCTACTTTTTGTTCGATTCCATTTCAGATTGAACTTCAGGATATTTTTTTTTTTTTATTATTATTTTTTTTTTCATGGATTTCTGTAGCGTTTTGAACTGTGTGCACAGAACAGCCTTGGAAATTTCTGTGTAGTATTACTGTGTGTCCACTCTTTCTTAAAAAGAAATGTGTGCATTTATGGAAATATTTGGTCATTTGAACAAGACAAAGCTGGAAGACTGAGAGAAGATAGAGTCTGTCTGACGTGAGGTCAACAATGGCAGACTGAAAAATCATCATGAATTCAAGAAGCTCCTAAACACTGTCAATTTTAAGACAGCTAGGTCAGCTTCAGTCTTTTTGCATAATCAGAATATGTGAAGTATGACAGAGGCTTGTGACTTCACATCGCATTATTGTGAAAAAAAGTGACAATGCAGTTATAATTTCCTCCTCTGTGCTTGTTAGTCATGGCATTGTCAGTCTATCAGTCAGTCAGCTAGTGGCTGTATTGCTATGAAATTCTGTACGGATATTCATGATCCCCAGAGGATGAGGCCAACTGACTTTGGTCATCCCCTTACGTGATCTTTAGCACCAGCACGAGGTTGTTTTCTTGGGAAAAGTCTCAACAGCTATTGAAGAGTTTGCCACGACATTACAGACATTCATTGTGTTCCGATGAATCATAATTACTGTTATATTCTGATGTTAGTTGTCGTGCCGACTGCAGTTCCCCTCTCCGGTGAAATATCTCAACATCTATTAGACAGAACAACATTTTGTTCACACGTTCGTGGTCCCGTGACAATGAATTCTAATAACTTTGCTGCTCCCCTGACGATTCCTTCTGTAGCACGACCACGACGAACATATTTATAATTTAGAATGATTGGCCATGAAATTTGGTGCACACATTCATGTCCCCCTCGGGATGAACTGTAAAGTCTTTGGTGATCCACTCACTCTCCCTCTAGCACCATCATCATCATCATCATCATCATCATCATCATCATCATCAGGTCTAATTCATCCAGTACTTTGGATTATGACCAAAAAACGGCAAAACTAAAGGC
Organism: Seriola lalandi dorsalis; assembly: GCF_002814215.2. Lineage (NCBI taxonomy): Eukaryota > Metazoa > Chordata > Actinopteri > Carangiformes > Carangidae > Seriola > Seriola lalandi. The sequence continues at coordinate 307,789 of NW_019525241.1, read as the reverse complement.
GTTCCAGTCAACCTCGGCTGAACCTTGCAGTTAGTGATGATTAGCTAACTGAAAGATGATTTCTTGTGACCAAGAAATGATAGAGTGTACAAATCAGCACTTCAGTTTGGCTGGTTTATTTGTGCACAAAAGACAGATCTGGTGCTGGGTACACCAAGTCTCTCACTGAATGACAGAACTCGAGCTGCTTATATCCTTAATTGATCTGAGTATGGTAACTATCATCTGTTAACCTCAAGACCTTTCTATCCGTGTTTCACTTTTATTGCTTATATCCTCCTGGAAGGGAGTGCATCACTAAATCTCAGCAAGGATGTAGAAAAATTCCTAAACAACAATATAACCATTAAACCCAGATGAACTCCTTGGTATCCTGCTCCCCCGAAGGTCAGCAGCTTACCTAAGGTTCACATTCTTAACGTCCTTAAACCAAAGTTTCCAACATAAAAAAAAGGAAATACAACCTTACACTAACATTACACAAAACTGTGAGCATGTTAGCATGCTGATGTTAGCATTTAGCTCAAGGAACCACTGTGAGTGCAGCCTCAAAGAGCTGTCAGCAGAGATTTTTGGTCTGGTTTTAAAACATTTTTCTGCTGTTGGAAATAATTGGAAACCAAGGCCGCAGTGGGTATCTTCAACATGTACTCAGGCATATACTCCAAAGTCTGTTCAAACTTTTCTGCAGTAGTAGTTTTGAATTCAGAACTCCTAAATGAGGAAACCCCAGGAGTACATAGTCCTCACGGAGACTGCAAGAAGCTTTAGAAAATACTCGCCCTGCTGTGGTAATATGGTAAAAGACTTTGTAGATACCATGAATTCCTAAATAGTGGCCTCAACTGCAGGGAGAACTGGGCCTTTATTTAAAATAGGCCTATATAAGACACAGGCCTTCATTTCTACTTCTCTCGTTTTTTTTTATTTTCCTGTTTTTTTTTCCCACAAAAGTTCTCCCTGTTTTTTTTTTTTAACCACTCCTGTTTCCACTTTCTGTTGATGCTATTTCCTGCTAATACAAACTCAGCGCTTCGTCAGCGTTTACCTGTTGCCTCGATAAATTCAAGATAATGTGCATTCTTTACAGCACTAATATCATCAATACAGCAGTCATGCCATATACTTTATTTCTCTTGCCACTCCTAAGAGTCTGGCCCCCCCCCCCCCCCCATAAACCCAGTCACGCAAAGACATACACACACAAAAACACACACATACACATACACAGCCAAATGTCATCCTGGCATTTTCTCCTGCCCAATATACAGCAAATGATCTCTCATGGCCTATTTGTTTATGTCTTCATGGGAAGACATAAACAAATACTTAATGGAACACAGATGCCCTTAATGTGTTTGTGTGTTCATGTGTGTGTTCATGTGGGTGCATTGTCTGGATATAGATATATATATATATATATAAGCGTCTGTCTGTCCTTCTGTCCGTCTGTCTGTGTGTGTTCAGAATAAAAGTGTGTGTCTGTGTTGGAATGGAATGTTACTTTGAATTTGAATTTCCAAACAGTCATGTCTGTGTTTCTGAAAGATAAAAGGTACGTACATTTACACATTTCACTTACACAAGAAAATTTTCATTTTCTCAAATTGATCTATCAAATACAATTTACTAAGTATTTTTCTGACACTGATTTGTGTCAGTGGGGAAAGAGAAAAGTAAAGATTTCTTCTCTTCTCAGCTTTAGTGGTTTAATTCCAAGAGATTTCTGCCTCTGATCCAGTGAGCCTCAGAGTTCAAACGTGGGCCTGCCAGGTTCTTAAGGGCCTGTTGAACAGCTCTTATCTCCACATGCTTTACCCAGCAACCCTCTCCTCTCATGTCTGCCTTTCTTTCTCTTTCTGTCTTTCTCTGTGGCTCTGTTTCATGTTGCTAATTCCCAAATGCTTTGTTTTTGCCTCTCTTCATTTCTCTGCTTGTTTTGTTTTGTTTTGTTTTTTTTGTTTTTTTTATGATTCCTTCTATCTCTTTCTTTCATTTTGCCTTTCTGTCTTTCTTTCCACCTGTCACTTATTCCTGCTCTTTCTTTTCTTTCTCACCCACATGTCACTTTTACATTGACATAATGAGTAGAGGGCTTCTAGTGATGGCAATGTGTGTCAGTCAGACTTAACACCAAAATATCTCACCAGCTATTGCCATGAAATTTTGTACAGGCATTTATGTTCCCAAGAGGATGAAGCCTCCTGGTCATCCCCGGAGTTCTCCTCTAGCTCCACCTGTTGGTGGAATATTCATATTCAAAACAATATTCATGGTTCCCAGATGATGAATCATAGTGGCTTTGGCGATTCCCCGATTTGTCCTCTTGCGCCACCATGACATTTTTGGTTTTTTTTTTTTGTTTTTTTGTTTTTTTTGGTGAAATATCTTGACAGCTGTCAGTTGTATATCTTTGATCTGTTTGTCCAGAGGATGAAGCCAACTGATTTTCATATTCCCTGAGTTTTCTTGTAGCTCCAGCATGAGGTTTACATTTGTGTTTTTTTGAAGGCGATGTCAGCTCAGTGTAATCTGTTTCTCCTTGCCTAATTTTAGCAAACTTTACAGTGACAACAAAATAATTGCCTCAGAAATGATAAAGGAAATGGTTCAGAAACAACCATTAAAAGGCAGTAAAATGTTAATATTAAATAAAAAAGACAATACAACACATGCATTAGAACACAAGTCAAAAAAAAAAAAAAAGCCTAGAACATACATGCACACAAACAGCACATGCTCCCAGCAATATAATAAAGGTTTCCAGCCTGTTCTCATCAATCTGCTCATTATTACACTGAATTACTTCTCCAATTTCTCCAGGCCTGGAGGCTAACTAGACTTTTAGCAGCTAGTTAGCACAGTACAACATTAGAAGCCTGTTCCTTTGTTTCGTTGTTATACATTATTTCTCTGATTGATTTGTACTTTACTTGGTTGGGAACCTGTTTATGCCTGAAACAAATTAACTTGATCAGTTAGATAAGAACTTTTATCCTGCTTTGAAATCGTAATACTTGTCTTATATTTCGCCACTTCTCAAAGAGACATTCAAACTCACAAACAAGTTTTTCTTTCGAGGTCAGTTTAAAAGACATAACCCTCTAAATCTGCTCAGCCACTGCAGTGTAGTCACTTTCCGTAGTAAAACGTGTGAGCTAATTGCCTCTACTGTAAAAGGAAGAACGCGAGAAGCAGCAGTGTATGACACACTGCTGGCGTTTTACATGCTTGGGGTCTTAAGAGGGAACACAAATGATTGATTCACTTTAATAGTTTTAATTAAAAAATGCATGCAGAAAGTAATTTCAAAAGGATAATTCATGCATTGTTATCAAACATAGTACGGAGAGTAACTGTGAATCTCCTCCCCTGGTTGTGGGATTGGATTGGTTTAGCTGCTAAATGAAAAGCAGGAGTATGGCACTCCCCAAGCAATCTGCCTTCCACCGTTCCACTTCAGCTAACACTCTACTGCTAACTGCAGGCCTGGCCTGCATGGATAAGTTAGCACAGGCACAGACATACACACACTCACACACACACACAGACATTTTATGCACTTTCTGTCACTCAAAGCTTCGCGCAACAACATAAACATGCACACAAACACTCTCCCACTGTACCGTTTTACCCACACATTCGTGCATCACCTGTCACACATATTCACTTTCGATCACACACACAGCACACACAGTAATGGGCAAGCAGAGAGATATTATGCAGGTATGTGTTTGCACTGACGTTTTTAGGAAATGCCAGCACAGTCAGCGCCATTCCCATTAGTCTGCACTACCTGCAGACACCAACGGGGCTGCTGCAGAACTGCCTCTGAGTGTCTATGAAAAAACCTCAGCACTCTGCTTTTTAAGCCCACATATTTGGTGCTGCTTGATTCTGGGCCTGGAAATGTGACAGTGGACCAGTATGAATTTGAAAGCCCCCCCCCCCAAAGTTCAGAAGCAACAAATTGCCATGTTTTTCAGTGATATTTTGAAACCAAGCAATAACTTCAACCCAGCAGCCAGAAATTCACAGAGATGAGGTGTCTTGTCAGGTTTTGGCACAAATGTCACCTTGTAATATATGACATAAAGAAGTGAAGTATTGCTGCTTTTGCAATTTAGCAATTTTCCAATTTGTATTTCTAAAGATGACAGTCTCATAAGGGACACAATTGCCATATTTTTACGGTGCTTGAGCAGGTGTTCTTCTCTACCTTTTGCTTTTAAATGTGTTCAAATAAGACCTGTACATCTTTCACAAATTATCCAACATACTGTATATGATACAGCTTCAGCTCTTATGCTTTGAAGTCAGCAGTGTTGTCGTTCGTGCAGTGCAATTTACCTTGACTTTCGGTGCCTAGATCAAAAGTTTTGAAAAGGCGCTTACATACTTAGTACACACTTTATTCACCACACGCAATACGTCTGATTCTCTCCAGGTGTGTTAACGTGCAACTTTTGTTGAGATGTTTTTTTTATTCATATAGAATATAGAGCATGTACAGGATGACGCCCTCTTCACTTGATAATGTGAATATTCAGTTTTCCCACAGCAAACATATTTTTGTTTTCATGTCATGTCTTGTACCTTAACAGTCATGCAGACACACATTGTATATTATATATCCTTGAATTTTCTAAAAGGAACAGAACATAAAAGAAACAGCTGGGTGCTCAACTAAAGACCCTGTTAAAGTTATATTCTCTTAGTTTTCCTATGATATTCATTTATACAGTCTACCTACTGTATTTACATGAAAAAAAACAAACTTGCTAGTCCATTACATAACATCTTTTTGATTTAGTGTGTTCAGGGACTCTTATCTGTCATTTAATTCTTTATGTCAAAGGTCGAGCAGCACTTGAGTTAATCTGTACACTCACAAGGACGGCCTCCCATTTGCGTCCATTCGCAACAAAAATTTGTTGAATAACATTTGTCGGCGTGGGTTTCACAGTCATCAGTGTAACCCCCATTGATCGCGACCATTTAACACTGTTTCCTTGAGATTTCATTAGCAAGCGTTGCTGAATAGCCCCCGTCGAGAGGATCCCCATCTCGACTGTTAATGTGAGGCCCAGCGTTTCTGTGAACGCAAAGCTATTAGTTCTGTGTAAATGGAATCTCACTGTCACTACAATTTTTTTTTTTTTTTTTTAGACGTGCAGAGGAGGTATGGAAAGAAAGTGAGAGGTGGAAGACTGAAAGAGGGAGACAAAGATTTGTTTTCACCTTAATTAATGGTGTGTGAAAAACTGTGGACCTTTGCAAATGTCAGCATCTGTCCTCAGATCAGTTATGTGTGGAGAGCGCCTTGGGTTAGGCAGCCCTAGCAATAAAGGAAAGGAGGGCACTCCAGAGGAACCAGGGTGTTCTGTAAATGTCAGCACTATTTCAATCACGATGACTAGGAACACAACTTTGTTTAGGATTAATTTTATATTGTAGAAAGGATGAAAAACCTCAAATTCTGGCTCCACTTTTTGGCGAATCTCCGCTTTGCCATTACTCGGTGATTATGTACACTTTATTTGAGGAACAATACACAAACAGCCCCCAGTTGCATAATTTGTGTGTGTGTGTGTGTGTGTGTGTGTGTGTGTGTGTGTGTGTATTAGCATTCGAATGAGTTAGCAACCGCAGCGTCTGCACATGCAACGCACTACACACTGTGTTTGTAAAGCTGATAGAACTGCCTGGGAATAAAACAATCAAAGCTTATCAAGAGACAACGAATGAGGCGCACCTCTGTGTTGTGTTCATTATTGATGGATAAATATAAAGGGGAGAAAAATCAGGACATGTGGCGAGACATGTAATTAACTTATTTTCAGCATGATATCAAAAAGATAACGTATTCATGTTATGCAACTATAAAGAGTGTTTATAGATGTTTGTTCTTTTTTTTTTTTTTTTTTTTTTCCTTTTTTTACATTCACAACACTTATATCCAGTTTGTGGCTTTGATACATCCTCACCTTCGTCCTCTATGTAGAGTTTTAATTTACTCGTTATTTTTGCATGGTGACATATTTCACAAAGATCTATTTTAAAAGTTTATTTTTGGAAAAACAAAACTCAAATCCATTTAGTCTAGTTATCAGAACAAAGCGTGTCCCTGTCAGGGCGCCAGGACAAATGCTGGAAAATTGGAGCTCCCACTATTTAATCGGGACATCTGGTCACTCTAGATGTCTTACTCTGCCAGAACAAATGCTGCAGAATATTATAAACACCGTAGTCCGTAGGGCCCTCTACTGGAAAAAGCACTTTTTCTGTATTTACTGCAGTGCCTTTTACATGCACTTTCCTTTCTCTGTTATTTTATGATGTGATATGAAAAAAAAAAAATCATTCTGTAGAATTGAGCCGCCAAGGTTACCAATAACAAAGATCTAAAAAAAAAACTGACCATAGAGTTGAATAAACGCTGCTCTAACTCAGTGTCAACTGAACATTTGACCTTGCAGCTGTTTCTAATAAATTGGCAGCAGTGTATTTTAAAACTGAAAAAAAAAAAATCATGTTGATGTTCATTTTTTAGAGTGGGATGTTCATTGTGAAATGGTTGCTAATTTGCATTTGTGTGTTGCATCAGTATATATGTGGGCTCTGATAAGCTCTTTCAGTGCGTATATGTGCGCCTTTCTTTTGTTTTTCTTTGAATAATTTCATACGTTTCACCCATTTATCACGACGAGACCTCCTCATCTTCTCCCCCAGAACTTTATTTCCAAACTTGGCTTGTATCGAGCAGACCTTCTCTGGGGTTTGTAGCTCTTCTGATGGATGGCGCTGCAGTCAATAGTGCTGAAAGTGAGACAAGGCCACCCTTGGTAAACAACTTTTAATAATCACCCCGTTGATTGAGTGCCTCACCCGATGTGGCATATGAATCTATTTGTGCCGAAGCAAGAGGAGAAAAGGGAAAAATGAGAGAAAAACAGAGAGCTTAATATGGTGGAAGTAATTATGTAGCTCTCCACCCCATCCTGCCTTTTATTCTGTGACATCCTTCTTTCATTGCTCCCCTTCCTCCTCCGTGCTCTCCATCACTGACAGCTGAAGTTGGCTGTAAGGCTAACTTGCGTGGGCTGGTGTGCTGAATTATTGTGCTGTATGATTTTGATGACCAAAGCTGCTTGTAAAGTCTGTAGTGATCAGTCACAGTGTGGCATTGGGTGGACCAAAAGTAAGTAAGTGAATGTGTGTGTGTGTGTGTGTGTGTCTGTCTGTCTTTGTGCTAAAATATGGGCACAAACACAATTGTATATTAGCTGTAAAAGTGAGTGGTGTTGTCGCTCTGTTGATCAGTGTGCGCAGGTACAAGTTTGCCATTGCCATGAGTCTCCGAAAAAGCATTTATCAGCTCAAGACAATCGTGTGTGAGGTGATTAGCGTGGCGTCTGAGTGTCATTACCGACTTTATCACTGGCTGAGGTTTATCCACGAGAGAGGGAAATAGGAGATAGGAGGAGTCAGAGTTTTATGGCTTTTTTGCCCTAAGATAACAGCATAACGGGAGTTGCTCTGTCAGCCCATAAGCCAAGCGCATGCCCCCCTGCTCAACTCAGTTAAGACACAAAAATGCCAAATAAACAGCAATATCGACCCACTCGTAAGGAATAAACAGACTGCAGGAGCAGCAGCAGGAGGAGGGGGATGAATAGATTTTCAAGAAAAGGAGAAGAAGAACGATTTGAGGAATGGGCTGGCTCATGAAGTGAGACATAAATTTGAGACGTGAATTTTTAAATTTAAATGCTCTTACATGTAATCAAAGCGAGAGTTGAGACACCGCCGCCCCTGGGTTCTTCCAGGGATCGTGAACTCTTGATTGGGGTGGCATTAACCTTTCTGAACTTGGCAGTGGGTGAAGGCAGGAATTAAACTCTTAAGGCTCAATTTTTTTTCTTTTATTGAATTTACCATGTAAGAGTTCATACGGCCTCTGCATGATGAAGTGCCCATTGAACTGTTCATATTGCCAGTTTTTGTGAAGCACTAAACGACGTGGTTCTCTGGAGTCGTTTGCATGTTTGAATTTGTGCAACGAGAAAAATGTTTGCCAGATTTGGATGGTTTTTGGTGCGGGGGGGGGGGGGGAATATTGACTGCTCTTGAACTTTGAAGTTTTTCATAGGGAAAAGTGAAACTACTCAAGCAGAGTGAAATATCACTGTAAATGCTTCAATACACAGAACACAGACAACTGTTTTAGTACTTAGATTGCTTCTGGCTGCATTTTTCCAAAGGTTATGAACTTGTCATCGGTCTGGCATTGACTAGTACAGAATGGGTGCAAGGCTAGAGCCTGCTCACTGTGAGCATGAACTGTGGAGAGGAAAGTGATCTAACTTGTTTCTCCTCATAGAAGATTGTTCTTTTTTATTTTAGGTTTAATCAAAAACCATTAAACAAATCTCTTTATGAGGTATCAGCAGAGGTTGGAGTATCCAAATAATAACCTCAACACAAACACCCACGCTTGTGGTTTCATGTGAACTGAAAGCATTCAGCCAATCTATCACCCATTCTCACAGGCTTTAATCTTATTCACACTCCCACAGTATTTAAATCACCAAAGGTTCTACCCACATCCCGCATGTCGCATTATCTTTCTTCCTTTAATACATGACATAGCAGGTTTTTATGAATTAGTTTGCTTTCCACACTCTTGGACTGATATTGACCTAGTGCACATTAAGCATGTCAGGAATGCATGAATGTGAAATGAGAAAATGGCCCAGATATATTTACACATTCATACTTAGTAGTTTTCAGACCTGTATGCAACATCCAAAAAACCAAAAGTACATAATTGGACCAGATTAAAGTCTAAGCTTCGTTATGTGCGACTATATTATTAAAAGTAAAAAGTAGCAGACTTCTAAAGGAATAGTTTGACATTTTGGGAAATATACTTATTCACTCTTTTGCCAAGCGATAGATGAGAAGACTGATGCCACTCACATGTACGTACACTAAATATGAAAACTCCAGCCAGCCAGCAACTCTAGCTTAGCTTAGCATAAAGACTGGAAAGATACAAAATTCACCTACCAGCAAATGTAAAGTTCAATAATTAATGTGTTATGTCTTGTTTGTTTAATATTTACAAAAACAAAATGTAAAAATGTCATGTTGTGGTTTTAAGGTGGGGGTTACGTGACAGTTTCTTGGCCGGGAGCAGTACTTTCCTGAATTCTCCGCTGGTTGCCTAGCAACTGATTTGTGTTTTTTTTTTTGTATAGATTAAACAAACCAGATATAACATGTTAATAAGTGAGCTATGTGGGTTTTATCAACATTGGACAGAGCCAGGGTGTTTCCCCTGTTCCCAGTCTTGGTAAGCTAAACTAAGCTAAACTAAACTAAGCTAAGCTAAGAGGCTAATGCCTGTAGCTGCACAGACTTGTGCCACTTCTGCACAGACCCGAGAGTGATATTAATGATCTCATCTTACTCTCAGGAAGAAAGTGAAGAAGCTCATTTACCTATTTCTTTAAACTAATGAAGCTGCTTTAAATTTTCCTACAAAATGAATCATAGCTCAAAAACTGCATTTTTACAAATTAAATCAGTTCAACAGAAAGTTGATTAGACGTAACAAAGAATTATTTTAAAAAAGCATCTCTAAAATCATCTTTACTTGGCAACAGAAATATATTATCCATAGAAACAACATCAAAACCAGTCTGTATTAATCTGCCAGGCTTTTTACCGGCCAACATTTTTACAAGACAACTTGGCTGTGCCATCCTATGTCAGCTCTTACCTCCACATCCTACAGTGCCCCCCTCCTACATTAGCACCCACTGTTTGCCAGAGTGCCCATTTTGTGTAATTATACGAACTACAGCAAGCTAATGGCCCCGACAGAGCAGTGCCTGGGCCCATTACACCTCAGGGTGCTGCAAAACACCATTACCACCACCAGCAACCTGGAGTGCTCGTGCTCGTAGGTGACAGTCTGTGTGCGTGCAGCTGCATCTCCATGTCAGTGTTCATGTAGATGTGTCGGTTAAAGGAGGTCGGAGGTGTAATGATACATGTCAAAGACTCACAACAGCTACTACAGATGATTTGCCATTTTTAGCCACAAATGTGTGTCTGTTGGTATGTTTGTGCGCACCACACCTGTCATCTCTCCCCCATTAATTTCTCCAGGGGCTTTAGCTGCTCACTGCTGGGAGCTGTAGTTGACACTGCAGGAAAGACAGCAAGGCACCTCGTGTGACTTTGGGCACTCAATGTACTCACTTCACTTAGCACCATCTCATTCTGCCTGCAAACTGGCTATTTGGTTCTCAGGCGGAGGGGCCTTTAATTGTGTGTTTTATCTTTTTCTACACGTGTCAGTGTGCTCACTCTTGTCTCAGTGTATGAGTTTAACAAAAGCCACCATTATAGCTGATAACTACAATCTGCTTTGAAGTAACTTTTCACTCTGACTCAATTTGAGGTTTCAGCTCTAATAACTAAATAATATTCATCTATATCGCACGTACATCATTTCATCCAACTCAGTCCTCAAAAATGACTCAACCTTCCAATGAAGTTTGTTTTGAAAACCGGTGTCTTCATGTTAATCATCTCTGCTTAGCATCAGGTTATCATTTATTTACTCCATACCAGCTTTAAGGTTTTGATCCTACGCCGAACATATGTTGCTGCTGCTGCATGAATGTGGAGTACAGATTAGGATAGACTGCATTAAATCAGCTCAGCCCCGTTAGATCCAGGTTAAAACGATAACTATATACACTGTGAATAAATTTCACTTGGCAGTGGTCTTGGCTCTCTGTGTAACCAATACATTATCCCATTCTCTTTTTGAACAAAGAGCCTTAGCACTGACTCTATTGACAATCTGCTTTCCCCTCAGTATCAATAGCCATTAACCACTTTAAGCCTTGCCAAGCGTAGGAGACGGAGAGCTAATTGCCTTTTTTTTTTTTTTTGTAGTGTACTTTATACAGTAATGGTGGATCAATGTGTTTGTTAGTATTGTGGGATAAATGGATATTCATGCCTGAATAACCACAAGCACCTACACACACACACACACACACAGCAAGGCTAGCTGCATAAACTGTATGCACCGGCAGTGTACACACACCGTTATCTCCTCCTTCTGTCTTGCCTCTACCTCCAGTTTACTTCATCATCTCTTTCACCGATGCATTCCTATAACACACACTAGAGCAAACATGCATACATCTCCGTACATCGCACCGCACACTCTTTTGTCACATCTCTCTCATTTCTGATTGCATGCATGGCCTTCACTAACCCCCCCCCCCCCAACACATGCTAACCATACATTGAAATTCACTGCCTACACAGATTCCCCTTTTTTTTTTTTCCCTCTCATGGAAACGTGCACGCTCATTCACTCAGACACTCATGGCCTCTCAGCGTGAAGTGTTGCCACCTGTGTGGAGTGGAGTGAGTGCTGCGTTTCCCCCCTGACAGCGAGATGTATGCAATTAAACCGTATTAAAGTCATTAGCCCAACAGAAGTGATAGCCAGCAGATGGTTACCACGCAGAAATATGCTCTTAATGAAGCTCCTCGGTCACTATGGGTGTTAACGTGTGTGGCGGAGCATGCCTGAGAGCACTCGTGTGTGTGTTGTGTATATGTTTGTTTGGGTGTGGTTCAGCGGTGACGCTCGAAGCAGCACTTGATTAAACTGTGGGTGGTCCTTCTCCTGCAGTAAAGCAATTAGTGATATCTGTTGATTTATAAAGATAAGGTATCACGTGGTAAATTTCTCTCCTACTACTTATCCAAATCTACTCTGTGGAGGCTAAACAGGCTGGAGGGAGGATATTTGATGTGAGAGATTCGGGAACTGTCGTTTTCTGAGGATAAAAAACAAGCCCCATCTCCAAATCAGTAGCGTCATGAACTCATCATTAGCCAAAGCTATAGCAGTTGACTTTGTTAATATTACTGATTAATTCCAAGTGCAATTTGAGTTCCCCTCATTTACCGACCTGAGCCCATTTCTATTAGCAACTTAAGACGACTGTCCCTTTACAGCATTAAATATTTCGGAGGGCCTGTTGTGCTGTTACACACTAGCAAGTGAGGCTATCTAGCTTCCTCTGGGAAAGTGCTCCTTAGCTTAGCCTGCTAACCTTTGCACTGAGTACTGCTAGATGTTACTTTTCATTCATGTTTGTGATAAAGTGATTTGTTCATCACACATCGTACAAAATTGGAGTTGCAGGAGTGGTGACGGTAAACGAACCGGAGTGTAAAAACTCAACGGGTTGTGCCGTGTCCTTTATTAACATAAATGAATTGAAAGAATCCCTTTAGTTTTAAGACATATAAGACAATACTCTTTAGTTTATATGCTAGAAACAACATGTGTCCTACTTCACTGGGAAGTCCGTTCACAAGTGTTTGTTCACTGGAGGTTTCTACTTTCAGCATCACACTCTGGTAACTTATGTTGGACCATGATTTGGTTTCTGAACTAGTTGTGATGTCAGAAAAAAAATCTTGTACACACACACACACACACACACACAAACGCCTTAAACTGAAATTTAAGGTAACCACAGAGAAACTTCCCTCCCTCAGCAGATGAATAAGAAAACAGCCTTTTAGTGAACAGTTTCTATTATATTCTATGCTGTGAAGGTCAAACATTCAAGCAAAGTAAAAAAAAATAAGCAAAACACATTTTTTAGTGGAGAGGGACTTTAAATTTCAGTAAGCATTTAAGTCAATTACACACCCGTCATTGTCAATAATATTAGGCAACCTGGTATTAAAGGTTTGGTGTAAATCAACAACATCAGCAGCATCCCAATTATCTGGTTCAGTTCATAAATCTCTCCACTGTCAGGCGTTCAGAATTCATTTAATAAGACTCTTTTAGTGGAGCGATGCTCCTCAGCGTTAATTTCTCTACAAGTCATGTGTATCCAGGATTCAGCAGAGGGAGGCTTTCCTTTTGCCTGAAGAGCCTGAAGCAATAAGGTACAGTATGGGAGGTACACGGTGTCTAGCCCCAGGCTCCCAGGACCACTGGGGTGATGCGTAGAATAATATATACTATGCACCACATCACATCACATAAATATATATATATGCACACATAAGTAGTAGTAGTTACGGCTGACTGACACATGAACTACATGTGGTTACATCAGTTGGAGTCTCAGATGGATGCTTTTTTTTTTTTTTTTCCTGTTCTTAATAATTTATTTTCTCTTTTACTTCTGCCTTTGTTCTCTTTAAATGAGCTATTAGTTACTGGTGATTTATATTCAGCCTAACATGCCTCACAGGTGTTCAGCAGGACATATACAGTTCAAACATTGTTTTTAATTCTTTATTTATTTATTTAGCATCTGATTGTATTTCACATGAGCAGACGTAACACAAACATAAAGACATAACGCTTGCATCCACTCTGCAGTCTGTTAGCTGTGAGCAAAATGGTTGGATTTGGAGTGTGTGTGTGTGTGTGTGTGTGTGTGTGTGTGTGTGTGTGTGTGTGTGTGTGTGTGTGTGTGTGGATGGGAGAGAGGGTGAGTGATGAAAGGAGAGAGCTGATAGTGATGCTCTATTGAATACAGATGAGAGAAAGCCAAGCAGAATTCTGATCAGGCTGCCTTCCTCTCTTTCTTCCACTCTCCCTCTGTCTCTCTCTCCATCCCTCAGAGGGGAAATACTTCAGAGAAGTGCGTCTTTCTGAACTAGGGGGGGAAATCATGAGGTCAACCTTTCAAAGTCAAGGTCCGGGTCTTAAAGAAGCATCTATTATATTGGGTTTTTTTTTTTTTAAATTTAGAATTAACAAGAGGCTGGTCTTTGATGGTCTTGATATGACGCAGTATCTTAGAGAGAATTTGATCATGAACTGAGACTCTTTTTTTTTTTAACGTTTGACAACACTGGAGGCCAAAGTTGTTAGCATTTTTAGCAGCGCTCTCTGGCTGCTTGTGCATTACTGAAATACTCCAACAGGGCTTTCACACATTTCAAGGGCCTAAGGCTTATAAAAGTCAGTCACCGCTGTAATCACCAGCTACTCTTTTAGTCAAGCTAAGAAAAACAATTTTCAAAAGTTACTGTATGTCAAAACTGATATTCAGCTGGGTTTAGCGGTTAGTTATTCAGGAGACAGAGGTGAAACCTCAGCCTAATCTGTATAATCTGGGTAGGGTGGCAGCTTTGAGATTCATTAGTTGGAAAAAAAAAAAACTTGCACTTTTCCACCCTCACACAGAATACAAATGCTTATTGTTGAAAAGTCATTGGGGTCATCTCACCGGCTCATTAAAAACAAGCGAGGAAGGAAAAAATTAATGGAGCCAAACACCTTCGATTTAATTCGTAGGAGGGTAAAATAATACAAAGTGCCTCGCTGTAGTAAATATAGCCGCGTAAAGTTTTGTGTCGTTCGAACTTCTCGGCAGTTGTAGTAAGATGAGAGTGGAATGTGCATAAAAATTTAGAAGCACTCTGACACGCTAATAAAATAGAGGTTAAGTATAACGCTACTCCACGGACTCATTACAGTTATATTCAAATACTTGAACTGGTGTTTAAAATATTTTTCGTACCACAGTCACAGCCTCTACGACAGCAACAAACTGCTCAGGAGTCAGATGAGTGTAGACACCACAAGACCCAATGTGATTTGTCCTTCGATGTGATTATCAACACCATGATTGGTTGTAAACCCTGTTGTCACGGCAATGATTTCAGCCTTGATGATGAAAACTCCCGGGACACTGATCCATAACGCACACACACACAGAAGCAGTCTGTCTCACTGCTAACCAGTCTCATTCCCCTTTGAGAGAGAGGCATTAGTCTGCAAGATTGAACTTGCGTATGTGTGTGTGTTGCTGTTGTCTGTCTTCGTACTTGCACAGTAATGTACTGAACAGGAATCTGGGGAAAGGAGTGAGCCTCACTGAATTGTACTTGACACTTTATTCTTTCTTTCCTTTTTTTCCCCCGTACCCCCGACCCACCTCTCTCTTTTTTCTCTTTCTTTCTCACAGCTGTTATTAAACCACTTTGACTCGGTTAATAACATCTCTGTCACACTCAAACACACAGACAGAGGCAGAAAGCAAGTGTAACCGTGCCTGTCTGCTACACTAACATTACATTCGTACATACCAGACCCCAAAGGGTATACTTGGTGGGATCCCAAATGCGGCTACAGCCTGTAATCATATTTTATGCTGTAGTTGTGTTTAGTTGTACAGAGTTTAGGGCTCTGTAGTTTTTTTAAAAGTCACTTCTGGGCCCATTTATATCTGCTCTTCTTGGGCACAGTACACAGATAATGATTTCTGGCCACAGGCTGGTGTAACTAAGGCCCAGCTCAGACCTGGCATTAAAATGTGTGTTGTGTCTTGAGTGACCACTTGCGATCAGATCTCACTTCCTGCTCTATATGCAAATTAATACGTATTCTTGAACGGGGAAGTGGTCTTTTGGACCCCACAGTGCATCATTACTGTTTGCAAAGACCAAATGCCTTATTGTTTGTAGCCAGTTCAATGATGACAGACGGGTCCATTGTGTTTGTGAGAGGGAGAGAGAGAGAGAGAGAGAGAGCGGGGTAAGGAGGGGTTGAGCTAATCATTTCACTGCGCGCAGCTCATCAACAATGAAATAAAGTTTTAACCATTTGAAATAGTAAAATATTTTTGGTTGATAATGAAAGTGTGGCGGAGGACCTCGCCTCTGCCTCTGGAGGGTGAGTTCACACCTGTACTCAGAGCTGTCCACTTGTGATTGGATCACCTGCGATGCATGTTAATGTGCTGAACAGGGCTTACGTGTTTTGCGCTGAGTCCAGTGTAGACCTGGGGCCGGAATAGTTTTTCACTCTAACTGAACAAACTGTCCAACTGAAACAGAGAAATGTCATTTATATTATATTCAAATCATACATTCATATGTTGCAGTCTTTAAAGCAATCTGTGATGCTCAAGACTTAGCTAAAGAAGCAAACCAAGGCAGAGATGCAGCCGCCCTCTAAAACTAGCCACATCTACACACCATAATAGCACTTAATTGACTTGATTGAAGCATTCAACAACTTACTGCTGTACTGGCTCGGCTTATTTCCGTTTGCCGAGGAACAGGTCATCATTGGCTTTTTGCTGGACCTGCTGGAGACAGCTGGTTGAGGCCTAATTAGGTGACTTATTAACTTGTTGCATGGATTTATTCTTATAAATGCTGCTGAACTGCAGCGACTGCATTTAGAATTGGCTGAATGTTGATCATAGTGCAAACCAAACCACCTCCAGATCTGATCTGAGGCAGGTTTAAATAACTTCTTAATACGTACATACATTCCAGATAAGATATGAAGTTAGATTTTGGCTTCTTTTTTTTTTGATAGACAGTGAAGATAGAAGCAGGAAACAGGGGCGCCCTAACCATTAGGCCACCGGGGTGCCCCCAGCTTGCGTGATAATAACCAGCTGTGAATTGGAGCTTGATGTCAACACCATTATTTATATTTCTGTCTTAATTGGTTTCCTCCCATTTGTGTTGTGTGAGGTTTGTTGCCAACCCAAGCATCAGGATTCTGCATTGATATCATCATCTTTAATATCATAAAAGACATCAACTACTGCCTACATAGGCTCATTACCTTCTCTACCCTCTTTGCTATTAAACAGTTGATTTGTCGTTGCCTTTATTGTCTTCTTGCATCTATACGTCTGAAACTGTTGTTGTCGTTTTCTAGTTTCATCTGACTCCTGATTTTTGTGTTTCTTAATGTCTCCTCTAAATGTTTTTTTTTTCTCTTTTTTTTCCCAACAGGGGCTAATGATCCTCCTGCAAAATCTACCCACGATGCACTGGGGCAATGAGGAAGTGAGTGTGCTGCTGGCCGAAGCCTACAGGTTGAAGTTTGCCTTTGCCGACGCGCCCAACCACTACAAGAGATGATAAGCGTGGCGCTCCGCAGCTGCTCCCCTCCTCTTCCTCCTTCTCTTCCTCCTCCTCCTCTTATTCCTCCTCTTCCTTCCCCACAGTCGTCTACTGAACTTAGAGGCCTCTTTTCCTACATGGAAGGACCATCCCTTTTCTTAACCTCCTTTTCCCAAATTGCCCAACGGGCCTTTCAGCTACTAAGAGATTCGAATCAGCCAATGACTGGGAGGACGTGCAGTGTAGCATTCTAACATGTTGATGTGGAGCCTTTTTTTTTTTTTTTCTCTGATCAGCTCTGAAACGTGCACTCCTGCAGTCCAGTGCAGATCCCTCTTCTTCATCGTTGAAGACCACACCACAACTTTGTGTCGGAGTTTGGTTCGCTCAAGCTGACACCTCAAAAGTACGACCTCAGGCCTGATGCAGGACCACGAGCCTTTGCTCAGCGCCGCCTGAGGTCTAGTCTGGCTCAGAAGAATGTTCTTTCCTGCTTACTGTTATTTCCAATACCATGGCAATAACTTGTTCTTTGTTCCCCGTGGCAAAGATGTGACCTTTTTTTTTTTTTTTTTTTTTTTTTCCAGTTTGCAAAGACAAGGAAAGATGGCAAAAGGGCACTGAGCTAGACGGTTTACATATCTGAGCCCCTCTCCTGGTCACAACACGACCCGGAGGAACATGTCCTCTTCTGTTTTTCTTTTTTCTCCCTCCTGCATCCTGCCGGGAGGGACACAGATTGTTTTCCTTCATGAACACGCCGGGATTTCACAAAGAGAGAGAGAGAGAGAGATTGTCAGTCTAGAGGGGAAGAATCATGTCTCCTTCCTTCCACAAACCACACACAACAGCTCAATCCTATTCTCCCACCCGCACTCCAGCATCACAGCGTTTTGAGTGTAAGACAAACAGTGGTAAGAGGCTGCAGGTCAGGAGGGTCACACATACGCAGATCCGCATCAGAGGTAATAAGCCATTAGGAGTAAGAAACTACTTATTCCCACTCATTCGATTTTCCTCAGACCTGTCTTTATGAAGGACCATGTCTTATCTATTATCTATTCCTCCTCTCTGGACCTAAGACTACCTCAGAACACACGGTAACACACAAGTCGTAAGAACTGGAAATCCACTCACTGAGGCGTGAATGGACACACAACACACGTTGGCGCGTATATTGTGACTTTAAAAGAAAAAACACACACACACACAAACATGCACACGTCAGTATGGGCTCAAAATAAACGCTTTCTGTTCATTTCAGAAATGAAATTCTCATCAAAGAAGCTAAATTTGTGTAATTGTGAAGTGAAGATCAAAATGAATAACTTTGGCTTGTTAAGTACAGTTTCTGTTTTCCTCACCCACTCCTCTCCTCCTGTGTGATGGGCCCTGTTTTCATGGGTGTTTAAAAAAAAAAAAAAAAAAGCCACATGCAACCTTCCAGTTGGTTGATTCGGTGTAGGTGGAAACAGTCTGACATTTTTCCGAGGATAGACTTCATAGGACTTTGCAACAGCAAGCACAAATGAAATGTGTTTTGTAAATGTGCAACAGTTCACAGAATAAGTTCAAATAGAGATATTTCTTTACGCATACTCTGCACAGGAGTTCCAACTCAACAATACGACTTTAATTCAGGTGAAGTTTCGGTAAGGATTTGCCTGTACGCAGCTCAACATTAATCAGTGATAGTTAATATAGTTCTTAATATTCACCCATAAGGCCAATCTCGCCTATAAACATATGCGAGTCGATTATGGGTTTTCTTGCAGCCTCTATCTCTAAGGACGTCTTGCACATTTAGAAGGTAACTGAACATGCTTGATCCATGTTGGTTCACTTAATTGAATCATGTGTAAGCAGCAGTGAGCTACTGCAAAATTAACAACATAACATCTCTGCTAGTGTGCACTGGAAACAAGTACGCTATAACTTTGGTTTTCTGCAGCTTCCCAGTGGATGCAGTAAAAAAAATCATCGGCGATGTTGGACAAGATCCTGGAGTTGTGCTGGACACACTCATAATACACTGCTGTGCCTTCACTCAGCTTCAGGACCATCGTTGCTCCTCTCTACATGTTATACAAAAAGTGAAGGTAATCAGAGCGAAGCTTTGCACACCATTGCATTCTCTTCCGACTGGAAAAAGTAGAGTTCATTTTTAAAATTTTCTAAATGCGTTTATGCTGCAGAAGGAGTTTGGTTGCATTTGATTGTGTTTTCCCAGAAGTGTAAAATCTGGTCTGAACTCCTGTCTATTGCGATAGAAAAACAACAGGCTTAACAGATAACTATTATTATTAAACATTACCTTTAATGTGAAATCCTTTTCAAGCTGCACATAACTGAACAAAAACCGCAGGTGCATTTAAATACAAGCTCATCATTATTGTGCACATGAGCTTCCACTTATTGTAATCATACCGTTACTGTAGCGCTGTCTCTTTCACCATCTTAATTGCGTGCATCGTCCTGTTCATTTAGAGCACATGGGATATCTTACCCAAAGTCAGTAGCACCATACTGGTGGATGGGGGGGGGGGGGGGGGGGGGGGGGGGGTAATCAGATATTCATGACATAACACAAAGCTGTTAACGTTTGGAGCCTCCTGTCGCGACTCCGCCAGGATCCATTATTGTCATCCCGAGCCCCGCAAAGACGGTGTGCATAGGTGTGTGAAGGGGAGATGGAAGGAGAGAGGGAGCGAGTTGTGTTTCTTTGGAAGTTTCAGGGCTTTTTCTGTGAGAGCTGTCAGTCTTTGATCACACGTCGGGATTTTTTTCACACAGCCCGCGCCAATTCACAAGCCCCTCATCTCCCATGCTCTCTGACAAGGAAAAACTGCACTTAATTTAAAAGTCTATAGCCTTTTTTTTTTCCCCTCTCTCTCTTTTTGTATCAGATATATTCTTTCAATCAGCATTTTAAAGATTTGTCTTTCTCCTTTTTTGGTTTTATTTTTTTATGCTGTTTACATGACAAGTCTATTAATTTGTGCCTGACTCTGGAGACACGAGACAACATCCGAGATATGTTTTTGACCTCAAATTAACTTGGAAAGGTTTTAGATTTCTGTAAGCAATAGTATGACATTTTGAATTTGCTGTGAAAAAAACAGAAAATATCTTATTTTTTTGTTTGCACATCTAGTTTTTGGGGTGTGTAAGCTGCCAAGGTAAACTGTTTATTTATCCTATGGGCATTTACAACCATATTAATAGTCCAAACTTGGCAACTGACTGTTTGCTAAACCGCTCCTGTGCACAGCAGTCGTCATAGCTTAGTAACCATTAACTGAGCATGGTAGGCCTGTCGAGCTTTACATTTCTCCACATGCTGAAATGGTGCGTTTAGGGCCTTCAGCATTTAAAGAGTTTGTCTGTTTTGTCCAAAGTCAGAAACACATGAAGTAAAGTGTAAGGAATGTACAACTACATTAGTTTGTGCGATTACACTTTATGTTTAAAAAAGAAAAAAAAGAAAAAGAAAAAAAAGGTTGAAGTGTGTTATTTCCCCAAGCCAGTCCTGGATGCTGTGTTTATGCTAACGCTAGCATCACCATCAATCAACCACCTGCCAACATTACCCAAGAATTTCAATATTTAAATCTGCCACCGTTAAAGCATGTGTCGAGAATGGAAAGCTTGACAGGCATAGTAATGGTAACTAAGGGAGGCGGGGCTTAGCAGACAGTCAATTGTTGTCCTGTTTATTGTCCAAAGCCCTACAACTATAGTTTTTAAGATGTTATGTTGCCTTATTGCACATGTTAATATTGAACACTGTGGGGGAATAAATGCCAGTGGTGACAAGGGATGTCAAGGGCAACAGTGTTGGAGGTTTACAGTTAGTTTACTGTCTGTGAATGTGTGCGTGTGTGTGTGTGTGTGTGTATGTGCGTGTGTGAGTGAGAGTGAGAGAGAGAGAATGTGAGAATGTGTGAGTGATGGGCAAACACTGTAGGCCCCACACCCCCCTTCTCCTTCCTCTTTTTAAATCGTTAGAGAAATTTCTCAGTTTTTGCTGTAATGTCACATGCAGTAATTTCCCTTTAACAAGAATTAGCTGCCTGTCGGATTTTTGTGAAAAGAGATGGTTTAATAAACAAACACATAAGCACATTCAGTTGCTCTCAGTGTCAAATTAGCCTGGCTGTAGCCCACTGGCTCTCAGCACACACACGTCTCCATGGTGATGAAGGCCTAGGTGCTATCTGGCTGGAGCCCTTTTTCTAATAGCACACACACACACACACACTCACACACACAGGCAAACTTCAAACATTCTTTGGAGCATCTTCAGGAGGGTATCCTTAAGTAACATTTTCAGCTGCTTTCATTTCTTTTAGACTTTTTTTTTTTTCTCTCGCTCTACTTCTGCAGACATGAAAATATGTTTATGAAAACCAAACTGGGGGGAAGAAAAAAAACAACCCTCCCATGTGTTTTGCCTCATGAGCACTCAGAAGAATCTAATAATACTAGAGCGTTGTGGGTGACAGGAGTAGTGGCTCATGAATTTAAAATGTGTACAGAGAAGATTTTGAAACAAAAATCTGTAAATAGAAAGTGTAAATAAATCCTATATATGACAAAAACAGCTTTGAATGTGGCGTCCTGTTGTGTACGAGCTTTCCAGTATTGTTGTGTCTACGTATGCGAGAGTGGAGGATATGGGCTGAAGGAATTTCACTGCATCTCTAAATATTCCATGTCCAATTGGAGTCAATTAAACTCAAGGTATGATATGTTTCAGAGCATCGTGTCCCCTGTGCCTCTCAATATAAACAGCCTCGAAACCTTGTGTCTGTGCATGCATTAGCCGGCGCGGCGAGCAGGCCGTGGCTAACAGCTGCGCTAATGTGCAGCGTGTAGGTAATTGTACCGGTTGTATTCATACAGCATTCCCATACACACAGTCTATCAGGTAAACACCTTCTAGTCTGATCCCTCTGGAAGAAATGGCAGCAGTAGCTCGATTAATGAGGCTTTTTTCTTCCTGTGTGTGTGTGTGGGGTGTTTGTGTGTTGCAGATGACGGGAAGGAAAGACACAAAGACACTGCATTCATTTGCAAATGTGAGTGCATACCTGTGTGTGTGTGTGTGTGTGTGTGTGTGTGTGTCTGTGTGTCTGTGTGTCTGTGTGTGAGAGAGAGAGAGAGCACAAGCAGCAGCAGTACACGCTCCCTCGCTCTTGTTAAGCTGACTGATGTTCACACAGGCAGCCAATTATGGCGTGCCGGTCACTGAGGACTCTAGTCACTTCATGGGAAATTAAAAATACATTAAAACCAACAATGGTCGCAGGAAGGTGCCTGCCTGTTCACGTGCACGCTCCCTCTCTCTCTCTCTCACACACATTAGGGTAGGATGAGAATTAAAGATGGAAGTGCCCACAAAGAATCAGCTGGAGCTCGCTATGAAGCTAAAGAGATATAGCACAAATATTAGCACAATCAACTTTTCTTTTCATTTTTTTTTTCCTCAGCCATTTTCCTTTCTTCATATTGAAGCTGTTTACAATTTAATTCTACAGTCTGTCACTATTATACTACCATCCTCTGCTCTTTACCCCCAAATGCCCTCATAACTCCCCTAATTTACAGGCCTATAAACCAGTATTTACCAGCGTGAGTCCTCTTCATCAAGGGCTCACACAGGGCAAATGTTGCGGCATTCTGGGATCACTAAAGCAGAAATGTCGAGACAGACTTTCATGGAAATTTAAGCCTGAGTCTGAAATCAATTTCCTGATTAAATTTTTTTTTTTTTTTTTTTGAAGACAGGATTTCTACAGCCACAGCATTATTATCACAATAAAGGATAACACGCACACTGAAGACGTCTCCAGAGAGAGATTTCTGATGCACTGTGGAGGCCCCGGCAACTGTGATGGAAATTAGTTTCAATTTAAAGTTTCTGCTGAGGCAGAGGGGACAGAATATGTTTAAAAAAGGATTTCTGGCTTCTTAAGAGCGGCGAATTTAGTGTTAAAATTTAAATACATCTCAATCTGTCATTAATCTGTCTCCGTTTCAGCCGCAGGGAGACCTTTCCAGAAAATACAAGGAACTATAGCGTCAGTCAGTGCTTCAAAGGCTCCTAATATTTCGCCGTAGGAGTGCTGTCTTGGCTGTGACCGTCCAAAACAGCAGCAACTTCCTTTTTGCTGTAATCTTTTGATTTCTCATCCAGCTCAGGAGGTGAATCAAACACCTGCACAGTGACAGTGGTAGTCTTTCTGCTAAAACACAGCGGGCACAGCTAATCTTAGCTGAAAGATTATCATGGTCACTGTGCAGGTGTTTTGCCTTGCTTAACATGCTGTTAAGTGCTGGCCCTGGCTGGTGAGTTTGACATTTGATTTACAAGTGACTGGCAGCTAAAATGCCATCATGTGGAAGTCTTGCGGGGAGTCGACACATTTACAAAAACCAATTCTGATGCAGCTGGAACTGAGTCGGAAACATAAGACCAGCTGATGAATTGAGCTGCTCCACTGCCACAAAAATAAGACTTATAACAACTTAATTTACAACATTTTAATACTTTAAGAGATATGCTTTATTTTAGTCCGCTGGTAAAGTACTAAAAGTAGCTAAGTAACACTGGGATTTATAAGACTGACACTTAGCAACTGAAAAAAAAGTTCCCTTCCCTGCTCCTAAGTTGTAGAACAGTGTGTTCTTCAGAGATTAAAGTCGGAGGCTATTTAAAGAATGCACTTCATTTGAACTCCTCAACAAAGAACTGATCTGCCCTCTAATTTCTTCAGTCAAATTTTCAAATCTCATTGTCTGACGACTTAAATCAAAAAGTTTGTGCCGATAATTATGCAGCTTAACTATCACGACCTCTGACATGGCATCTATTTTACCTTTAGCAGGCGAGAATGCCTCTGTCAGTAACGAGGATTTACACTGGTAGGGAATATTTATTCTTGACTTCACACAATTAGAGTATGACTTGAATCTCAGGAGACTTTTCAAAGGTTGTGTTTGCTTGATAAGAAAACCGAACCCTCCAAATTAACAGTGACTGCTTACTCATCACATCAAGCTGAACTTGAACCGGGCTGAGCTCCCATCAGATCTACTGAACGTCTTCTCGTCGCCACTGACAGCATCATGGTGACCAAGATCGACAAGACTTTATACACGTGTCACTCTAAATCCATCTCCAGAGTCAGGTGGTGAACACGGCCCGCTCATTCATTCCGGTGAGACCACAGCGCTGGCATAGAATCAACACGCAAAGCGCGTTCCCTGGTAGATGACTTTGTAACACGATTTTGATTCTTTGTGTTGATTTGATTCAGAATCAGTTGATACAAAAGTGTTTCTCCGTTCAAGAGAAGAAAAATTAAGCCTCTATTCTCAGACTTTTACTAAGAAACATAACTGGCAGCTAAACTAACCGATGAAGGTCAGATAAAATTGTGTGAGAGTCGGCAGCTCTTTTAATGTAAGATATTATTGCAACGGCAGCGTGGTGATACAGCGGATAGGACTGTCACCTCACAGCAAGAGGGTTCTTAGTTCAAACAAGCTGGATGTCTGCGGCCCTTCTGTGTGGAGTTAGCATGTTCTCCACACGCCTGAGTGGGTTTCCTCCCACAGTCCAAAGACCATGCAGGTTACATTCACTGGCGACTCCAAATTGCCTGCAGGTGTGAATGTGAGCATGAATGGTTTGTTTGTCTCTATTTGTCAGCCGTGTGATAGACTGGCGACCTGCCCAGCTAATTAAGTTACTAAATCCAGAATAAGAAGGCCACCTTTTTGTTCCCTCTGCCTCTCTAATTGCTTATTTTTGTTTGAATATAGCAGATCACGCACATCCTCAACTACAGAATATTTTTCTGCATTGTTGTTATACAAGTTGCACAAGTATAGAATGGTGTTTAGATCCAAGATTTACCTAATTTGCAGTATTAGCAGGTTGGATTTGTGACCCTCAATTTATTACTTGTAAAGTTTTCTGACGAGGAGAAAAAGACAATGTAACAGCCACCTGAACAAAAGTGTGGATGGAAAACTTCTATAAATATATTGATATTAGTGTGGACGTGCTCAGCTCTCAGCTTTCTGTATCTTCTCATTTTGAGCCTTTCTCTGACTGCAAGCTTTACTCTCAGGTATAATGTTGAGGTGTGTGAGGTATAATGTTTTGTACCAAAGTAAAAATGTATGAAGCTCTCCACTTTTCCAGTGGTCATGGTTTTGTGCAGTGAACAGATCTGGTTACACTTCATGCCACTTAAAGAAGCACTGCTGCTGTGTTCTGCCATCCAAGAGATGACTCAGTCTAACAGACTGTTTCCTTTTCACAACAATACAGATGTTCACTCTTTGAAATTGACAAATAATTCCATCCTCTCGAATAACTGAGGGAAGCACCAGCATGGATTATTTGTCTGCAACAGAGATGAGACAGCCAGAGCTGCATTTTTGCTGCATGTCTATGATGCGTGTTTTTTTTTTTTTTTCCCTGAAAATTCAGCAAGCTGACTGATGATGAGTCACGCCTTGACACCTCTGGAAGCTGCAAAGAAAAGGGTCTAACCCATACTGTAACATGCCGAACTGTGCTAATCTGTTCCTGTCGAATGTGCCTTTTACAGGCTGTGAATGTATTTCATAGAGTAGACTGGCGGCGAAGGAGACTGAGAAGTTTTACACATTAAGTGAACAGTCTTATTTGCTGCTGCATCCCCTCTGATGTTCAGAAATGAGCCTCAGTGTTTTAGAGCAGCTATCCCCAATAGGGATTTGTCTCCCAGGGGACAGCTCTCTGCAGTTGCCAGGGGATACGAGCAAAGATTGTGAAGTAGCTCAACTAATTTAAAAAAAAGAAAGAAAGAAAAGGAATTGTGTTTGAATTGAAAAGAAAAAGTCACATATTGAGTCACACCTAACACTTTGACGCTACATATTGTGATTCAGTGTGTGAAAACAATAGAATCTAAACAGTGAATGCAGCTAAAACTGGTGCTAAACAGTCCAAACAGCAAGTTATAAGTAATAGATAAATGGTTTAAATAGATAGCCAAAGGTGATAAATTGTTAAAAAGGTTAAAACAGAAAACTTGTTGAAACAGTTGATAAATGGATAAATCGGTGAAATAGTTAGCTAAAAGTAATGAATACTAGTTGAATTAGTTGAAATTAATGGCTAAACAGTTGAATAGTTAAATAAATATGATGGATAAATAGTTGACATAGTTAGCTAAAAGTCTTGGATAAGTAGTTGAAAAAGCAAAACATATTGGGCAAACAGTTGAAATATCTGGCCTCTCCCAATCTGGTCGTACAAATGCAAACTTGACCACACTGACATGTTATGTAATGTTAATGTCCACTAGAGAGTCACCTGTTTTTATGAGAAACAAACACAAGTTTGCAGTCTTCCCGAAAGTAGTTGAAGCCGCTCTCTGCAGTGAAGTCCTCCAAACGGATCAGCTACCTACAGCATCTACAGTAAAAGTGACTCTCATCCCTTCAATGCTGCGGTGGCTGTTTTTCCGAGGTGATTGGGTGAGAAAAAACGCAGAATTTCAGGTCCACATCAATTTAAAAACTGCATTACAAATGTCTTAACCCTCACACATTGGGGGTGTAAGTGTGTGTATGTGTGGATAGTGCATGCATGTCTGTGTGTGTCTATGCGGAATGCGTACATCCTCTATCACTGTTAGGCCACCAAGCTGCTGTGTTAGCTAAAATAGCAGCCGACCCCGCTGGCCTAAGCCTAAGTGACTCTGTAGCGATAAAGACAGAATGGTTAGCAATGACACACTCAGGATATGTAATTAACTGGTGTGTACGTGTGTGTGTGTGTGTGTGTGTGTGTGTGTGCGCACTTCTGTTACTCCTGCTTTTCATTTGGCAGCTTAACCAATTCAATCCTGCCAACTGGACAGTAGATTCATTCACACACACTAATGGGAAATACTCTTATTGACTTTTTTTTCCGAATTAGTTTGAGGTTAAACTGATAAATTACAATTCATTTCATTCCTTCCCGTCAGCGTGGTCCTGCACTCAAGATATCCAGGGTTTAACGCAGTGTGTGGATACGTTTGTCTCTGTGTATGCGCTGTATGCACATCTGTGCCTTTGTTTTCACTGGTGTCTATATGTGCTTAAATGTGATGTGTTTGACGACGTGTGTGTTTTTCAAGGGAGAGAAAGCTCTTCCTCAGTTTGATCCAGTCCTGTCATTTCTGCTGCCAAATGACAGTTTACACAGTGCCATGCTGCATTGCCTTTGGCACCACAAAACCTCATGCTGTGACAATGTGCCGCCTGGCAAGTCGCCATAGTGTGTGTTTGTGTGTTTTTGTGTGTCTTAAAAGAAGAGAGAGGGACAAAGAGGGTTTAAGCTGAAGGCATGCTGCACTGTGATGTATTTGAGATGTGTGTGGGTCTGTGTTTACGGAGGTTTTACACGGTTTCATTACTGTGTTTTTCACTGTTAAAAATGGTCATTTAACATGCATTGAGTTTTTCTAAAGTACTTCTGTTGCGAAATAGTACAACTTAATAAATAATAATGGGGTACGAATTCTTGTTACAGTTGCAGAAACCAGTTAGTGGTTTTAATGTTGTGGCTGATCTTTGGTGTAGATATACTGTGTATATATGTGCATGTACTTGTGGCTGTACCTCACTCCGCACGCCATCCTATCTTTTATCTTTCATCTGTGTGCAAGGAAAACTGTAGCAAATTTCACAGACTTCAGAGGAGAGGTGACATAAATAAACACGCCCCATTCTAATTCGGTCTACTCAGACTAATCAGGTCGGGTAGGTTTTTACTGTCTTGGGTCTGTGTGTTAATACGTCCAGCACCAGAGTGGATGTGAATGGATCTGAGCGTATGCGGCATCAGCTCTTTTTTCACGTGGCGCGTCTCAGTCACTGCGGAAAGCGTTAGGTGTTTTTAAGGCCAGAGGGAGGATGAACTTCACAGATCATCGGAGCTTTGTTCTGACAAGGGAACTGAAGCTTATTTTAGGAAAATCCGGAGCCTTCAAGATCAAGAAATAATGTTATTAGAAGGCAGTTTGGGGATTTGATTCACAGATATTAAACAGGTTAGAAAATTGTCTTTTGTCTATCGCTCAACTGGCTACAGAATGTTTTATTGCTAGTGCAGGAGGTGGAAATAAGACTGCAAAGTGTTGTTATATAAATTTGTCTTTGAAGCATGGATTTTGTTAGTTTCCTTGACTTTATGTCCATTATAGGACACTTATAACTATTATTTTATTGCTGATCTGTTCCACCACAGCTGCTTGTTAATTGATTGAATTAACTGAGAGTGCATCATGATGCTGCTGTTGTTTGTATTCTCTGTCTTTCGCAGTGTGTCCAGGTTTTGGATCGGGTCTATGTGGGCGAGGTGTAGCTGTGCTCGGGTCCCCCTCGGATCAGATCTCCCTCTGTTGAAAATGAATCTACGCTGCAGTTAGGACATGTTTTCTATGAATCTCGAATACTCAAATCTCCTTCAGTGTGTAATTATCTAACATGTTTGTTTTAGCGTTCTCTCCTGAATGCACAAGCTCATAAGTGTGTTCGCTTTGTCTCCCTCCCCACACCTGTCCAGCGTCTCCCTGCCAACACACACCCACATACAAACACCTACACATAACCTTTAAAATGTAACCAAAAACAAGAAACAGACAAAGTACCCTCCTGTCAAAGTCAAAAACGTATCACACAGCCTCTCTTAGCCTCATCGCTTTCCACTTTGATGGAACTCATAAGCACTCAAACAGATGTGGAGCCAAATTGTACTATATTGGAAATCCCTGGACTGATTACAGAGACCCCCAAGATAAACATGTTTCATTTCACTCACTTTTTATATGCACATACAATCATGCTGCAAAATGAACATAAAAAAAAAAAACACCAAAATACGGTCCTGTTTGCTATAGTTTGTCCTCGCCTATGCTAAAGAAATGAAATGCTCTCTGTGATAGTTGATCATATTTTCTAATTAAAACTGAGATCATGCCGAAGTTGAGTCAGGCGGATGAGGACACATGAGCTGTGTTCGATGGTTGGCTGCTTTAGTTGTCCCTCAGAGGGGCATCACAGGGGTTCAACTGGCCCCTGCAGACCAGGAATGTGTGCACACTATACAGTTGTAGTTTGTTGTAGAGTTTGTATACAGCCAGATTACTTCTCTGTGAGACTAGTGGAGCCATTAGAAGCTAGGAGCAGCTTCAGGAGACACTTTGTGGTTATCAAGTTAACACTTTAACCCCAACTCACCCCTCACCTCTTCCACTCCTACCAGACCACGTGAAAGAGAGAGACTTAAGAGGACTAGAAATCTACAGCACCCTACACAAGGCTGAGGTGAGCTGTTGGCTTCACTACTATGCGAGAACGTTTAGTTAGTAGATTATGGATAACAACAACTTAAGTACCAGACATCACTACAGGCAGTCTGAGCGTGCACCTGCTCAACTTTTCATTATCGAAATGTGGGAGTGGGAAACCAGCCAGCAAGCGTGTGGGCAAACATAGATGGCTTAAAAAAGAGCAGCTCGATGCAACTCTAACAACAGGAAAAAAATGACTTATTAAAAGGCAAGGCCGCTCAGATGTCTCTTCAGCTGTAGTGGGTAAAATTCAAAATAATACGACAATTAATTACACAATATTAACACTTCTTCAAAGAGCAGGCGCACTGTGTCCTGAAGGCTGAGAACAAGCAGCGCAAATAATACGCAGATTGCCTAATGGCATTCCATTAATACAAACTTATCTCTTCCTGTAGATGCTTTTCATGGTAAAATGAATGAATCAATCATGTTCTAATGTACGTATCTCGCTGACTGAAGTGCTCACTCAGACCTCTCCAAACATGTCTGTAATCTACACTCAGCTTGAACAGTGTGATCAGGTACCTCGATTAATCATCAGTATCTCATAATAATGATAATCCCTATTGTTCCTTATATTCTACACACTACTGAGCTTTTTAGAAAGCAAATTCCAGATCATTTGAGTACAGTAGACATTTTTTCTTAATTCAAAAAGGATCATTTATGTGACTTATTTTATTAAATGTGAAGCAGACTTATTTTGGTTACGTGCAGGACTCTGTTTAGGAAAAGGAAAATACATCTTACACACCTCATGTAAAGCAAATGTAGTGCTTTATACTGTTACATTTTCACACACAAATGAAATACCTCTATCCACACAGCTCAAAATATCCGCCTGTTCACATACGAATGCAAAAGGCATTGACCTATTACACCTACGATGACATTCCTGGGTCACAATTACACGCTCAGCCATTGTCCCATTGTCCCGGAGACACATGTTGCACACACACACACACACACACACAGTGACATGGTCAGAAAACGACACAGTTGAGTCTCTTCTCTGTCTATTACTGCTCTTTTCTCCCCTTGCCTCCTTCCTTCCCTCCCCTCTTTTCATTTTCCTCCTCCTCCTCCTCCTCCTCCTCCTCCTCCTCCTCCTCTCCCTCTGATGGAGGGGTGAATCACACAGCCTTCGGAGGGCTTGTTACTCAGGCTGCCTTGTTAGCACTTCTGATTAATCTTCATTTGAATTTCAGAGGAGGGATAACTCCTGTATTTCATGGAGGTGGTGGTTTTAGGGATTGGCGGGGATTTCAAGACAGTTTAGCGCGACGTGACAGAGCGAGAGAAGGAGCCTCGTGCCGCCTTGTTATTGTACATATAGTTTGAGCACTGCTGTAAAGAGTAGAAAGGAAGAGAGTTTTACAGCTATCTTATAGCCTATATATACAGTATATATATAGATATATTGGAACATGCTACTTATACGTTTATAGACAACAGTATTTCAGAGTAGTTCACAGTAGAATATAATACAGTATGATAATGCTCCTCTAAACGATTGCCCATAAAGCTGATAGTAGACTTAATTAAATAAGTTGAATTCAGTGGCAAGACGTGTCCAGAATGGAATAAAAGAGAAGAAATACAAGTTTCCGGCCAAATGGTCATTGTGGCCTCGCACATATTAGCCCATTGGCCCAGGCTCATGGAGGGTTTGTCCTTGTGCAGGAGTCAGCTATTTAAAGTTCCTGCCTCCTCCTCTATCTGGTGGATAACACACCGGACTCAAGGTCACTGACCATTTTTCCCTCTTCCAGCCAGCTCTTTCAAACAAATAAATAAATAAGTAAGTAAAGAAAAGAAGGCTCACCTTGAGTTACTTCTTGAGGGAACTGTCAACAAAGAGGTTCATTCGCTCCCAAAAAAAGGGGATATCTTTTATGTTCCTCATTTTTCTGAAAAAGGCTTGAAAGTGTGGGCCTTGGCAGAGCAGAACAGATGGTGTGTGTTGCTGCAAACTGAAGACTTATTTAATTTCACATTCAACTCTTTATTTAAAGGCCTTGAGTCCTAGTTCTTTTATCCAACATTAAAAGAGTCATTGTAAGACTTCATTATTCTGGGTTTATTGTTACAGGTCAATTGATGTGATTGTCTCCTGATGTATTGAATTGTTGTTTTAGAAACTCTTTCACTCAGTGAGTGATAATCCGGGAAATTGCATGGAAAATAATATAATGACATATTGAAAATATCAGGTATTGGTTGACCCTTTTTAAAGGTGGATGTGTTGCTGTAGCAGGAATAGTCTTTAACACCTAAATGGAATATTGCAGCCGTTAACAGATTGACATGTTATTTACCAAAGACGCAGGAAGTCACCTAGTGTGCTATCCTTTTAGATGAGAAGCATGACAAGCTAGTTGGCTAACATTTGCAAGCTAACTATTTTAGTTAGCGTTTTAGACCAGCTCCTGCTCTGATTATTTTTGTGTTTATATGTTTCTACTGTTTTCTCATAGGTAGGTATAGAGTTTGTATTTAACTTGAGCTTCATCATGGTAATATAGCAATTGTAGGATTAGTTTTGAGTAATGGTAATTTACACATAAAAGGAGAAGCTTAGCATAAGGTGATTTTTCGCAAAAAAGTAGCATACATGCTATGAATACTGTTTTTTTCATTCCATTGTTGGTTGAAGGTGCTAGCTACTAAAAGTTAATGTGGTTCTTGCTATTGCCCTCTGTGAGCAATGTAAACCATCCTCAAATATAAAATACTACTTATATGAATACTTAATGGTAATTATGTTACTAAGAGATGTGCATTCATATTGCCCTGTATATGGAGTTGTAAATAAACCTTGACTGAGATATAATCATTGTCATTTTAAAATTACGTTTGCCAAACTGTCTAGACTAGATCGCTGCTTACAAGTACAAGTTTCATTGCAGAGTTTAGTGAAGAGGTAACAAGCTGTGAACTGGGAAAAATTGGTCAAAGCTGGAAATTTGGGGAGGGTGGCTTAATGAGTTTATTACTTATTCCCTTGTACCTGCAAGCATTTATTAATATGTACTTAACATGTACATCACCATCATAAAAACATGTACTGTAAATTCAGTTTAATTACGCTGTAAGTTTCAGCTGCAATCTAAAGTGTTCCAGAGGTCTCCTCTGTGCTGACATCGTGTAAATGCAGCAACAGCTCACACTTTTTCACGGACAAAATCTGAAATCTCTGACTCCGAAAGCGGCTCAGTAAAAATGTCGATGAAGTTGGACTTTAATTCCCTTCAGCACACTTACCACTCAAGTATTTTCTATTGCCTGAGTTTAGTTTGATTTGTTAAATCTGTTCCACCTCACTTCTTAGTGTAAAGGAATGCTTTGCAGTGCTGGCTCACTCAAACTGAAACTTACAAAACTGTATTTCTTATTTCTAACAGGAACATAAATGAATAGTTGTGAAGATATATTTTATGTTTTTTAAAACCCTCTCTTGTCAATTTTGGATTAAACCCAGAAGCAAAATGAAATCTGTTCTCCAATATGTTGACAGATCTATCACTAGAAATAAAAAAATAGACTGAAAGTAGGTACATTCATTTCAAAATACAGCCACAGTCATTTGGATAAGGAGGCTGTAATGTCAACATAAATCCTTTGAGATACCTTGCAGGTACAGTGTGTCTCTACCACTTTATCATAATGGAAAGAACTTCACTCAGAGAAAGAAGTGCGTCTGAGGCAGCTACTTGACTGCTGTGTAGTGCCATCATTTTGTGACTGTTGAGCTAATTGAATTGATGCATCTACCTTGACACTTGATTTCCCAACAGCTGTGTTGACTAAGGCCCTCTATCATTTTAAATGTGCAAGTATTATTGTGAGTTTATATTTTTTGATCTGTGTTTTCCGATTGCTGACTTTTATGCATGCTAGCAGCATGACTTTAGGGACGGCTGTATAGTAAGGTCTGTCCAGACTAAAATCTCAATCGGGATATACTGTAATCTGTTGATCTGTAATAAACTGTAATCATTTGGTTATCCACTGCATCCACATATCCAGTTTATGACCAAATAGGCCTACTTGCAAAACTGTAGCCATTACCGTTAGCCTCAACTTAACAAGCCTTAACATATTAGCATGCTAATATGCAAAAACAAAAATGGTGAACATGGTTAGCATTATACCTGCTTTAAATCAGCATGTTGTGAGCATGTTAGCATGCAAACATTAGCATTCAGCTCAAAGCCCGACCGTTCCTACTGTTACTACAGCCTCACAGAGCTGCTAGCATGGCTGTTGTCCTGTTTCCCAACTATACTCGTGCTCTCTGACACTTTGGCTTTCACTGTCTGCTTTTCTTTACCTTACCAGATATCCACCAGCGGCAGGCACGGAGGTCCTGAAACACCTTCATTCTCATAGATTCATTCTGTTTTTCCAGGTACAGCACCCACTTGACAATTAGCATCTGCTTAAGTTAGCAGCAAACTGTACACATATTGTTTTTAAGTTGAGCTTAGCTGTGACAAAGCAGCACTAATTCAAATGGATGCTGTATTGGAAATGAAATGAAATGAGAGTTTTATAGATTGAATTGAACTGATTGATTTCTTAGAGTCTTGCGTTTGAATACTGTCATGTCGGGCTAATTAGAGAGGACTAATGGGTTTTTTTCTCTTCTCCTGAAGATTTCTCTGTTTGACACACCGCCTCTAAATGAAACCTACATGGAGTTTGTGAGTTGCTCCCACGTGGCTGTCAGTCGAAATCTCTGGGCAGCAGCTGGTGAAGTTATGTAAGATTAACCTGTAAAAGAAAATCTGATAACTGAGACGGAGGGAATCAAAGCACATCCCAGCGAGACACATGCAGAAACACATGATGACTGCATATGTACTGCTCTGTCCACATCCCTGTAGTACATTATACTCTGTCAAACAAACACATTACACAACTTACATACTACACTAAAGTGGTACACACTTCTGTCTATGTGCACTGTCTATTAGGTACTCACTCTACCTTCTCTCACACCTGTTGCCATGGAGCACCGCCGACATCACGATAATCCTATAGGGGTTGGGACATTATTCCTTAGAAGCCTTCTTTTCACAGCTGCTGTCTAGGCAACCATATTATCACATCAAATCTAATATACATTTTTTGATAGCATTTGGTGCGACAGCAAGAAAAAAAAAACCCACCACTTCTGAGGCTTGTCATGAAGCTGGTTTTTACTCTGACCCTTGATCTCTTCATAGAGGTTTAACAAGACTGGCGCAAATCTCCTAGCAACCGCAATGAGATGTCATCAAGGCAATTCACGGTACAATTGTCTGTGTGTAAAGATTTGCTCAATAACAAGTGGAAAGAATCCTGTGGAGGCTGTTTGAGCTGCTATAGCCGCTCTATAGAGTATGTCCCTGAACAGAATGCATGGGCAGTGACTCTTTGTTCAGACCAGGTCCCGTTGGCTCTGTGGCAAGGTAGGATGCAATGGTCAGCTGGGGCAGCAATTACTATTGGTCCAATTTTCTTCCTTATTCCATAAATTCTTCAAATTTGTAATGAAGCCACATTTAACAAACGCTGAAAATAATATTTTATAATGAAAATGTAATAGCTTTAAGATTTGTGCCAGTCCCATTTCACATAGCAGCTGTCCCACAAGAGTCCAAACAGTTTGGCTGCCAAGCTCTTTTTGTGGGATCAGCCTATAGTTGACTGCTTTGTTCGCTGATTGTGAATTTGACCATTGCTGCTCTAATTTCTAACACCAGGGGATCCTCATTTGCTAATTTAACATTTGTGTTTGTGTTCATCCCGTCCATTTCAGCATCGACTCTTCTCTCCGGACCTGGTCTGCACCGCGTTCAGGTTAATTCTTTTTTGTTCAGAAAGATTTTGTTCTAAACATTTGCAATAATGTTATTAATGTCAACAATATGTAGGTAAATAAGTGAGTATTAAATCTGATAATTCTAAAATTAACAAACCCACACTGAAATAAGAAGCCTATGCTAACACTGAGATGAAAAATCTAAAGCAACTCAAAAATAAAACTTATAAAAAAACCATAATAACTTTGGTAAAGATAGAAGTTTGTGATTTGAAATGTCATATATATATATATTTTCTCAGCAGAATGTTATTACTTTTAAATCAGACTTTTTTTAGTCACACACAAGGTGGTAAAAAGTAATAAGGAAATGGAAAAAAAAGTAACTACTTATCTATGTCCTTTTGTTTGTCTATGTTCTTAGATATGTTTCCTTATCTCTATATGTCTGTTACTGCTTATGTCAACAGCTCTGTGGCCTCTATCTATATCTATTTCTATATATTAAGTATGACTGGAATGCCAGGTAAGCAAACTTAGACATAGTTTGATATGTACATTACAGTCAACAGTTTAGGATTACTTAGAATCAATTTGGGATTTTTCTGTCTAAAAAGTTACATCCATATCAAAAAACTGTTAGCCACCTTACACCCAGGCTAACTCTGCAGTAAGAGCTGTGTTTTCAGTCAGTGGCGCCTGCTTGCTGGTGACTGACAAAAAAGAGGAAAATAGGTCTCATAATTTCTGGTTTGCTAACAATATTATTATGAGGCTGGAAATGTGAGCCTGATTGACGAGTTAGCAGAGGTTTTGACACCTCAGCCCTGCTCCAGGTCCACACTGAACTCATATTTTATCCTACTGGAAGTCATTCTATCGTTACACTCTTTGCAGTTAGATCAAACCCGTAGTCAAGGTCTATCTTTGTATTTATTTTTTATGTAAAGCAACAACCACAGCTGACGAAAATCACCCATAAACTAATGAACAATTCATCATGCATGTTCTCAAGCATGAACAACAACACTGAGAGAAACGAATGACAGAACTGAAGATGACTGCTTGATGAGTGTCGGCTTTATATTTACAGGAGCTGGAGAACTTCAGGTACAAATATGCAAAGTAAAAGCATCTAGAGCTACTGGTAGTTAATTTTTGTCCCCCCAGGTACCGAATAATGCAACTGTTATTTAAAAAGTAATATCACACAGCTAGGTTAAAAGGAATTATCTATAACTGCTATCAATGACTCAAACCCATGCTAAACGGTGGCTACATTAATACCAAGCTACCTGCCTTGAATAACCAATATTACCAATATTCAAAGCTTACTAAGCCTCTGATAGCTACACTGATGCTCAAGATTTAGGGGATTTAGGGAGCTCTGCAGTCACCATAGGCCTATTAATTTACATCATGTACTACTGGTAGTGAGCACATGAATGTGTGATGACACAAAAATGAGACAAATTTACAAACTGCAAGAGGAATCAGGTTCCTACAAAAATTATATTACAATTATACTGTATAGATATACCTAAAATCTGTACAAAACCATAGCTACTTTAATTGCAATTAGCTGTCTCCTTACTTCTTCTGAGGTGTCAGGAAGAATAATGTGCTACTGAAATCCTGTGCTCTTGAATGTTTCTTTTTTCTGTATCAAAGGGTTAGAGATGTCTGACAGTCAGCAGTCGGGCTGTCTGGCTTTTAGGAGACCTGCTGGGTAATCCACAGAGGGGTTTCTCCATGTCAGGCCACAGATGGAGGGAAAGGGTAAGAACAGGGCTGCGTTGGGCAAATGCAAAAGAGGATACACCACAACTCTGTCCACACTTGAAAAGATGGACATGGCATGGGACTTGACTTTAAATTCGCCTATTTAGGAATCATCTCACAGGTCACATAGGTGTCAAAATATTGTGCAGGAAAGGTTTGCTCACAGGTTTTTCCAGGACGGGAAAATATACTTTTGCAACTTTTACATGTCAACCAAAGTAAAAAATGAAAGACGTCCACTGATTTATGTGGTAAGGATGATTCTGCTTGTTAAATCCAGGATAAAAGCCGCGTGATCCGGCAGCTGAGTAGGACAAACTAAGCAACACGAGTCTCGAGTCAAAACTGGTCGACAATTACCAGTTGCATCATAAAGATATGACTTCAGGGTCTTTAGTCAGTTCTGTGCTTACTGTGGCTACGCTTGGAGCAAAGTCCGGCTCAGAATACAGAAACACACAGAGGCGGTAATTGACAGTCAGGGCTCCTGTTAGGTCGTCCATCCTGCTCGGTGTACATGATATTCTGGTCTCCACCTCTGTGTTTTATTTATAAGCGCACAGCTCCTTAACTTCATGCCAAGGTAGTCCTTTGTTCTTGGTTTGCTGAATTTATGATTGGAGTGGCGAGTTCAAGGAGTGCTGAGGTGAATCATCATCAGGGCTCGGCTCGGTAAATGGCTATGCTCAGAGAACTGCAGTTACTCTAGGTAACTATTATTTTCCTTATGGTTTGCTGCTGTCTCCTACATTGTTTCCAATGTAAACACGGTTGATAATAGTGCGTTAACTTGTTGTCGTGGCTATGCGTGTCCGATGCAATTTTACTCGTGTGAGTTCCCTGAAATTATCGTCCTCGGCAGTGATCAGTGAAGAGAAACAACCATCAGCTTTAAAGTTTAGTTATCCAGTCTGGGCCAATAAACAATGCTTATGATATAATTAGCAAAACTTGCAAACTTGCTAATCGGCTCATGCCGCTACCTATTTCCTGCTACACTGATACACCGTGAAAACAAGAAGTCAAAGTTATAATTAATGTAACCAAACAAAAATCCTATATAATTACATTTAACAATATTTATTTAACATAATGCATTATGAAATTTTACAGTGCAAAGAATAAAGTAAACATGAAAATAATTTTCCTGCATTTCCCAACTAAAGAACATAGAAAGCAGAACTGGTTATTTTTTAAATGAATCACAGATTAAGATTCAAAGTCATCAGGAGTCGTTAACTTTCACTGACTAGCTGTTAACTTTAAATGCTGATAATTTAAGTTTCTGAGGCAAACAACAACAACCTGTAATTGTTAAAGAATAGGCTATAGGTTGCTGTTTTTACAGTGTAGGATTAACTTTGGCAGATAGTAAAACACTGTGGCATATGGTACAGGATCAGAGCTGGTGGCCGTGGTGTGTGTGTGTGTGTGTGTGTGTGTGTGTGTGTGTGTGCGTGTGTGTGCGTGTGCTCCCTGCTGCTGCCCATTCAAAATACCAATATACCAAATATCAACAAAGGTCCCGGGTGCCAGACTCAGTGGTAACTGCTTGCCATCCTCGCTTACCTGATTGGTTTAACATCAACACATCGATCACAGATATCAGCGGAAGGGTTTTTGTCGTGTCACAGCAGGAAAAGCACAGCAATAAATAATAAAACCAACGATGGCTGAATTGTATTCAGTTGCTTCAGTTTGCTGGTATTGTGCATGGCGGCTCACACTGTCGGAGCTTACTGAGACACTTGAATAGAACAGAGCTGTTGTTTATGTTATTGGTATCACCTGTGCTGACAAAGTCAAAAAGGCTTTTTGTGGCTAATGAATGAAGGAACAGTCACCCTGCCTGAACTTTAATCTCCAATTTTAAAAATAATCTTTGTTGGTGCTATGCAGCCTTAATCTTACTTAGATAGAAGATTCCCACTTAAGCCAGAGGTAGAGTTTGAGGTGAAGAAAGGAATCCAAGTCTCTCTTGAATATGTAACATTTAAAAACTCTGTTTTTAAAGCTGCTTATTATGAGCAGGAACACGCCAGATTAAGACATTTTGGCCATAAGATGGAAGACAAAACCCTGAAAACTTAGTTATGCAATCGCAAATGAGGAGCCAAAATGCCAAAATGAGATGTAGGAGCATTCATTTAAAATCAGTTGCTTTTTCCAACTGATTTTACATCAACATTAGAATAAAACTGTGAAGTTTTTTATGCGCTGTATGTGTGCTGCTACGTAGCGTTCAGAGGAAGGTGTAATGCAATTATGAAATGTTGATTTGGAGGCAAAGTTGAACATTGTTTGTTTGTAGAGTTGAGATTGAAAAAATATTCTGCTGCTATGAAAAAAAATCCCAAAGTTTAAAGAGCATCTTGAAACCTTGTTTTTGCTGGCCTCCAGTAGTTTAACTTTGCTCGCTGCTGCAGTGATGTAGAAGTCAACTTCCAGAGTGTGCCTGACTCTGCCTGACTCCACCTAACTCCCGGCTAATCCAAAAACGCACAAAGAGACGGGACCTGTGTGTGTGGAGCCAAGACTTCGGTGCATGGGTGAGTTATAGAAAATTTCATTTTAACTTAGGATTCTAGTGGGGTCGACCCGCTTATGGAGCCAGCCTCAAGTGGTCATTTGAGGAACTGCACTTTTTGGCAGGACTATGGTAGGACTTTGTGACTATCAACAGGGTAGTGTTGACCCAAATATACACTGCTGTTGTGCACTCACCGAACATGACGATCATAATTGTCGCCCGCACCAAAATACCCGTTGCTTTGCTCGCTTGGCTTGAAAATGGAAGTTTTACTGTCCTGTGTAATGCAACATGGAAATTAGGCTTCCGTTTCTGACCGTTTTGAGCGCACCATTCGGTTATAGTGCACTCCATGTTGCCATACAATGAGAATGAACAAGATAGCAGTGAGTCTGTACGGATGCGAATTGAGACACAGCAACTGTGTCATCACTATCATGACAGACATCTTTGCTTGCATCTCCTTTATTTGGAGCTGCAATAAGCAAAAAAAGACATTCTTTATTCTGACATATTTTATTTTATTTTCGCTCCATACGCTGGAGTTCTCCCAAAATAAACTCCCAGCCATGGAGCATTTGGGTGTAGCAAACATGCTCCCTTGCTTTTCTTTATATTGCCACATCTTTTTAAGTTTCCCAGTGTTTTCTCAAAACCTTTTTGTTTGCCATTTCCACTGAGAACATGAGTGGAGTTTCACTTCTTGCAAGAATGTAACCTGCTGTTACTGTGGAGTAACTCCGCCACCAACACAAAGCTTTTGATAGAACCCGCAGTTTTTTTTTTTTGACACCGGGTAATCTATCATCCCTCCATGTATCTACTCCAGTTCTTGAGACAGAAATATAGAGAAGAAAATTGTAAAGTTGTGAGAAAGAATCACAAACTTTATTTGTAATGTGATAAACAAGCAGAGTTATGTAATATAAATCAGTACAAATGAGGCCATATGGATGAACACACAAACATGCTTTGGTATTAGCATGACTCTCTCTAGAAAGAGCGCATCTCATCGACAGAGCTCAACATATGTGTGAAGTCATGTAGAAGTGTAGGCCATCTCCTCTGTTCTTGGTGGGGGGTCCCATGAATGTTGCATGTGGAATCACATCAGTGAATTAACATTTTAGAGCAGTGTAAATTGTGGATGACAGGAGGGAGGAGAAGGAGGGAGCAGGGAGGAGATTCTGGGAGGAAGCTGGGCAGATTTCAACACTACCGGCAGCCTCCTGCCGAGACGCTGCCTGTATCGTTTCAGGCTCTAAACACTTGAGCTGGAGAGGAACGAGCATGAGAAGACAGAGACGGGACGGATGAAGTGGGAACGATAGAGTGGGAGAAGTAAGACGGAGCGAGGAGGAGGACAGACTAGGAGAGAAGATAACATGGGGGCGGGGGGTGGGTGGGGGGTTAGAGAGAGGTGGTTGGAGAGTAAGAGAGCAAAGGGTAACAAACAAGATTTCACAGTATGTTCTCTCTGCAAGTGTGCAGCACCCAACCCACCAGATTAACACTATTCATTTTTACTGTAGATTTCCACACTTCAGAGGCCGATTTGTTCAGGCACCCCGCTGGCTTGCACAAGGTTTTGGGCAATCCGTTTCCGCATATTTAAAACTGCTGGCTTCAAACAGCTCCTCAGTTACGATACACTTAATACTCCTCTAAAAGAATCATTTTATTTCTTGAATGAACAGGTAATAATGGCCACTTTCAGGCTTGACCCTATTTTCCTCAGGATTTTACACCAAATGCGTGACGGTGTTAAAGAGGCTAAACTTTGGGTGTTTCTAGGATCAGTGATCCTATAAGTCTGTGTTGGAGGCATGTTTTTATGGCGCTCACGCACAGCTACAAAAACCCCCCCCAAAAAACAACATGAGCCAGGCATATTTGACTTCACACAGCATAGCAGATAACACACTGAGATCCATTTTTTGTGGAGTGAAATCAAGTGGATAAAGTGTATGAGGAAGCCAACCACATGTTTGACTGATCATGAAAGCATGTTTGCGGTATAGAAGTATTAAGCTGTATTTTTATCTGAGGAAACTGTATGAGCTTAGGATTTATATTACTATACGAACTCAAACTTTCTGCACATACTGAAGATAATTCAGACGCAGCGTGTGAGCGGAGTGGAGTGCGAGCGCGCGGGAGGATGTTGGATGCAGCAATGAGTGGATTTTTGTTTTGTTTTGTTTAGTTTTTTTTTTTGAGAAGTTGGAGCATCGCCTTATCTCCCACTCCAATGTCTCTCACACCGTGAGCTCGAAGCATTGCCCCGTTCCCCTCGTGTTGTCAGATATCATTATCAATATGTCAGATGTCCATGTGATTAAATCCACAGATTAACATGTATACAACCTCCTCATGTAATTCATGTATCGGAATAGTGCTTGAGAACATCAGCCTCCAAACAGTTTTGATACTGAGAGGTAAAATTATCCCGTAACTCATAAGAATAGAGCAGATATTACAGGAAAAATAGTTATATTATCAGATTTCTGCTTATTTTTTTATTTAAAATAATCAAATATCAGTTATCAACAGTCAATTTAAAAAAAAAAAAATTTGTGTGTTGAGCGTTTCTACAAAAATAATTTGAACAGAATGGAAGATTACTTAATCATGAAACTAAATCATCTGCATGTTTTGTGTTGGTAAATATAAGTGTTGCCTGTCTCATAAAAATATATATAATTTTGTTGTATGTGAAAATACATAAGGAAGGGATCATTTCAATATGTCAGGCACATTTCAAGTATCGTTAATTGTGTTTTAAATTCAATACAACTTTAAAAGATAAATACTGGATGTGGTTGCATGAGACCACCAAAGCCAATATGTTACGTGCTTATTACGAGGCAGGAGCAAGGAGCAATTTTATATTTGTTTAAGGAAATGATTAAAACGAATGAAATCATGCTTTGAATAAGAATTTTACTATGAAATTGAATATTTACTAAATATACAAGTATTAAAGTTTGAGTTTGCTTAAAAAAAACATTCATAATTAATATTTATTAAAAATTTGACACTCAAAAAGTCAGCTAATCTATTTCATCAGGACTGTGTGGATGTGGC
The DNA here is from genome assembly GCF_002814215.2 of Seriola lalandi dorsalis. Classification (NCBI taxonomy): domain Eukaryota; kingdom Metazoa; phylum Chordata; class Actinopteri; order Carangiformes; family Carangidae; genus Seriola; species Seriola lalandi. Next base: position 265,224 of record NW_019525241.1, on the reverse strand, counting down.
TTTACAACCCAAACAACCACACAACTGCCATCAGACTCTGACTCTGATGTTGCTAAATCCTGATTGGTGCACTGAAAAAATTTAACTTCACCTTTTTCCAACTGAGCCCCGCCCACTTTAAACCAGTGAGTAGAGATCAAAGAAAAGAGAAAACAAAGCAGAAAATCCCTCAGGAAAAATAATAAAAAGGCAGAGAGGAAGGTGACTGTGAAGCTTAGCTTTCAGGGCCTTTTAAGGTGACTGAACCTCCAATCAATTAAAGTATCTACAAGGGTTTTGTAGTTATTGTCCCACTGCTGAATTCTTAGTTAAGAAGTATGACATTTACTTAAGTATGAGATATTTTCATCAAAGCAGCTTTAGTCACTTGACCTTTCTCTAAACTCCAGCACTAATTGTGTGAGTGTTTCTTTGGCCGAACTTCAGAGCGACTGCAGCCGCTCTTCCCCCTCACTGAGAAAGGCTTAGGAGTCAAACATCATGGCACTGCTCTGCTTCTCCTGTGGCCTCTTTTCTGCCAGGTTTCCGGCTCCCCGTCGAGCCCCCGTCGCACCGCTGAAATTGAAATTAGGTATTAAACTCCATTCCGGCCTTGAACCCCGCTTTCTAAAATAAACCCACCTTTCATGCTCTCACATTGCTTTCTCTCTGTTGTGTTTGTGCTCCTGGCTAGTGGGACTCATGCTGCGCCAGTGGCTTGTGTGTTTGAATGTGTGTGAGCGTGTGTATGCGTGAACAGTACCTGTGGTTTTAATGTGTCCATTTGCGCAGTTTACTGTGTGAAGAAAAAGGAAAAGAAACGTATGGAGAGAGCACACAAAAAAGAAATCCTATTTGAAGAAATGAAAGCAGCTCAAAGATTTAATACCAGTTGCCATGGCAATAGAGTCATGCTACCACTTAATTTTTGAGTCCATTAAAATAAAGATTGACAGTAATGTACTGTTAGACAGAAGTGGAAATGTCAGGATGAAGAAAAAAAAATGGAGGTGTGATGTACAAGTATTAGCCTGGTGCTATGCTGAAACCGTGTTGCTGTCAGAGAGCTGCTGTGTACTGGACACAGGTTCTTTCTAAAAATACTGAGGCTCTGCCAGTGTTTCTCTTTGTACCAAGAGCGTGTGAACTATACAATGACAGACCAGACACAGGTTTACTTGAGTCTGCTATGTCTGTGTTTATATTTCATCCTTGTGGAACCGTTTGCAATTGAAATACAAATACTTTTTACCGTTATCTGTCAGGCAAAAATTGTGTACAGCAAAATGTACACAATGTATACAAGACTATAATTTTCAGAGATGTGATAGATAGAATATACCTCAAAGTCCTCCAAAAATAAAACAGGCATAATGTATGATTATGATGAAGATATTATGATGATGTACAATTCTGGATCAATTCCAATTCCAATCAATTATGGACTCCATAATTATAATAACTGCCTTTGTAAGAAAACCAACAGTGAACCCTGCACCACTGGACAAAAGTCACAACGTTTGCTTCAACAATAGACGTTTAGCCTGTGGTTGTGTTTTCATTTCATTATCCTCATACAAGCAGAAGTCTGTAATACGCTTCCAAATTATTACAGAAAATTAAAAAAAAACAAAAAAAACACAAAGCTTCATCCCCCGACAATTCTTTCTTTGTGCTCCACAGACATTGACCCTCATCAAGGCCAGGAAGCTTAACCGTCAGTTTTTAGTGTTTCATATTACATTTTATTGAACTACGAACATGAATGAATGTTTTGGGACTGGATTAAGGCCACGAAAAAGACAGTGACTTTTATTTTTTTTTGTTTTTCCTATTTATTAAATCGAGAATCGATTTTGAATCGAGAATCAGTTCTGAAATGAATCCTGACACTGAGATATGAAAGCAAATTGAATTGTGGATTCCCACCCATAATAAAAGAGGCCTCCCTTCGCAACACGTGCATTTTTAGGGGGTGTCATTGTTGTTGAAGGGCAATCATCACTGCATTCATTTATATGGTATTGAATATGTCCTGTAGGACCTACCAAAGCAGCAACCGCCTCAGAGGTCACAAGTCAAGTTTCAGTTGTCTTTTGAGATCTGTGTTATAGCTCGAGTCCCTTTTCTTTTTTAACTACAAAAGACATGCACTCACTCTCCATGCAGTTAACAGTGCAATTATTCCAAAATAGTAGGGTTGAAATGCGGAAACAAACACAAGTCATCTACGCTTCACTTCTCCTGCTGTGAACAATCACATAATCCACTTCCACTACTCCCTGTTCTCCTCTTCCTCCCCAGACCATTCTCACCTATTGACCATTGTTTGCCTCTGTCACAATGATCTTCGTCCCAATCAAAATTCCTCCTTCCATCCATTCTCACCTCCGATCTCTCTCTGCTTTTACTCTCTTCTCCGCCTATCATCTGCTTCATCCACAAGGAGGTTGAAAAGGCATCTTGAAAAGGCTTGGCTTTGGCAGCGTAGGACGGAAAACAAATTAGGAGTTCACAACTTCAAACGGAGCCTCACCAAGGCAACCCCTACTCTTCTGCCAAGGGTTTGCCTCGCTTGCTCTAAGACAGCCCGTGAGAAGAGTTTTAATAAGCGCGAGCTCCATCTGAAGTGTAATAAAGAAGGATAGTATGGCTACATTTATAATCTCCCTTTCATTTGACTATGGATTTGTTGCCTTCTCTGACACTGTGCACTTAGTTTCCCGGAAAAATACAGTTAATTCTGAGCTAAGGCTAAGATGGTGCGCCGGAAGTGACAGCAGATTAAAGTTTTGTCACTTCATCACACATTTGTCCAACTTTGTACAGCACCACCAGGAGTAAAAAAGTTTGGTGACTGGTGTAGCGTGAGATGTTGGAGCAGATAGAGAGAGAGAGAGAGAGAGAGAGAAACAAAAAAAGAAGATGTGCTCCAAGTTTCTTTCACAAGTCTCCACTGTATTCCACAGCTGAGAGCTTTACTGACTGCCTGAGAAATCTGCCTGAGAAATGTCAGCAATTACTCCCGTCAGCCGTCTTCCTCTTCCCTTGTTTACCTAGGAGACTATACCTCGCTATTATTGATCTGCAGTGTGTAAAAGGTCACAGGATTGAAGATGACAGCAGCCATAGTAACCATGGAGACTCTCTCTCTCTCTCTCTCTCTCTCTCTCTCTCTATCTGTATGGCAGAGCGCAGTATCAGTCAGTCGGTAAAACTTTAATGCTGGCTGCTTTGTTGTTCGGGTTTCTTTACAGGTGAGCGGGTTGTAATCTCCTCCCTGTTGCCTTTGCCCCCATCTTCAGTGCAAACGTGCATGCAGGGCAAAAACTCTCAGAGACACACACACACACACAACCAACAGAAATATGTAACACACTATCCTACAAGCACCAACCCAGGATTGATTTTTAGCCGTTTACGGACAGTGGTGTTTGTTCACTGCCAGAAGGGAGATTAGTTCACAGTCTCTCTGGTGTTCCGTCAGCTTGGATCTGTAGTGTTTGATAAATCATGTTTCTACGGGGCAGCTTAAGCTTTACTCTAGGACTGATGCAGTTCCATTAAATTCAAAGTATTTATGGTAAAATGTGGTAAATGTATGGATCGAGATGGACAAGATGACTTGGCTAAAGTTAGGGGAAGATAATGCAAGACCAATGTAAAGACCTGCACTCCCAATCTGTAATTCTTCATTTTATTATATTTTTCAATAATAGACCCTGTTTACACACAGTTTGTTAGCCAGATTCATTGCACCTTTCTCGGTTTTCCCCGGACACTGTAGATAAAGATGGGTGTAGCCTCTGTGACGTCACCCATAGGTTTCTGAAGAGTAATTTTGTGGGCTGCTCTGCCGTCGCCATCTTAACAGTGCCTGACCCCATCTTACTCCCGGATAATCCCAAAATGGGCAAAGAGGCGGGGTGTGAATATGTGGTAATCTGTGATGATTGACTCAAGTTTGGAGCCAGCCTCAATTGGTCATTTGAGGAACTGCAGTTTTTGGCACTTCGGTGTCATCTTCATTTTTCAGCCCCAGAGGTCGCCGCTTGGTTTTCCCGTGCCACAAATCAGGCCCTACTCCAGTCAAATAGGTGGTGGTGATGTACTTGATGCTGGAAACAATGCCAAAACCATCAAAAGAAGAAAAGAAAATGTAGAGTTTAGTAGTTAAATAACAACAGCAACAGCTTAGATAGCTAGCCAACAACTTTCCATCAACTAGCATGTGGATGACTTGCATGGATGGACTACAAGCAAGACGTTTCATCGTCTTCAGAGGCTCTCTTTCACTCTGCTCCCTCACTCATACAGATTATTCAGAGGTTGCACTGATCAGAGATCAGGTAATCGCTTCAACAGTATGTGGGACAAGATTTCATTGATTTGTTCTTGCATTCTGCAGCACAACACATGCACTTCCGTGTTTCTCCCCCCTGGTCTTGTTCAGTAGGCTTTACACTGGGACATCACAGACTTAAAAAAAAGAAATCTCTTTTCTAGGCTCTGCATAAGTTTTAAAGATATTAAACCCCCATGTTTAAAAATTGATAATACAAAGAAAGTGAACATGTATAAAGTCTTTTGTGGTCTACGGGGATGTTTTTTTGCTGTAGTACTGCAGTTGACCACTGAGGCAAATGAATCATCAAGACTGACAGCACATATCCAGCTCTCTTTATACATCCATGGTTTGATTGTAAGTGTCGAAATAGCTGGATTAGCTGTCTACCCTGTCACTTTACGGGAAGAAAGATGGTAATTTTAGTTTAATTACAGTGTGACTTCAGCTGCCATAATCACAGGGGACACTTCCTGTCGAGCCACAGAAAGCTTAGTGACGTAGTTCCACTTAGGAAAAGTAAAGATTTGTTGTGTATCTTGAAGAGAATAAAGCAGTTAAGTGTTTTAGACCACCTTCTGTTGTATTTTGTAAATGTCTCACGTTGTGATTAAGTGTTGTGGTAATCTATGGTTTTCAATGACACAGCAAATTTCCTTTGGTTATTATGCTGGCCAATAATGTAAAAAAATATACAATGTGAGGATACCAAAAAGAATTGGATTTTCATTGGACACATTTTACTCCTTTGTGTAAAATGTAATGTTACTGCACCAGGTGTGCCCCTGAATTGAAAGCACCATCACCAGCTAGTAAACAAAGTCCTTTAGTTTCTCTCATGTTCCACTGTTAAGCTTATTTGATTATTATTATTTGATTTAGTTTGCATGTTGTTTTCATCAAGTTCTTTTTCCAAGTGGGCATGATCTTTGCTGAGTGAGTAATGTATGTAACCACAAGCATCCAGCAGGGATGAGCGCCCCAGAAACAGGCCTCTGCACTCAGGCCCACTCAGCAAGAGCTAGACAGCTGGTAGTCACACCACTGGGAGGTTCGGCTCAGTATAAGGAACAAAAACAGGATGGCTAAATCCCTACTGTGTGAGTAAGAGTGCTGTTGCTGGAACATGCGCCTGGATGATACTCCTGGCCCTGATCCCAATCCTCTTGATTTCTGCTCCAGTCAATGCAGCCGTGCTGGAGGAAGTGATTGAAAACTCCAAAACTGTGAGGACCCCTACCTTTGTGAACACCTACAGCATATGGCAACAGACATGCCAACCTGGTCAAATTTGGTAAGATATTCACTGAACACATACATATGTTATTATGTGAACTGACTTGGGAAGTTTATTCTAATGTCATTGGTTGTTGCTGTTACAATGGCTTAAATGAGTCTCTTGAAATGGCTCCCTCGCTAATTCAGTTATATACTTGTGTTTCATGGCAATTACTGATTTGAAATTATAGATTATCTTAAAGGAACAATTTGCTTTATTTACTTGGAGTTGGATGAGAAAATTGAGACGGCTCTCATGTCTGTATGGTAAACATGATACTTCCGCCAGCAGCCCGTTAGCTTAGTTTAGCACAAGCACTGTAAATGGGGAAAACAGCTAGCCTGGCTCTGTCCAACTCTAATAAAATACACCTTTCATCACTTCGAAAGCTCACTAATTACATGGCATATCTGGTTCTTTTAATCTTCTAATGACAAAACTCCAGGAAGTTACTGCAGCCAGACAATAGGCTAAGTAGCTGTTCTAAAGACCACAGGGTGTCATTTAATCACTTCAGTTTTTGTATGAATTAAACAAACAATATATGATGTCTGAACTAGTGAACTAGAAGTACTGGTAGGCAGATAATTTTTTATTTCTGGACTAAGCCAGTCTTTGTGCTAAGCTAAGAGGCTGTAGGCTGTTGCCTTATATTTACATTTAAGATATGAGAGTGGTATAAATGTTGTCATCTAACTCTCAAAATAAGTGAATAATTTCCCAACATGTCAAACTACTTTGTTTGAGTTGTCTTAAATGTCTTGTCCTTATTTATTTTTAACTCAACTGCAAATAGCACACAGAAATTTTGCAAAGCTGCAGCATGGCTGATAATGCTGTTAAATTAAAATTTTTTTGTGTATTTCACATATTCTACTTCTATACTTTCCTCTCCAAAATAACACTTTGTGTGGTTACACAGTGTTGATGCCAAGGCGAGATGCTCAAGCCAGCTATACTCCAATTTGCTTGGAAAATAAAACTTAATTTCACATATCTATAGCTCATAGTTTATTTGTGCCTTGTGTGAAGTGCTCATTTACTTTGAATAAAAGGAGGGGAAAGTAGCATATATCTTATAATGTTTCAAAAGTACAAGAGAAAAAAGTAATACAAACCATTTAAATCATTAATGTTCAAGGCTCTATCCCCTAAAATAGTACTAGTTTGTATCAAAACATTCATTTGTTCAAGTTCTAATCTAATCAAACAACTGCCAATTATTAAAGTCGTCAATTCCAGCTGCATCTCTTAGATCAACCATTTTATGCTCAAAATTCAAATCAAGATACTTTTGTACATTTCTGTATTTTTCATTATTTCTACTATTCTATTTTTACATATTACCCTTTCAAAGAGTGACCGCAGATAGAATGGGCACCATTAAGCATCATAAATCCAGCCATTAGTGAAGCAACATATCTGTTTTTTTTTGCAATTTGCAGCTTCTCATTGCACCCTTTCATGCATAATGTAATGGTTTTAGTCTGAATGATCAGAGCAGAGGAGAAGTGAGCGGGGAGATCTCGGCTAACAGCTCGTTATGCCGTGCGTTCCAGTAGCTCATCAGTGAGCAGCCAGTCAGCCATTAAGTGTAATATGTTATTAAATATTTATTTGGTCCAAGGCTACTGCTGTGCTACATTAGATCTACATGTTCGTCATTAGAGGACATCAGCTGCATTATGAATGTCGGATGTGAAGCACAGAGGGCATGGTGGAGTTGAGGTTAGAAAGGGCAGCTGACAACCAATCACCTGCTGTTTCACTCACAATCACTGATAATTGTATTGTCCTGGAGATGACTAGTGGTGTCTCATGTAGGCTTATTACAGTCTTTGTGTTTATCACTGCTGAAGCGCCTGTGTGCAAGTTGTTCACCTGAGACCTAAAGTTTCTGCTTTGCTTTCTCTTGTTGCATGTTAGTTGTTACAGTTTAGCAACAGACCTCCACTGTAGGTCCGGACTGAAATACCTCAACGATGGATTGCCATGAAATACTGTACAGACATTCATGGTCAAGGAGGATGAATCCTTTTGACTTTTATGACTTTTATAACCCTAACCCTAACCCCTGACTACTGACATTCAAGTGCTAATGACATTCAGCAAATGTTAGCAGCAAATGTAACAAAGCTAAAATGATGAACGTATACATTATATCTGCTTAGCATGCGCATGATAGGATTGTGCCCTTTTGACCTTGTTGCTATTGACACGTTTATGTCATATTGTTTAATCCATAAATACAAGCATCTGTTCACATCAGTGTCTTGTAGACTTGTAATTGCAAATTGGAGATAGAGCAACAGACATGTCAACAAACTGCAAATGCGGCTTGCAATGCAAAAATCCAATAATAACACTAATATAACAAACTGCTGCAAATCCTTAACACAACAAAAGAAGCTAGTTTAGGCTGTTTACTTTATCTGGTGTGACTACAAAGTCAGCACTAGGGCTATCCACCTTGGAATAATGTGTGAACATTTCCAAGTTGGATTAAGAGGTGTTTTTCTAGTCCTTCTAGCAACATTGTGAAAATGCAGCATGTGCTAGTGTAGGCATTTGGTACGACCTCACAGAACTGGTAAGACGTTTAGAGTTGTTTAAATTTGGTAACTTGTTTAAATTTCCACCAGGAGAGATCAGAACGGTTATTCATGTTGACATTAGCATTTAGCCCAAAGCGTTGCTAGTGCTTGAGGCTACATACAGCCTCACTTATCTGCTATGGCTGCAGTCTCATAGTCTTGTTTGATTTAATAAGATGCATCAACATTTAATTCACGAGTTAGCCAAACAGCAATATTAAACTGTTGCCTGTTACCTATTGAACATAAGACCTGGTGGAACAGATAGGTATGACATACCCTCCCCAGGAAGATGCTAACAGGCTCTGTGACAAATTCCCTCCCACTCCAATCCTGCTCTACCTGGCCTGAACTGCTTCCTGTGTGGGAGAAGCCTCTGCATCTAAAGCCGGCTCACCAAAGAAGCAGGCTGGCTGCCTTTGCCTTCAGTAGTTTGGACTGTGTGAATAATCTGTTGAATAAGTCTGTTCTGTTTGGTTGGTTCAGAATGACTTCATCGTTGGTTACCTGCTGTGTAAATTAAGTTTCTGTTGTGGTTATGTTGTTTCGTTAAAACGTTTGGACAGTATTTATATTTGCAGTGAGGGTCTATCTTTGTTGAATTATGAATTTATTGTAATCCCCTCCCAGACAGTCCTGGTTCAAACACTACATTGTACAAGTGTTGAGGTGTATTGGCTGGATAATATTTGGAGTGTGTATGCTCATATCTAGGTTTGCTAGCCTTCAGATTCAAGTCCCACTTGGACCTGGTTTTATCCTGCTTCAGCTCTCGAACAAAGCTCATGGGATTCACGGTGAACTCTCCTGCCTTCAAGAATTTTGTGGATCCATTATCTTTGCTGTTTTTTTTCATCACAATACACAGGGTCACACAGAGAGTTTCTGGTACACTGGATTAATGTTACCTGATGAACAACAATTTTTTTTCAAAACAATTACCCCCACAGGACTTAGTAGACATTGGCAGCTCACGTCTGGTATTTCAGAGCAAGTTTGGACTGCAAATGCCCTCAGCACTGCAGGGCTACAGTACATTGCTACAGTACATTGCTACAGTACATTGTTGTTGTACATACAACATAACAATTCAGAATTAGACAAAAAAAGGGCTAGAATATCAAAACTATTGTGTTACTACAGCACTTATTCTTTAAGGCTGTTTGGCCCTGTTTCTGTTTGAGCTGTACATATTATACTATACATCCCAATTCAAATCTATTAAGAGCATTCTTCCAAAGCTCAGCATCATATCTTAGAATACATTTTGGCTTATTACTGTTTTTATAGCTCTTAAACTTTGGGTCTCAATTTTGCTTCAGGTTTCAACTTTAAACCTGTTGACTGCAGCATTAATATTTAGAGACTTGATAATGAAAGTAGCTCTAATACAGAACATTAGCCCTGTAGTGCACAAGCTTGAGTTTTGGGTGAAAATGCAGCTTAATACAGTAATTACATTTATTTACTGCTACATAACCTCCAGCAGCGAAAAGCAATGTTCTCTCAGCATTAAGGGCAACCCAGCATTTCTGAAATAATAAAGGCGGAATATTGTGTGTTTACAGTGAGTATGTTTGTGTGTTTGTGTAGTTGTGCCTGGATGTAAGTGTGTGTCTATATTATCATGGACTCAGTGAGGCACAGGAGGAGTGCTAAAAAGTGAGCCCCTTACTATACAAACACACACCACAGTGAGGTGCCACTATGCTGAGCTGTGCTGGATGACTCGACATGGTTTACACTATAGACCTCACTGCGGGATGCATTTAGACACACATATACACACACACACACACACACTCGCACACAGCAGGGTCCAGCCACAGCTCATTACTGCCGGTTGAAATGGAGTGCAGCACACACACTGGGATTAAATGGGTAAATAGCTCAAATAGAACAGTGTGAGCTGGTGTCTGGACACCAAACATGCGCGAGTCTACGCAGGACAGAGGTACAGAGGTCAGAGACAGCGTGAGTTTAGTGATTACTGAGTGACACCCACACTCCTCTTGCTTCACTGTTTACACATAAACCTCAGTCACCCTGTGTGTCAAAGCTGGAGGTTGGATATCTATATCCACAGTGGCACAGAGCATTCTTCACACACCACTGAGCGATAGCCACATTATACAGTGCAGAAAATCCTGTTCCAGCTTTATCAATATCCGGCCCTGAAGCCAAAAACCCCCGCCACAGCCAACAGAAAAATATGACTGTGGGAGACAGAGAATATTCATCATCACTGGGGAGGAAAGGTTGGCTCTGGGGAAACTGCAGGTTGTTTGTTCAAGCCAGACAATGTTGTGTTTGTTTATTGTTGAGGTCTCTAGCCAGCTGGCTTCCCCTCCATTGCCACAGGACAGGAATAATGGACAGCGTAGCAGTTGGAGGAAAATCAACTACTTTTTCTTGCGCTTCTTCCTCCCTAATATTAGTTTGTTTGAGCACAATTTCTCTTCCTCAGCCACACCGTGCTAAATGTTGTTACACACATGCACAGCTGTGAGCTGCCCTTGTGCAACACTGGTCCTGTGCTGCTGGCCAGAGAGCTGCTACACTGATGCTGCTGAGGGAGTTAGTTGCCTTTTTCACCTTGATAGAAGCCGCTGAGAGACCAGAGGGAGGATGCTATTCATGTTTTTCCCTGTCAAGACTTAACTGCATTCAAGCTGGTGAGGCTTTTGCTCCTAGGTTGTTCTTATACCCACAACATGTACTGAAGGGCAAGTTAGGACTTTGGTGGGCATGGCCAGACATCATTCACTGAATAACTCTTGGCATTATCCAGTCCCAGCAGTCTGCCGATATCTGATTTCCACAGGTGTGACATGAATAAATGTGGAATATCTGCATGTCATGTTATGTAACCCTATTCTCTACAAGGCTATCTATGAAATTGTCACGTAATGTTCATTATGAAAATATGTAAACATTTTTTTCAATTAATTCTTTCTTGCCAAGAGTGAGGTGAGAAGATCAGTATCACTCTTTCTATACGCTAAATATGAAGCTAGAGCCAGCAACCGATTGCTGATATGCTAGCTTAATGTTTAGCATTAAGACAAAACTATTCCTTCAGACAATGCCATTATAATAAAACAAAACTGAAAAAGGATACCAAGGATGCCTTGCTGATTTCTTTCAGCTTGTCAGTGCAGCAGTGCAGGAATTAAGCGGAAAAGTGTACGAGGCACCTTCTCATAATTATCTCTCTTTTTCTGTATTTTTTTGTCAATTGATCCATTTGTTGATGCATTCATTTATTTATTTGTATTTATTTTTTTTTTGTAAATCATATCATACAAGCATGGCCATGAAACCATGAGTGAAAAGATCATAAGAGAGAGCAATAAGATCACTTGGGGAAGTACACTACATTAGGAAAAATAATAATGCTGCAAAAAAAAAAAAAAAAAAAAAAAAAAAAAAAGGCAGATGAGGATTGACTGTGCAGCTCTGACCTACTGAACTGAGAGACTTTCACCTCTGGGACGCCAGAAGGAACCGAGCCCAGTCCATGTGGACATCAGTGCCTGGGCTGGCATACAGCTAGACTATGGCCTCTTCATGCTTCTTGCGCTCTTGAACTGACAGTGTTTGCTGCCCTGCCAGTGAACTCTTGCATCTGCCACATTTCTTTACATAGACACACTGACTGTTCTGTAATATAACATGATTCTGCGGTCTTTAATTGTATATACAGAGACTGAGGGAGGATGTTCTCTTGCTTTTCTCACTGTATCTCATTACTCTTCTCTTTCTTTCTTTTTCATCCTATTGTATATTGGGGCCACCAGATGATGTTGGAAGTGGAATCACTAATTGCAAAATGATGTTCCCTTCTACTCTTATCTTGTTGCATGCCCAATTGGGAAATCATACAAGAATTCTTGTCACTCAACAAATTGTACCGTATCTTGTAATGCGATGAGTGAACAACTCTTACATCTTCATTTTTACATCTTAAACATTGCTCTTGTTGTGCAAAAGAGGCAAAAGCTCTTTTTTCTTTTTTTTATTACAACTGTATTTCAAAGTTATGGTCTTATTGATTTAAGTATGTAGCTGTTTTATTTGTCCATGCTAGTGTGTGGCTCTACGGATGCAATATACTTTGTGTTTAGTATTAATTAGCTGATGTTACCATGCTAGCATGCTAAGACAAGATAGTGAACATGATATACTCAACATCAGCATGTGTTAGCATTGTTATTGTGGGAATGTTGCTATGCATTAGCACTTAGACTCACAGAGCAGCTAGCATGGCTGTAGTGTCTTTAGCTCTCTACCAGGAAAGATCAGAATGGTTTCTCTATTGTATTATTCAGGTCATTTAAATTATAAATGTTAACAGGCAATCAGTGAAATACTGAGCTGGTTTTGCACTACATTAACTTACAAAAAGATGACAATGTGGCAATCAAACTGTGTGGCCAGTGTTGTGATGACTTTTTTATATCCCCACAAGTGAGACTTTCAGTCACTCCAGAATTAACTGCCAATTCAATTCAAAATTGAACTTCATTATTCAAAGGATGGAATTCATTTGGTCAGAGGTGCAAAGAGTACACAGAAGCAGCACAAAGATAGATAGAGTTAATCAATAGAGACCATCCATAAAAGGAATAATACCTAGAAAAAGCTGTACAATTGTCATCTCAGGCCAGTGTGATCTTCTTCTTTACCCACTGGATTCCAACTATCTAACTACCCATTCTTTCAAAATAAGAATATCCCTCTCCTATTAAAAATGTACAATGTGCACAATAAGACTGGCAAAGTAGATATTGCATTCAGTGCAGCAGTGCTGACAGCTGTCATTACAGGTTGGACAGAAGGCTGTTGTTATTGAATGCTGTGACAGCCACAGACACAAAAAGTTGCATAAGTGTTGTAGTTTGATCTTATGTTGCAATACTCTGCTTCTGTGGAACAAAGCTGTGTGACCGGTTTCTGTTCATTCTGTAGTTTGTGACAAGACTTAAACATAATACCAAAGACATTGATAAACCAAACGCTGAGACAACGAATCGTAAAAAAAGTACATGTTGATCCATTATTAAATTATTTAACTGACACAAAAAAAAAAAAACTTGTTGCTGCAGTGTTTTCCCCTAAACATTGTGGAGAAGCAGCAAACTTTGGTTTTGATTTTCAGTTAAAAACAAAGAAAAAGTTAAAAGCAGGCAGTTGATGAACTTGTTAAACTGCAGTGGCAAGTTGTTGCTACAGGGCTCTTGTCTTTTTCTGTTGAACCGCGGGTGCTGTCACTGCTCACCCTGCACAGTTCATCTTTTCCTAGTTCTATCTTTTACTCACACTACTGCCACTGATAAATGAAACAGTACTTCTGAGAACAGGGAAAATGTTCAATCACAATTTCTTTAGTTTAGAAAGTTTAGAAAAACCTAAAGGTGTGCCTATTTGCTGTTTAAGGAAAGTTCTGATTCAAGGTTCTCTACATACAATATATATATTGTATGTAGAGAACCTTGATAGGTTGAGAGTGTACATATATAGTATATAGTGTATATATATATATATATATATATATACACACACACTCTCAACATTTGGAACTTGGGACTTGCCTTTTGAACTTCTTGAAATCTTATGACAGTTTATAGTAACAATATATTTTGCTTCCACAGAGTATTTTTGGGCAGCGTTGTGTCTGTGTGACGTGTGGTCAGGCCCACAGTGTCCTCTCCTCTGGCTGGTCAACAGAGCTTAGAAACCAGGGAGGAGGACAGTGAGATGAGAGAGTGGTTGATAATGAAAAGACCTTCACCAGATATTCTTACTGTCCTTTTTTGAGTCCCTGGGGTCCTTGTCACAACCCTGTGAGGCAACATTAATCCATATGTCGCAGGTAAAGTATGTCCAAGTAATGCGATGTATTGCTAATGAGTTTGATAGTATAACTATGAGTATTATAGTATAACTTAGTATTATTCTGTTCTCTGTCAAGCTCTGTAAAAACATCTGTGATTACCATCAGAATCACGCGCCTTTGATTTTGCGCTCAAACCTTCAGACCTTCCCGGGGTGTTCTGCATGCTTGACACAGCTGGAATCATAAAAAATGCATTAAGTGTATGTTCATCCCAAGCGGCTACTACCACGGCTGAGCGGTGAAGGCAGTGCAGGAGTGCCTTTAGATGTAGTTTTCTTAATGGCTGCTAAACGCTGGCTCTGACAAAACTGATTGTTTAGACGTCAATTAGTCTTGACAGCTTTCTCAAAATTCATACTCAATTATTTTCGCTGTATATGAAGTAAGGGTCTTAATTTAATTCCATGTTTTCTAATATGTGGTCTACGATCAACTGGTCTATCCCCCGTCTTTATCAACTATCCACCTAACCAGCTGAAGCCAACTGGCTTCAGAAGTGTTTGATGCACATGAGCAGAGGCTTATACATTCCTGGCTCAGAGTTTGGAAGAATTGATTATAACGCAGTGATACCCACTGAGTTGAAATGCTGAGGTGAAGGCTGAGAACCAAACTGAAACACAGCTCAACACAGATGCCCATGAAGATTAGAGAGAACTGATGAGATACTAGAACATAGTGACGTCTGTGCTGTGTTTAATTTGGCACTGTGTTGTTGCCACCATGACAAAGAAATTGCTTAGTTTCTTGTTTTAACTATAACTATTTGTCCTTATAACAAAGGGAAGGTATAACCTGGAACGTTTTTCGTAAAAAATAAATAAATTGGTGTCTCATAATAAATGGAACATATGTATATAACATGAGATTATTTTTGTTCTTTAGTTTTACAGGGGTTTGGTCATAAACCAAAGTATTTAACAACTGAAAAGTCAGGGCATCACTAAACTCATTAGGATACGTCTTCTGGGGACCATGACTGTCTGTACATTTTGTGCCAGTCTACTTGGTCCATACTGAGATATTTCACTGGATAAAGGTCAACTTTGACTTGCTGATGGTGCTAGATGAAATGTCAGAGAATCATCAAAGTCAGCACAACTCATCCTCTGGGCACCAAGGTTACTTGTACAAAATTTTGTGCCAATCCGTCCAACAGTCACTGCGATATATGATTCTAGATGACAATGGCTAAGTGACCGATGGACAGGCCAATGCTGGCATCCCTATAGCCAGGCAGCCAGCATGGCTAAACACAAACATGAAAACCATCGTATAATATATCAGCACACACAGATATATCGATAGAGTGTATAAAATTCTTGGGTAGACAGAGATATTTTTTATTAAAAAAAGAAAAAATCCAAGCCATTATAATATTGATAGAACCACCACATATGGGGTTTTTATCATGTAAAGACAGTCTTCTGTAACATGTTAAGTGACTTGTTACCAGAAGGGAATCACATTACTGTTAGCACTACACATACTGATGATGAATGATATCAACATAACATTTCAGAAGGCAGTACGTACTCACACACTCCTGACCTACATTAATATATGCATCCCAATCCCTTAAGGACAGAAACTGAATTCACACAGTTGTCTTTCTACTGTCTTCACACACACACACATACTGAACACGTGCACACATTTTCATACATATACTCTAGAGGGACATTAACTGCAGATTAGAGGAAGCACAGGCACAGACAGAGAGCCGCTTCATTACTGGTGGCATTTAGCAGAAGGACCCCAGCACCTTATCCAAGACAAATGCCAGTGTGCGGCACACAGTACCACCTATTATATACTGACATCTGTGGAAAGGTTAATACAGTCCTTAAGTGGAGGAGATGCTGGCTGCTCTGCATCGCTTTGGTTTTCTCCACTTTCATTGGTCCATGTGGTGTGAGGGGTGGAAAAAGGGGGCATGTGCAGGGCCAGTGTGCTTGTACCCCCTTTTTGTGCTGTATGCATTGTTTCGTGACAGTGCCTTTGAGTGCATGTTGATGGGGAACGGTAAAGAACGGAAAAAAAATCTAATTGTGTAGGTGATGAAGGAAGAACCAAAAAAAAAGATGACAAGCGACAGTGCAGTTTAATTTGATAACAGAGTCAATCCAATTAATCAATTCTATACTTCACTGGTAACCAGTGATGAGAGGCCAGGGGAGACGTGGTACCAGTGAGGAGTCCCGCTGCTGCCTTTTATAGCAGCTGCAGGCGAGATAAGGATGACTGACAGAGAGGAAAGAAAAGCATGAACTATGATTTTCAACAGAAAGAAATGATTTTCATTTCCGAAGGATGAAGTTGATTTATTTATCAAATTTTAAAAGATTCATAAAAATTATTATTTTTTTTTGTTTTGACATCCCCATAAAATACTGAATACTGGTATTAATTAATTAACCGCAAACTGTCATTCATCAATCACTTAATCAGTGATTCACACCTGGAAGTATGTAATGAAATAGCACTTTATCAATGTACTCTAATTGCAAATTGACATATGCCACATTCCTGCCTGTTTTTCCCCCAGTAAGTCTAATTCAGCCATGCGTAGGGTTTATTGGATGATATTAGCGCAGCTTAAATGATGTTGTATCTACTTGGCTCTATGTTTTTCTGGTATATTTGAATCTAGTACTGGGATGACACGGATGAACAATTTCAGCATCAACAGACAGGCTGTGATATTTGCAGTTAACACGAAAATGTTGTTATATTACGCACAATGATGGAAAGTAACTTAACTTACTGTACATAAAGCTACACTGTGGAGGTTTTTTTTTTTTTTTTTTACGAATAGCAGTGCTGTGAAGCAATGCTTAGGTCCCTTACTCTGTACATGCACACAAGGGCACAAAGACAGTGAAGAAGCTCACTCCTGGCAAGCAAACATGAATGTAAACCACTAACGGGATCTGCAAGAAAATGTAATTGGGTTCTTTGTGATGTACCTTTAAGTGTATTTTCATTTTGTTCTGCTTTGAAATGTAGTGAAACAGAATTATGAAGACAAATATTTTACCTTTTCCACCACATTTACTGTATTAGATACTTGAAGATCAAAATTTAATATAAAACAGATTATAACCGTATAAACTATGAATTCCCAACAGTTTATGAACTCTTAGTAAAATTTGCTCCACCTTGACAAGTAACATTTAAATGCTGTTTATACAGTAATACATCAATAGTAATAATAATCCAATAATATAATGTAACACTGAAGAGGGTATTCTGCCACAGAATTATGTGCTTACTTTTTATACCTTACTTTTGTAACCTCTATTGCACCTTCATTTATGTTTCTAAAAGTTTCTATAGGAATTATAGGACCTTTACTTAATGTAGTTTTATACCGTGATGTTGCGACTTTTGCTTAAGTAAAGGATCCTAATGTTTGTTCCACTCCTTGTTATACAGCTTGTAGTCCCATGCTTGAATCTCAAGTTGTAAGATCACCAGCATGTGAGTTATTCCCTGTAGTTTCATGTCAGCCATTCCCCAAGCTAATGAAGTTACCTGGGACCAGTGCTTCACAGCATTAAATGTCAAATGCTAATTCTACGAACAAGCTTGTACAGTGTAATAAGTAAAAATTTGTGCACTCTGGGCCTGAAACAATTGGATTATGCTGCACGAGCTGTTTAGGGAAATCTGACACATTTTAATGTGTTATTTGGCAATGCATTAAACTTTTAATGTGTTATTTGGCGATATGTTGTAATGTGTGGGCTGTGGGCTTATCTATCTGTGAGTAAATCCACAATTCCAACATTGTAGGAGGGAGCTGATGTGGGACTACAGGGTCCAAGTCGTTGTACTTATGATTTCTTACTGTCAAATTTCCCTGATATTGGTGCAGATTTGCTTGATTAGAGGAAAATATTCCATTTGGAAAAAAAAAAAAAAAGGTAACAACGCTCCTCGTTTCTTTGCTCCTGTGGCCTGGTGTCACTAGAAACCAACTGTTACAGGGCACCACGACATCCCCAAGGATATTACAAAAAAAAAAATGTGTAGACTCCTGTTTCTGTTTCTTGAATAAAAAACCCCCGAAAAACCCAGTGCCTTTTGGCGTGCAGGGATAAGAGGGAATCAAAGCAACCACGTCTGTAGGTAAAAGATTAAATTAGGGATTTTCAGTTGACTGCCTGAGGGTAAGGAAGCCCCTCGGAGACAGTTTAAAAAAAAAAAATGTCACGACTTTTGTTTTGAAACTTCATCTATGGTACCGGTTAGCACACCTTTGAAGGGCTGTGTGCTGAGAGAGTAATTAATATAAGTGGAATTAGAGTCGTTAATATGTATGGTATGAGAGTTGTTAATGGAAGCGGAAAAGGGAATTCTTAATACAGTGGAATATGAGCACTTAATGATCTTAGAGCTGATCTTTAAAGCTGGAGATGTTAAAGAATAAAATGATGTATGTGGATGTGAGGATGTGGATGTTGGCTCCAGTCAGAAGCAGGCAGCAGTTTGTTACAAGTGCAGCTAATCGGGTTAACAGAGGGATACTCACTAGTGACTGGCTGCTGTGTGTTTGGTGAAAAGAATTTCCGGCTGAGCTGAATTAACAGATGGGATGAACTGAGGGTCACATGAGAGAGTTAGAACTGATGAATGAGTGATATCAACTGAAAATATATGAAACCAATGAATGAAGGAGGTGGGTGGGAAAGGACAGAAGTAGTGTTTCTAATTGAACATTCATTAATCTCTATTTAGTAACCAAGGTAACCTCTATCTCTGGCTTTGGGCACATGGTTG
Organism: Seriola lalandi dorsalis; assembly: GCF_002814215.2. Classification (NCBI taxonomy): domain Eukaryota; kingdom Metazoa; phylum Chordata; class Actinopteri; order Carangiformes; family Carangidae; genus Seriola; species Seriola lalandi. The sequence continues at coordinate 246,343 of NW_019525241.1, read as the reverse complement.
TCTAACATTACTCTCCACCTCAAAAGCCAGTCTGTAACTACCTCTATTATATCACCTGTTGTAGTGTTTTTTCCTGGATGAAGGGTGATGTGAAGATGTTTCATTACATAACATTCTCCTATGTTTTTGTTAATTGTGAAGCTAACCACCAGGTAGCTTAGCTTAGCATAAAGACTGGAAATATGGGGGAAACGGCTTCTATTTGTCTCCAGACACATATCAACTTTCTCATTTGGCCAAGATCAGTGGTCGCCAACAGATACAATAAAACCTGGCTCACATATTATTTATAATCAAATTCTTTTTTTAATTGTATATTATTGGGCTGATAGCCCCACATTTAGCTATAATGTCCAAATAGAAAATCTATCCCCGCCTGAAGAATGTTTATTATACTTATCCATGTTGAAAGTGAATGGCAGACACAAACTCCTAAAAATCTATTTCTAAAACAAATTACTTCCTCTAGCGATTCTGCCTACAAAATAAAAGCTCAAGAAAGTTTTTCTTGCAGCAATGCCTTATTTCAAGCTATTGTCGGCTTTTATTCTGAAAAGTTCTGACAGGAAGTTCCAAAGGTTCTGTTGCTTGCTTGACAAACATCTGAAATAGAGGACATACAATGTGTGATACGAAAAAAAACACCACAACATATAATATGTGACAGTGGGCCAGAGCAGTAGCAAAGCAAATTCCAGCTACATTTTCATCAATCAATTTCTTAACGTAGCCTTTGATTATGTTCTGGCCCGCCACCTAATGAATTAGTAAAATTGTTCCGAGGCCAAACTGACCTCCCTGTCTTAGATCCTCACTCCAAATGTATTCATTTGGACTGAAAAGCACATGTGCCAAATTAGCATCCAGCACATGTAGCCTACGTAAACTTAAATAGTTGGACATTTTGGGAAATACACTTATTCACTTTCTTGCCGAGTGTTAAATAAGAAGATTTGTCCATCATCTAACCCGAACACAAAGCTACAGCCAGGAAACATATAGCTTGGCTTAGCATCAAAACTGGAAACATGAGGAAACAGCTAGCATGGCTCTAGCCAATGGTTAAAAAAAAAAAAAAAAAAAGGTCGTCCTGCCTGCGTCTGTACAGCTCACTAATTAACACATGATATGTTTTTTGTATAATCTGCACAAAAGTCGATAAAAACTGTCAGTCACATAAGCCCCTGCGAAGCAACAATGTCACTTTTTTTACACCTTGGTTTTTCTGCACTTCCTATGAAACAAATGAGATGAAATGTGATAATTAGCAGTGGTAGAGATGGTTGTAGGTGGACAGGGCCATGCTAAGCTAACCGTCTCTTTACTTCAGATTTATATTTAGCGTATGGACTGTGGTATCTCTATTCTCTGCCAACTCTCGGCAAGAAAGTCAATAAGCGCATTTCCAAAAATATTCATTTCATTTCATGTCCAACTATCCAATTAAATTCTGACCTTTAGTTTAACCTTGTCCCCTTTTTTGTTTAACGTACAATATGTAGAATTTTGTTACATTCATACACTTTATACTGCTATGTTTGTGAGGATTAAGTGATTTAAATATTGTGATTGCCTAAGTATAACTGTATGTTTTTTTAAAAAGAAAAAATGGGTTTCTGTGTTTAATTAATGATTTCTAAAAAATATTACAGCCTTCGTCATTCTGGAAACGATGACTTATGCTGTAAAAGACTGACCAAAAGTGTAAGACCTTGCAATATTTGCATGGAAACTGTTTACCTTGCATAAAAAAAAAAAACTCCTCCGCATCCCGGCGTTTCCTGAAGGGGCTGATTAATGTTGGATGGAGTCATGTCTAACTTGTTTGTGTCAACGGGTCGGAAGAAGTTAAAGTTGCATGATTCTGCTGTGATGTTTGAACAGGGAGTCTGATTCAGCGTCTTAATCATGCTTCCTCAGGCAGGAACCCCCCCCCCTTCCCTCCCACCCCCATCCCCATCCCCATACAGAAAAAACCATCCGCTATCTTCATTCCTTCTGTCGACTCTCAAGTTGACAGTCACACAGACAGACACATGCACAAACATGGGTGTTGTAACACGCCTACACATTAAACACGGGTGGACAGACAAAAAGGCAAATGAACACACACAGACCTTGTAACAACATCCACAAAAGGGTGTTCCACACACACACACACACACACACACACACACACACCCTCCCCCAATCTTTCTCTAAATGATTTATCTGCTCTGATTTGGGAGAAATGATTCTCTGTAATGAAACAGGCAGAGAAGATGATTTTTTTATTCATCTCGGGACAAAGCAGGCCGTGGCCCTTCTCTTCATGGTAGACAGCTTGTATAAACACCACCAATGAGTTTGGAGTTTTCCCATTACCCCCTCACACCCTCTCATCATCTCCTCGCTGGATTCAACGCGCTCGGACGGTCAGTCCGTCTAATGAAGGCTTGAAAATTCATCGCACAGAGCCTCGGAGAAGTTCGCAGAGAATCTTTCTGTCACCGTCCTCTCCTTAATCAATTTACAGGTCGTGAGCTGCGGGCTTAGCTAGATGATTATTGTTATGGCGAGGCGGGCGTGCTCGTCGCTCGCTTGTCTAACCTCGCTAACACCTCCAGAACAGGCGGCCAGATTGAACGATAAAGTCGTCTCTGCAAACCCATCCTGATTTAGAGCCCCTCGTAAAATTGATACTTATTTTTCTCTTCTCCGGTGCTCGTTCAAGTGCGACATCATAAACTGCTCCTCCTCTCCTTTCTTTTTTTTTTTTTTTCCCGTTTTCTCGTTTGGAGATTTAAGGCTCTGGGTCACAGGGGTCACTGAGCAGGGCTCTCTCAATGTCAGCGATCATCAAGCGACTGCCTCTGAAGTCTGGAATTCTTCTCAGCTGAGGTTAAAAACTAAAAAAACTAAAAAAAAAAAATAAAAAAAAAGTCTGTGAGTCACTGCCAGCCAGCACTGAAAAACAGAGCAGTGACGGATGCAGGAGATGGGTTCTTTTAGTGCTTAGAACAATTTTCATTTTCATGTGACTTAAGTGGATATTCGGGGCCTTGTGACCCTCTCTCTCTTCTCTCTCTGTTTTGCCGTCGCCTCAGCCGCTCACAACGTGAGACACACTAACACGCAGAAGATAGGCCTGGCGCTTCACTGTTATTATCTCCCGGTTACTAAGCTGGTTATATGAGCTGCTACGCTAGAGTGGGTCAAAAGCTGTCATATCTCGCCAGTGATTGACAGACACACACACCCACACCCACACCCACACACACACACAGGACCTAATAGACTGCTGCTGCATTGTGACTAAACAAAGCCTTTCAAACACATTGGATATGCAAAAAAATAAAAAATCTGCATATCTCCACGAGAAAGCAAGATTACAAACTTGATATCTATCGCTTCAGCCGACCTGTAAGTCTTGTTTCATGTGAATTATAAGTCTGAGATGATTCTTCCCGGATTACTTGCTGCACTGGCGTCCACACTCCCACTGGGCCGCGTGTTCCAGTGTCATGTTGAGGACATGTGCATGGTAAATGCAGTGGAAGTGACACGACCCGGGCTCCTACACTGGAGATAAGGAGGGTTTGGAAGAGGCCAGGGACCACTTGTAATTGAATGGGTGTGTCCTGCAGCAAGTTCGTACTTGCTAAAGTGCTCAACATACTCTGATGGCCATTAACTCCAGTTTGTACAATTCTTAAAAATTTTTTCACATCACGACTGTTAAGAGTGAATAAATGAGTTTTTGTCTAATGACTATGGTGCAGAATTAGTTCATTTACGTCACATTTTTTGACTTGTGTCTTCTATATATAAATCCTAGTCATATAGTCGGTATATTCACATGACCTGGACTCGTATGGATCACTGAACAGGCCTACTCTAACAACAACAAGACACAAAGAGACACTCAAAACTACAAATACACTGTCACAGACAATGTAGTTACACTGTTTGTAGTCCATTTGTGTCTCTTTCTGTCTGGAGGTCCTATTTATGATGGGAGGGGCCTATGCCCAAGGGCCCATTGTCTCATTATCCGTCCATGCCTGGACCCAGAGAAGCAGCAGAAAACTGATGGATGAATTCACCAGTTATGAAAATAAGTAATTGAGTTTTAAAACCAATAAGCAATGCGTTTCATAACTTTTAAAGACTTAGATAACCTCTATCTATTTCTTTTTTTGTTGTTGTTAATGTAAGGATTTGTAAGGAATGTAAGTTTTACTTTTTTAGTGCATTTCAGACAAAAATCATTATTTTCATCCAGTTTCACATGAGATCGGGATGAACTGTTTCTGTCTATTCGCAGGAAATTAATATTACTAGGAAAAATCCATGAAAAAAGAGTTTCTTCTCGATGCGGGCCGTCAGGACAGGGATGTGAAAACGTTGAGTCTTAACAGAGAATCACTTGAACCTGTTAGATCGAGACATGGAAACCACAGGATGGTTATGATGACGAAATGACGTGATGTCTCTCAAAACCCACCAAAGGTCAGAGACAACGGACAACTATCTAAACTAAAAAGGAACCATTTGTCATTTTACAGCTTCTCGCCAAGAGATAGTCTGACACACACACACATATATATATATATATATATATATATATATATATATATATATATATATATATATATACATTGGATTAATTGTGTTATTGAAAAGTGACTAAAATGTCTACGTCGTGAAAACAAGATGTTGATCATCGTGGGAAATATATTTGGAGTCAAACACTTACATAGATTATGATATCTGGCTACATCAGCTGTGGTGAGACACAACAGTCTCATGACCTGTGACATGCTGCACCGCTGTAACTGCAGGTGTCCAGACTCCAGGTGCCTAGCTACCTGTGGCTCATTGCTTGCATGTGCGATTAAGACAGACTGAAAATAATTAGCAAGAGATTCAGGTCTTTTATTATTCTTGCTCAACTGTAATGCACAGTTCTGAAAGGGACGCAGATGTTTTAGTTTTGCAGGAAATGAAAAAAAAAAAAGATTAAAATCGTGAAAGGGCGACAAGCTTGACAGATAATCAAGGTTTTATTTTTGTAATTACTGCCCTAAGAGGATGTTGTAAAACGATCAATGTGAAGACATCCTGTTGACAAAAGAAAAGTCAGAATTGACTCTAAGTGACATTTTAAATATGTATGGATTGGATATGAGAAGAAGTTGATTTTGTAATTACAACTTGCACAGAAGCTGCAAATCATTAGTACCTTACATGCCCCTCACTGTTTTCTTTCTTTTTTTTTTAATCTTTATCTTTCCTTTTCTTTCCTCTTCATGATTCTCCTCATCCCTGTGTGTTCCTTTCAATATTTAATTGGCAAGCTTTTACATAACTCAGTCAGCGCACAGCCACAAGGTGTGCGTGTTCTCGTCTTTCTATCTTTGTCAGGGCCAGTTAGAGTCGGAGATGTTGAGTGATGACATTTGTAATAACATCGTGTCAATGAGGGTCCTCACAGGAATGAAAGTACAAATGCATGTGTGGGTGAGGAGGGTGACAAGACAGCTCTCAGTTGCTTGAGCCAAAGAAGAATTTGACTTTCAGTTAATTTCAGGTTTGTTTCCATTTCATTTTTAGTCTATTTTTTTTATTTTATATATATATATATATATATATATATATATATATAAATATGTTTCTTTCTGTCTCTTTGCTTCAGTCGTCTTCCTCTTGCTCCTCTAGTTCATCTGTTTGTTTGGGGCTTGGTATTTTCAAAGCTCCTGTTGAAGTGAGAAGAAAGGCCGATTTTGCCCACCACAAAGCAGCAGGCGCCCTGCTCCTGTACGAAATCTTGTGGGCTTACTGAGCAGCTTTGTGTTTTGACAGGTAGGAGGAGCTGTGTTTTGCTGAGGCGCGCGGCCTGTGCAGGCTGGTATACGGGAGAGACGAGAGAAAAGAGATCTTAATCTCAATGAGAGTGCCTGATTAAATAAAGATCAAACAATAAGAAAAGAAATAGGAGAGAACAGATTTGTTTTGTTTTGACATTAGCTTCATGAGGTGATATTTCACTCTTTCTTTGCCTTTTTACTTTAAAAACGAACGCTTTTTGGGAAATATAATAGAGTACGATAAGAAGACTGATACCACTGGTTTAATATGAAGCTGGAGACAGGAAATAGTTTGTTAGTTAGCTTAGCATAAAGGACGTAAACGGACCGGTAGCTAGGCTCTGTTTAAAATCCACCAAACAAACGAACCAAAAAACCTGAATACAAGTTGTAGTTGTATGCAGGGTTATGTGCTGGACTATTTCTTGGCTTGTCTGTCACGGGGAGACTCCACCTCTCTCTTCTCCATATAATAATATAATAATAACTAAATGTTCTTGTAGCATTTCAAGGAAAATAACAGCTGTAATAAGTCATAACTATAACAGAGAGCTTTTGAAAAGTGCTTAATTTTACAAAATGAAATAAAAAAGTCTAGTTTAACTTTCCATTTTTCTTCTCTATGGTTAATTCCAACAGTCTCAGCCTCAGGTGAAAAGTGCTGTAAAGGCTTGAAAAGATGCACCGGTTAAAATAGAAACACTCCCATCAAAATAATAAAAATAAAAAACTCAATAATTTATAAAATATAATTTCCAGATAGGACATTCTCTGGGTCCAGATCAGGAAAGTGATCTGCCTATTAGTGACCTCTGCTTTAGAGGCACTACACTTTTTGTTACCATTGAGTTGTTTCCCCCTATGCTAACCTAAACCAACCATCTCCAGGCTGTAGCTTTGCATTTAACAGACAGATATAAGAGCTGTATTGATCTTCTCATCGAACTCTTACCAACAAAGCATTAAGCGCCAAAGCGTCACACTGTTTCTTTAAGTTGACTGACACATGCTAGATGCTGATTTGGTATGTGTGTTTCAAAATGTAAAGCAGGTATAACATATACTTGCCATGAACCAGAGAGGATGATCAAGTCAATAGAATAAAAATCCAGCTCTGCTCAATAAACCAACACACCTACATAGCTGCTTAAAAAAAAACAAAAAAAAAAACTTCCCTTCATGTGACTGTTTGCAGGCCATGTCTCTGGAGCACAGCAATATTGAGATAACATGCAAAGTAATACCGACCGTGACGAGCTGTGTGGGTGACGTGTTGGAAGAGGAAGAAAAAATCGATACAGGACGTGGAAACTGTAGGCAAGAATAAAATAGCTGTACCATCACTCATAAAATAAATTTATTCATTTACCACTTTAAAGCATACGAAAATGACATTTTTGAATACCTCAGTTGACGTGACAGACAATCAAATGCAAAGCACAACGTATGCTGCAGCACGTAGCGTTTAGAAAATATATATGATATCCACATATATATATTGTTTTCTGCAGCCCAGCAGCATCTTCCATTAAAAGCTCCTCGACTCGAGTGGCATGAGATGCTTACAGACAGCATGGAGAAAGAAAACGTCTTTAGTACAACACTTGCAGAGGGTTCATTGAGATCCCTGCACACCAAACGTAAACGAATGCTCTGGAAAAATGATTTGCTCTTGACATGTTGTGAGTGCAAAGCAATTACAAACAACATTAAAAATGTAATGAACCATATTTGCTTCTGGGCCGAAAGAGAGAAAGAGAGAGAGAGAGAGAGAGACACACACACTAACACACACACACACACACCAGTGTGAAGGATGGAGAGAGAGATGTGCAGAAAGATACAGAAGATAACAGGACTTGACAAGAAGCGGAAGGGGGTGCAAACGCTGGGAGAAAGTGTGACGCAAAGATGTGTAGAGAGGCAAAAGAGAGGAAAAAGGGGAAAGTGGAGCGATGAGAAAGACACAAAGATGGAGAGATGTTGGAAGAGTCTGTGCTGCCGCGTGAGATGAATGTTTGCAGCCTACGTGGAACGCAAGGTCTACTGGAACGGAGCAATAATAAAGGGCCCGCAGACACTGGGGGAAATTGGATTTTTATGGCAGCTCGTCAAATATAATTAAAAGTTTGGTACATACAGAGTGGCACCAGTAAAGAGTTAAGACAGGAGAGGTGGCTCGGTGAATATCTTGGTTTTCTCGTAAGAGACGAGTGTGAAACACCTCAAGACGAGGCGGGGGACATAGGTGTCTGCTAATTGGACGAAACTGGACTGGAGTCTGTTCCAGTCTGTTTGTCGTATGTTCCAGTTTCTGCCTGTTATTCTCATTAAGATTAGTTTATACATTGACCTTGAGGGATCATTACTGACCTTGGAAATAGCAACTTGACAGGAATTCTTAGCACGAGGTCGTTCATTGGAAATTTTCCAAAGACATTTTGCTCAGCCCGGTCGGTTTGGTCGCTGGTCTGATCATTCTGGACAGTAGAATTTGTCAGATCATAGAAATTCCTTTGAGGATATAACCCACTGCTAGATAACAGGGAAGAGAATGGACCTTTTCCCTAATGCTAGTGCAGTGAACAATGTGAGACCAAATCCTGGAGTAACATGCAGGGTGCTGAGGTTGCAAATGGCCGAGTGTAATTTGCTTCACTCTGAGGAAGTAACCCTCCCCTCTCTGTGTACTTCAAATTTAGTTTTATCCCTTTTCTGCAAGGATTAGCACTTTTATTTTTATGTTTGTCACTTTATATTTTGGTAAAGGAGACTTTGTGATCTTGCAGGATTTTGTTGGTTTGCCTTGTGACACGACTGTAATCACAGTCCACCTTGTGTTTTGTCTGAGTATGTGCCTGGTTCTTCCTGTCAGATCTAATGTATGGTTTGTCCACTATGTAACTAACGAGCTGTAATCAGTGGATGGAGGTGAATTCACAGTTTGTACATTAAATTATTAATCAAACATATGTAGATATTAACCAAGTGAGGCATTAAAAGTTTAAAGCTGCCTGTGATAATTATATATTTCTGCTCACTTTGGCAGCAGCTGATCTCTTTAAGCACAGTCTGACCTTAGGTGGTTCGAATTTAGAATGAGGATCAGAAAGGTATCATTAATACTAAAAATAAAAAAGAATCTACTTACGCAATCATACTGTAGCAAAGTGGGCCCTGGTGCTATTTCACCATGAGCCCAACATCACAGTAAAAAACAAGTTCCAGACTTCAGTGGCCTCCACTGAGGTAAAATAGCAGCTGATGCAATTTCAAATGGAGGAGAAAAATGGAATGGAAGGTCTGGTGTCATGTAACAAGAACTGAGGAAATGCTTGGAAAAGAGAGGCTTTTCAGAAAGAGAAACATCATACACCCCCCCCCCAATAGGATGAGACTCAGATCTAATTCAGTCATTTGTGGGCCACACAGGCAGTATGGCTGGCTAATGGACTGGGAAGGCGTGAGACACACACAGGCTCAGGGAATCCCTCCGTTATCTGCGGCCGACATTATCAGACCTACTTACTGAGAGCTGGCTGACAACAGGGCTGACACCCGGAATGGAACTGCATGGCCGATAATTTGAGGGTTAGAGGGAATAAAAGATTACTGTAATCTCATAACAGTACATGTGATCTGATAACCAAAAATTGCACTGCCCTTGAACATGGACTTAACCCAACTACTGTTCCAGCAGATCTGCTCGGAGGCCACCAACACAAGTCTGTGGTTGCACTGGGCAGCTTCCATGTCTGAATGTGTGAAGCTCAGGGGTGTGAATGTTCGCTGGTATGTACTGGAAAATTGATAAAACCACTGAAAGATTTGGCTACAATGGAACAGAACCACAGATCTGATCCAAACTCAAGAGTAAAATAACAATATTTGGGAAATAATATGGCTGTAAAAAACATATTTTCCAAGTAACTGTTCTCTTGGAGGAGGACTACGAAGACATGAATAAATGTATCTTTGCAAATGTAAAAGCTATTGCATACTATTTTAAAAACACAGGTTAGCTAGTTGCCCAAAAGCAATTTGAAAAAAACTAAACAAACAAAACAAAAAAACTGTTAAAAGAGAGGCACAGAATTAACACTTGGGAAATGCGAAATGGGAAAAGGTGATGTGTGTGTGTGTGTGTGTGCTTCTTACTGCTGTGGTTACTGAAACAGTGTTAGTTAATACATTATTATTTATTCTATTTAAATACAAATACAAATGAATTTTTAAACTGTTATTGAAAATACAAATACAAATAAAATTTTTGTAGGCACTAACTAAAAAGCTCCAGTGCTTCACTACCTCTGTTTTATAGTGTTCATGTGGCTTAAGATGCAAAATTAAAATTGAGGAAATCAGACTGTGGACTATATGTATCAAATTGCCTCAGAGAAAGAGACACATACCACCAGTGAAACTGCACGTATGTGAAAGAGGGAAAAGGTTTTAAAAAAAAGATGATAAGTAGAGATACTTTCAAAAATACATATAATGTATACATATAATCCTTGAAATACTCAGATGAAGAGTTTTCAAAATAATCCTAAATCAGTAATGAACATTGATCATAATTTGCAATTAATTGGTCCTCTTATGACGCAAGAGCCTTTTAAGTCATTATAACTTGGTTGCTAAGACCTCCACAGCGTTCTCCTGTTGCACAACTATTATACGATCTGTACTTAGTGCAAGGGCGTATATACGCTACACTGTTATATCAAGGCTGTGCCCATATATTTAGAGAAAAGAACATCTTTTCTTTTATAATTGCTATAATACTCAGTGGGATAATACTGACGTGGGAAGACAGAATAATGTATTGAAGTCTTGAAATCAGACTTGTAGTATAAATGTATTATTTTATTCCACTGATAAAGCACAGGCATGACAACACAATAGATGATGTATGCTGAAAGGCCACTATCACAGTCAAACACAGTGTGGATTTATGGCACAGAAAAAGCTGACTGCTGCGCTGCTTTTTCTTTTTTTTTTTTTTCTCCAGGAATGATGCAGTTAAATTTAAATACCTCAAGCCGTTTAAATCACTGCTGAATTCATGTCCTTGGAAACTGAATGTCTTTTCCCCCCTGTGGCAGAGTAGCGAGCATGAAAAAGAAGTGCAGAGTGCTATCACTGTAGGCTGCTGTTGTGAGTGCCACTGACACAGGGAAGAGCGGTGGGAGCTCCGTCTTACACACAGCCAAACAGCCAGCGGAGAATACCGAAGGCATTCATGGGTTTTCTCATACCTTTGACTCAGCCGTTTTCCCTCTATCCTGCGCCACAAGAAGATGATGAGCGTAAGGCTTTGTGAATCACATATACTGTATATATAAGGCATAGAGTGAAGACACAGCACAGGTAAGAAAGAGTGGGACGATAGCGGTGCCCTTTTGTCACTCAGAAAAACAAACTTGCACTGAATGTAGATGATTATTGCTCAGAGCGAGTAATTCAGTAGATGATCCACTGCGTGATCAGGTAGCATCCATTCGTTTTGTAAAGCGCTTCGGGGTGTTGGTGGCTGGAGACTATTTACCACCAAGAAGTTTCACTCAACAAAGTGTGCATGTAAATTAAAGACTTATTGTTAACTGAGACATGTGATACTCGAATTAAGAGTTAGTCATTGACTTTTCTGTTACATCTTGGTTTGTTCATTTCTAAAAAAAAAAAAAAAGGGCATATACAGTAGTTAAATTGACCACTAAGAACAAATCTAAAGTCCCATTCATTTTCCCCATAAACAATGTTACATGGCTGACAGTTGGAGCTCTTGTACAGCCCAGTTCAGCATGAAACGCTACTGGTTAAATCCTTGATTAAAAAAAAGATGAAGGTACAAACTTGTGTACCTGTAACTTTTTGGGGGAGAAGTTAACTCTCGTCTCCCAAGGTGCAATTTGGCAAGAAACGTCCAATTCGCACCTCAAACTGGCTCCTTCTCCATGACAACAACGCCTCAGGCTCATGGGTACTGTAGCATGTAAACCTGTCCGCTGCGCCAAAACGATGGACATACACGGAGTTACATTATTTAGGATTGTGTTTGGAGAGGAAACTGGAATGGGAATACAGACTCCACGGACCCTGTCACTTCATAACTCCGGTCCAGCATCTTTATGGAGAGTTTGATCTCCTTTCATCTAGGCTGAGATTTAAAATACCAAATGGAAAGGTTTAATGGAGAGAAATTCTTCATCTCTCGTGCCCTCAATCGGTTAAATTCACTCACGATGAGTCAGCTGCTGAGTCTTCCATAAAAGAAATGGTTGATTTACGGGGAGGAGGGGGGATGTTTTGCCTAATGGCGATTGGGTTGAGGGATGACGGCCGGATGTCTGTGTTTCATCTTATGCTGTCACTCAGTGTATTACTTTACGTAGGCTTAAACTTTTTATATATTTTAATATGTATTTGAGTATGTTTTTTTTTTTGTACTAATGTTCACATTTTGTGTGTTTTGCGTTTTACCTGAAAGTCAAACTCCTGTTTATCTGTAACACCATGTAATGAACAGGCAACTATGTTAAAGCTTTTCTAATCCACTGTTTGTGTTCAGGTGTTTATATGATATTTCCTGACTTTATGATTTGATAATAATGGCCTAAAAGCACCATTAAGCAACTGACCGCGGGGACAAATTGTATTGTGGGACACTGATGGCTACAAAGGAAACACATGATTCACTCATTCACTACTCTCTATATAAGGAACACTCGATTGTTTACTCAATAGTGTGCAGTAAATTAAGATTTTGCATTTTACAGTCAGTCAGCACTTTTCTGTAATCTGTGAAATGACAAGCATTGCATTATGGGATTGGTAGTTGAAAGTAGTGTACATTCCATGGACAATACTTTTTTCGTTCCCTTGTTAAATTTTTTGAGGGAATTATAAAGTGAATACATTTACTCACTCTGAAGTAAGGTAATAGGAAATGATTTTGGCATTGTGGCATGTGAGGACTCGACCCTGCATTGGAACACAGAGAGACTAACACACAGTCATAGATACACATGAATTTAGGTATGTCAGGGATTTGCGAGGTAAGTTGGACCCAAATGCAGTCAACTCTTGGGGAAAGGTGCAGGCAGGTTTATTTAACCAGAAATCAGACATGAACAGCCGTGAACAAACCCTGAACTAAAAAGACGAACCAACACAGACAAAAGGAAGCACAAGGACTATATAGACAAGGGAGGCAAGGGTGATTGAACACAGGTGAAACACATTAGGGCGGGGCAGACAATCACAGACACAGGACCAAGACAGGAAGCAAAAACACTGACACACATGGAAACCAATTACAAAATAAAACAGGAAGTGCAAAAACTCCAAAACAAAACTAACAAAAAGTGTCTGCCATAGCAAACCATGACAAGGTATAAGCGACATTTCTTCCGAGTAGTGTCAAATCAGAAAAATAATATGCTCACATTGAGAGCACTTAATGTGTGGCCGATGAAACCACAAGCTCAGACACTTTTTAAGCAGGGAAGTTGTTTCTCGTGTAAATGGCAGAAAATGAGTGTGTGCGGGAAGAGCGCGTGGTGGTACTGAGGGGCATAAACTTTAAAGAAAGATGCTCAATAACTTCAACTGCAAGTCCAGAAAGATGTCTCTCAGAAAATGTAGATTTGTTCAATTTACTGTGCACAATTGCTCAGTTTGCTGCAGTGTCATTCTCAAGTGTACAGCAATTCAGTTCCGCACCAGTTCCTCCCAAATCTAATGATTTATCTTTATATTTTAACCTCTGTTCAAGTTCAACCTTCATCCAGTTGAGGATTTTACCTGAAGTGTACATGAGGTTTAGTTTTGAAACAAAGGGGAAGAATCAAGGCTCACGGGTTCACAGTCTGTAGCTATTGCTGAAAGAGTCAAAGCACAGGATAAAATGACCTCCACGTAAACCTGAGTTTAATCTGAATTCAGTCCGTATTCTCCTTACTGATTGTCCTTGAGCAAGATGCTGAATCCTCACAAGATGCAAGAGAGCTTTTATTGAGAGATCAATAAAACAGAAATCATTATCATATCATTTCCACAGTATGGTTTGTATCATTTCAACCACATGTGCTCAGCTGTCCTGAATTTTCACCCTTATGCTGCAGCAGGAGGTGAAAACATTTGTCCCCGTGGTTTCCACGTCCACTGGGGGCAATGTGCAGCACATCTGGAGTGGTTGACCAATGCCAAGGAGCTTCAAAGAACCTGGCACCCTTTGATGCTCAAGCGCATTGTCTCTACTCGCCAAGAAACATCCTGTTTTTGGCATCGGGCGCCACACGAGACACACCAAAGAATTCATCCACAGCTGGGAACACAGAGGCGCTCCCAAAAGCAAGAGAGGGATGCCTTTCTGGTTGTTGGCCGAAATGATTAAATGTATTCACAGTTCTGACTATACGTGTTAGCTTAGAAATAAGGTGAAACTGCATCCTCCCACTCCTAGCACTTTAGTTTAGTGTTTGTGTCATTCCTTTTCAAAAACCAGCATATTAAATAACATTGTAAGTCTGACCTTGTTGTATTTGTGGTGGTTTTCAGCTGATGAGTGCTTTTTTAAATTTCATCCCATAATTATTTCATGGAGATACTTTTACTGACAGAAGTTTGTATTTTGAAATTGCATTTTTTTTTTTGTAAAATGAATGCAAACTTACCATAAACGTGTGGTAAATGTGTGGGAAGCCTACAGGAACGTGAGTCACCCTGTTTATGCAACAAATTTTAAACATGAATTCGGCCCCTGCTGTCTCCAGATACACTTCAGGTTGGACAGAATGGCTGAAGGATACTCAAGCTAAGCTATACTGATGATGTTGTCTGTTTGGAAAATTCTTATACTGATAATCTTTTCTTATATTTCATTTAGATCACTGACAGTATACTCTCTAGTATGTCTTGTTATTCTGATTGAATAATTTATGTTTTATGTGTGTGTGTGTTATCAGGATAGAATGTTTTAATTCATCACTACTGACTTTTATGTTTAATATTTTATTACATCAACCTGCACATTATTGGCAGCCTCCTCATGGAGACTGCAGATGGAAAGTAGCTGTATCTGGTGCAATTAATGCATTATTCATTGACTCTGGTAAAAGGAAATTAAGTGTTGTTCAACAGCAGACACTGTGGCCACAAGTGGTAATTACAGGATGTTGGCACATCAAATTTGACTGCATTTCCCATGATTCTCCCCACAGTCTCTTCAAAGATGTCATCATTAGGTGACTTGACTGAGAACTCTGAAAGCATGGACTGAAAGAAATGAGTCTTAGTTCATTTAGAGAAACTTGGCTGGAAAACATCACCTATTTTATTTCCATGGCCCAGTGTGTGTGGCCCACTGTTAAAGACACCTTCACACTGCAGATGAAGAACACCTGACAGACAGCAACTGGGACAGGACTAAAAGCAAGAAACAACAAACATGTTCAAGGTATAGTGCCTTAAGTTCTTATTTTGCTCTTGTTAAATTGAGCTTTTTATTTGTAACAGGCTGACACAAGTATACTCACTAAGTGAACCATCTTTTTAACAGCATGACATTAACTTATATTATCCACTTGTTTACCATGTGAAACTGTAGCAGCAGAACACCTGTATTGAATTGATGATGGGGGGCATCCTATTGTTTATGGATTACACTTTTCTTTTTTTTTTTTTTTTAAATAGATCTTATTTATATATTGTCCATATTGTTCTTGCTGAGAGTTAGATGAGATGATTCACACTACTGTCTTGTTTATATGATAAACATGAAGCTAGTTGGTAGCCAGTTAGCTTAGCTTAGCATAAAGACTACAAGCAGGGGGGGTAATGGCTAACCTGGTTCTGTCCAAAGGTAACACAGTCTGCCTACTAGTTCTTCTAAGCTCACTATGTAACATGTTATATCTTGTTTGTCTGTCTCGACCCCCCTGTAAAGCCACAACTGTGACTGTTTCCAGTGTTTTAGCTAAGCTAGGCTAACTGGCTGCTGTTGATTAGTAGCTTCATTTATCATACAGACATGAGTGATCTTCTCATTTAACGGGTGTAATCTTGATTTAATTTGAAAAGTGACTTTATTTGAGCAGAGAAGTATTTGATGTGGTCATTTTGGGCCAGTGTTGGTAGTTTTGTTTCTTTCTGGCCACAGGATGAGTTGGTGAATGCTTTTCCATCATAACTTTTAGGCCAGGGTCAGTAAAAATAATAAGTTTAAAGTTCTATGGCTGTCTATCATTACCTCATCCAGTGCACAAGAACTCAACACTGAGATACTGAGTTCTAGGTGGCAGCTGCTGTACTCGTCAATCATCTCTTTGGTGCTTTTTATTCTGTACAGCAGCGCCGGTGTATGATAGGCTACTCTCATTTTGTTATGGTCAAGTGAATCTTTTAGAAGAGCATAATAATCTATTTTCCAGCTCTCTTATTCCTTTGTGCGTGCGTGTTGTGATGTACTGTTATGGATCGTAGTGGCAGGTATTCTATGAACCCCAGAGGAGCTCTGCAGCGGAGTGTTTCAGATGAATCACCTGGTAGGTGGCAGGGGGTTATTACAGATAGAAAAACACTGAGATATAAAAAATCTAAAAGAGATAAAGAAGATTGATACCTCTCCAGCAACCACACGTGTGAAAACATGCCAATGACTATCACCTTTAGGTCCTATCTCTTTCTTGCTCTCCACGCTCTCTATTTCCCTCTCTCTGCTTCTCACAGTCTCGCAGTCACTCCGCTGCTTCTTCACTTCTTTCCTCTTTTCACCTCTGGCATCTACGCTAATAAATCCCATTTAAGCTCTTGTTGCGACCCCTCAATCATCGCCCGCGACCAGCTTAAAATAACACTGTGGGAACAGAAAGAATGGGGCTAGTGTGTAGAAGCCCCCATGCCGATGTTATTAATTGTTGAAGAGATGAATATCCCATTACAGTCCGACTGAGGAATGGAGATGGAGCGGGGGTTATACCGTGATTAATGCTAAGTTCATGCAATGCATGATTAATTCTGAAGTGCGAGTGGGTGTTTAATCAAGGCCACATGCGATATGATCAATTATAGGGTGAAGAAAAAGAGCTGGATGATTAGACTACCTTTCAGAGTGTGGAACATATGTCACCCGAGGTTTAGTGGGTTCAGTCGTAATATAGGATTACACTGGTGGTAAAAATGAGGAATATAACCATGGAGGCTGGATTACACAGTTACTTTGAAAAGATGGGATGGTTGGGCTTTATTGGGCTCATCCAAGTGTGAGCTCAATGTGTTCTGAACTTTCCAACAGGGAGAGTAGTATGAGTGCACTCCATGCTAAGGGTACTGTATCAAGTCACTTGCAATATGGAGTGTGTCACTGCTCACCTGCCTAGGTTTTCATTTTGATACCAAATATTTTACACTGTAGCATGAATCTTCCTTCAGGCAAAGGACTGACAGACAAAGACAGGCAGCTAAGTACGGTGGACTGTCTGATGGACTGAATTTTAGGGAATTCTTCATCATTTTGGGAAATACACTTATTTGCTTCCTTTCTGAGAGTTTTCATTTTGTTTTATTTCAAGATCGATACCATGTCGGCAGAGGTAATAGGAAGCTACAACCTAGCTTGGCTTATCATAAATACAGTAAACAAGGGGAAACAGCTAGCCGGCTTTGCCCAAACATAACAAAATCCACAACGTTTGTACTTGACATCTACTGAACTACAGTTCCTGCTGAGATCATCCAGACTGTTAATGTAGAGACATTAAACCAACACAGTTTTCATTAATTCCTCCCCGCATTAATACCTTGGTTTGTAAGATTTTGAATGATCACAGCACATCATACCAACACTTGGAACTAACTGGAAAATTTATGACTGGTGGCCCAATGTTTTGAAGAAAAAAATCTACAAAAGCTATACCCAATAGACAATAGCTACTAATATTTATTTTTCCCAGTAACTATTTAAACCAACCAGTCCTCCAACCTGACAACCATTTAGGTGTTTCATTTCAACCCTCTGATAGCACCCAGGAGTAGCGTTCCTATGACAGCAGGCGTGCTGGACCTCAGTTGTCATGGTTTCAATAATAAACATGGATGGACTGTACCGACGGCGGCGCACCTACCTTTGTCACTATGGTTACTATAATAACGGTCATGGCTTGGTTAGGTTGAGGTACTAAAACTACTTGGTTAGGTTTAGGAATAGATTGATATTTGGGTTAAAAGAAGTACTTCCTCAACATTAAATGGTCTTTGTTGTTATAGTTACCACTTAAACTGCTGGTTTCATATGGGAATT
The DNA here is from genome assembly GCF_002814215.2 of Seriola lalandi dorsalis. Classification (NCBI taxonomy): domain Eukaryota; kingdom Metazoa; phylum Chordata; class Actinopteri; order Carangiformes; family Carangidae; genus Seriola; species Seriola lalandi. The sequence goes on along the minus strand of NW_019525241.1, from coordinate 228,193 downwards.
GAACACAGCTCTCTTATGTCATATTCCTGTATTTTGTCAACCCATCTATCCACCCTAGCCTCCTCCTAATGTGGACTCCGTCGCTCTTTGTACTACGTCACCGCACTTTTCCCTTTGCTCCTGTCATAAATACTACGGCCGCTAGATATCACCTAACAACAAAATGTAACTATGGGTGATACTAACCTGCTGCACAAACGACCTATGGGCTCATTTAAACCTAACTATCTTGTATGTGGTCTAGACCTTCAAACCACAGTTAAAAACATATTTGAGTCATTCTAAACACACTAAAGAACATGTTGTATGATATATTAATTCTCAGTATTGACACCTTGCTTACTGTATCCCACCTTGTAGCAAAATTAAAGTTACTATTGACAATTTTATACACAAAAACAGCAGGTACAAAAAACCGTAAGCTGTCCATGGCCTGCTGCATATGTAGAGCTGCTCATGTGAACATGCCCTTAATCTGGCCTCTGTAAATGGTTCCGTTGTGCCGTGCCAGCTTTCATAAGCGAGCCACAGAGACGGAGCAACACAGCCCAGAGCAAGACATCATAATTCAGGAGAATAATTGGGGCATTTAAACCAAACCTGGGACTCATCCATGCCAGACAGATACAGGTCAGAGCGGCCTGTCCACATGGGGAAGGAGGAAGCGATAGATGGATCGAGAGAGGATGGGAGGATGTGACAAGGCAAGAGATAAATGGTGGTAGGTGGGGGAGAGGTGGACAGGCAGAGAGGAGAAGATGGGGGGGGTAGTTAAGTAAGCTTCGGCATAGAGTGCAAAATGAAGATAAACAAACAGATGAATAAAGGAAAGAAGGAAAGGGAAAGAGGCGAGTAAAAGAGGTAAAATGAGAGGGAGTGGGGACTAACCAGGAAGTCAATAACAATTATCTTAATGCTTCATGAGGTGTAATGTTATCTGCGGTGTTCTCCTTTTCACAACTTTCCAATACAAGTTGGCAGCAGTTGATTCCCAATGTAAAGAAATCAGCAGTGAATTCTTAATTTTGACGTAAAGGTCACAGTATGTCATTTTGCTCCGTAGTTAAGCTCAGTATTGATTGATGTTCTGATTTTAGCTCTAAGGCAGAGGCTGCGGAAAAAAACTTTTTCCATTACAGTGGGATAGAAAGGGTTTAAAATGTAATTCTCTATCATTAAAACATTCATGGGATACCAAGTGATAGAATCTGAGAATTGATGGCCTGGTGACTGGAGGCTGGATCAATTAGCAAACTGTGGTGAGATGTTTAGATACAGCAGATAATGAGCTGACCATCACTCCACATACATACTGATAACATGACTTCTTTTAGATACATTTTCATTTCTTTACTTTTTATATTCTCATTTTATTTTCTAATTTCCTTGACATAAATAATAATTTTTTTTATAAAATAAAAGTTTTATGACGCATTCACTCTTTGTAGGAGTGTTATCGTTAGGGTTTTATCAATGCAACTAGTCTTATTGATCCTGCTTGTTGGTCTGGTGCTTTATCATTCTGCTTATCATTTTCTTTTAATTACTCTGCAAGAAATAAAAAAACAGAATTACTGTAGCATAAATGTGAAAGGTGATGCTGGTAGATGGAGGAAGGGCTGGTTGTTCTCAGCCTCAAAGTCTACAACAATCTGACTAATCTGACCGCTTGACCCCACTGTATACTGTTCATAACATTAGCTACTGGCCCAGTGAGCTCCACATGACTCAGTAAAATATACCGACTGAGGTCATAGCTTTTCTGAAAATCTGTTATACTTCTACACCATGTGATAAATTTCTCATCCTATTTCCCTTAAGGCAACTGCTCCAGCATTGTCTTGCTGACTCAACTTTGAATTCCTCACATCCAGTTGAACTTGGTGCTCTAGATACACAAGTAAATAAAAAAAGAAACCAGCAGCTTTATTGTATATTTCTTATCACAAATTCATCCAAAGTTCAGTGTTGATGAAATTCATGTATAGTCTGTTAACTTTTCTGACCCCCTGGCCTTTGCACACTGCAATAGATGACAAATGCAGGACTTAGTTTTGGTTGCAAACTTGTGATACCGCCTTTAAGAGCAAGGTTATTTCAGTCTGTGTTTTCATTTTACGTTAAAATAAGAAAAATAAAATATACATATTTACTGATTTAACAGAAAATGTGGTTTGTTAATTATACCTTGTTGAGTTGAATTTTAGAAATGGTGTTCATGCAATTCTATATTGGAGCTCTACAGTTCGAGTATTTGTGCTGTAGATCTTGTGAGTCACTATGCTTTTACATCAAGGACAGTTCTCCAACGTCATCTTTGTACTGACTCATCACTGTTAGGAGCATTGAGGGGAAAGAGATCTGGCTTAGGATTGGTCAATTCAACATACTGTGCATCTACTGTATGACCCTGTCTCACTTATCCAGCTGGCTACCCTGCAGTGATGTAAAAATCTAATATTAACTATATTAATGGAATCGGTTACCCAAACACCACCACCAACAGCCTGTCCTCATTGTGTATCTTCTCTATAATTCAGCCAGTGAGAGCGCAGAGCCTGTAACAGACAATGAGAATTTGCAGAAGACAAAAAAACAACTCCACACTCGGGGATTCTTACACGGGTTTTGAGAGACAGCTGCCTTATGGACTGTGCCACAGCAGTCCCAGACCACAAACCATGGCCATCTGGCAAGTAAGGCAGGCTAAGGCAAACAGTCAAACTGTCCAGGTGGATTTCAATCTCGCCCCCACCCCCTCTTTTTCTGTCACGCACACACATAAACCCCCTTTTAAACAGAGATCCCGCTATATAGCAGTTAAGAGGACCCCTCGTTATGCCGCCCTTTGCTCGTTTACGTTCAACCAAACAAAGTTGATTTTTTTTTTTTTTTTTAGATAGCATGCCGGTGTCGATCCAGATCTGTGATGACCTCCATTGCTGGCATAAAGGCGGACCAACAATGCCCCCCAACTCCATGTTTATGCCTTTTTTTATATTGAACAGTGAGGCGGGATGAAGGCGCGCCTTATTGAAACACAATTTCTGCTGTGTAAAACACTACGTATTAAGTCCAATAAACCACTTCTTTTATAAGAACTCACTTCAAACACCAAGTTGTATAACTGTATTCTCAGCATGTTCATCCCACAAGTTTCCTTCTTACATTGTTCTAAGTCTGATCTTTTTTTTTCTCCATTGCTTTCTTGATATTTTAAACTCCTGCTGAGGTATTTCCACCTGCTGTGATTATCAGCGCGTAGCTGCCAAAGCATATCCCTCACTCAGCCATAATTTGTCAAAGCAGTTGGAGTTTCAAAGGAACACAAAGCAACACAAAGAAAATAAAAATAGAAACTATATTTTAATCAAAATTCTTTTTTTTTATGACAAAAACGATTAAGCGCCATTGAACCCAGCTTTAACCAGTTATCCTCTGCCTTTATTATGTCCCTCTGTTTCCATTATTGTATGGGTTCCTCTCAAAAAGCAGGTAATTTAGTTCAAAAGGAAACACAAAAGGGCTGAAGTGAAAGTGTGTTATGGCTGTATCTCTACTTTCAGTGTCAGCCGGTGGCTTAAATAATCAAAATTATCGAAGTACCACTCGCTCGCCAAAAAAACGAGCACAATCAGCACTGAAGTATTCAAACACACCCACAGTAGTTACGGAATACAATATAGCTGTATACGTGGCAGTACATTCCACAAAATCATGTCTGCTGCTCCTTCTTTTTTCTTTTAAGTTATTACATACTAACATGTTCCCTGCAGGACACTGTGTTTGACCCTTCATCTTAAGCTGACCCCAGATCTTCAGTATAGAACTTATGGTAAGCTCAATTAAGGGAATGAATCAGAGTTTAAAATGTGTACCCTAAGGCCTCATGGTCTAATAATTGAAGCATCATTGGCGCCGAAAAGGTCAAGACCTCGTTGCTTCGTCACACATCACCTCAAGAGGAGTGTGTACTCTGTGTGTGTGTGTGTGTGTGTGTCATTTCTTCATGAAGACCCTTATCAGTTTTAGTGACCTTTCTTCTGTTATTGCACAGTGAGTGATTATCAGGGCAGTGGTGGGTTATTTCCTGCATTTACCAACGTGGCAGATGTGGCAGATTACCTGTAGAATGTAATTATACAGAGGTATATGGGAGGGCAGGGGTTAATGGTTTATGTAAGCATGGACGCGTGCGTGCATGTGTGCGGTGCTTTGTCAATTATAGACGGACAGTGAACAGTGAGTGATAGTCTCTGCTCAACCCACAATGTTGAGTGCTTTCCCTGAGGCTTAGCCTTTAGGGGTGGTCTATCAGCAACCATTACCAGCAATTACACAACACAACATCAGCCGTTACCAACACAAGATCCTGCTGGTGCTTTTTAACATAGAGGGGCCTAAAATGATTTCCCGCAACATTTAAGATGCCCTTGAGCAATACGCATAACCTCCTCACTACTGCAATGGTGCTGCTCGATGTCTAACTGTTAAATGATCCTTCATATGCATCACTGCATGAGACATGAGGGAGGGAAAACCTTATCTGTTTAAGTTATCTCAAAATGTAATGTCGACAAAGGCCCTTAAACCAAAGGATGAAAACAGATGGCGTAATAGTGACTGAAATGTTCTCTACAACACTGTCTAGTATCTGCTACTGGAGAGGGATCCACTGTACAGTCAGAAAGGCTTTGGTAGGAAATCATTTTGTACTGGAGTGCTAGCTAACACTGGCAGCCGCACAATAAACAATGATGTGTGTACTTAAGGGGAAGTTGGACAAAATGACATAAATATTTGTGCAGACTCGGAGGATGAACCCTTATGACTTTAGTGATCCCCTGAATTTTCCTCTAGGTGATAAGTGATTATTGGACAACAACTATGCACTTAATATTCAGTGCTTACAAGCAAATGTTCTCAAGCAATCTTGGCGACCATGGTAAACATGATACCTGCTGAAGATTAGCATGCTAGCATTGTCTCTGTGAACATGTTAGTCTGCTGAGGTTAGCGTTTAGCTCAAAGCTCCACTGTGCCCCACAGACCTACTACCGTGGCTTTAGACACTTTGCAGCTTTGCATTGATTTCTAAGCACTACAGCATCACGTTATTGCTGATTTTATTTGCAAAGTGATGGGATAATTATGACAGTGCTGCAAAAAGTAAAAGTAATTATATAACAGAGAGGAACGGAAAATGGGAAGAAAAGCAGCAGAATAAAGAGCTAGGCAGAGCGGGTGGAAGCAGAGCATTACAAAGGTGCAGATACATATGGCGAGACGGATAGAAATTGAGATATAAAGTTATGTAGAAACACTATTGTCTCACCTCTGTGTGAAAATGTTATGACACAAGGAAAGATTGAGACAGAGCCTTATTTGGTCTGTCTGGATGCAGGGGCTCATGAGCAGAAAATATGCGCTGCATTGACAATTATTTGTTGCAGACATCTCCAACAAAAAAAAAAAAAAAACAGGACAATCCACACCACTAAAACTGCTTAACTGTGTTTTCACTAGTGTAATAGGCCCCTGAAGAAAAACAAATGCATCTCTGCTTTGCTAGAACTCACTGTCAAGCCTGTTAAAAGATGTCGTAATATCTCACAGTAGATGGATTAGATCAACTGGCTCTGATGTACTGTATCACATTACTTAACATGTAGATTAAGTTCGGATGGAGTTTTCACTGAAAGCCAGTGTTTTAGGTCAATATCACAGAGGCTATTCCTTTAAGTGGAGGAGAGTGGAGGAGCATCAGAAAATCATTTTGAATGGATGACTCATCAAATCTGCCTGAAGCCATTCTGTACTACTCAGCTAAATGAACCAAAGTGGAAATTCACCAGGCAAGGCAAGTGCCTCTTTGCTACTGTTACAACCAACCAGCGGATGAATGGAGCACTTTATGGCTACCTTACAGCAATTTGTGTCAGTCAACGGATGGTAAATCCATGTGAAACGGCTTCATGGATGACAAGGGGTAAAGTTAAAAAAAAAAAAAAAAAAAAAGGATATATTATGACACAAGAAATCAGTTCTTAAGTATAAAGCAATGGCCTGTTAATAGTAAAAGTATACTTTCTCAAATCTTATAATTCACAGTAAAGCATAATCAACATGGTGAGAAAAACTAAAACGGGGAAACGTTCTGATGAAATGACCGGTTGGTTACTTAATGAAACAGGCCAAACGCGCTACAGTTGGGGACTAAGACAAGTACTTTGGGTTGAACTGACTGTTACTGTATATCTCTGCCTTATTAGCACTCAATACGTCAGGAAGCCAATCAGTAAACAGCAGTAGTAATTCAAACCAATCAATGACGGAAAAAATAAATGTTACTCCAAAACCAACCAAAATCATGTGAGAACACCATAAAAAAACTCCAAAACATTCTGCAGTACAGCTGCATAAAGAAGGATGAGGCGTCTCTCCTCCTCAAGTCGGCCGCTTTTGTCACTATCAATGAGAAACGCACAAAGGAAGGACCCAACCAAGGGAGGGGGTGAAGTGTACAATCCACCCCACTGCAATTCCACTAAGCCCAACTTTTCTTCTCTCCCATGTTGCCACAGTGTTGTTTGTGCTCCCCTTCGCTGCAGAGTGTATAGACCTCAGGTGGGCTCGCCTGCAGAGTTGTGTCATTACAGTTAATTTGAGAAACCTTTCTCAATAACAATTCTTCTACTACTCCAACTGGGCTTTTGACTCGTTCTGCCCATTGTGTTGCCCTGCGTCTCAGCGCCCCGTGGCTCAGAAAAACAAGGTTTATTGTGAAAAGCCTGTCTTGAATGATCACAACAAACCCAAACCAGGATCAAACTGTCAATTAGAGTAATTCAGACTCGATTTAGAACCGAGGCGTCGAGCGCAGATCACATCAATTCACAGTGAAGAAAACATGGAGATGCAAAATTGCAACAATGGAAGCCACAGAGCTGCACATATTAAAGAGATATTATGGAGAATAAACTGACACACAAGTGAACAAAAACTTCTTCTACCATTAAACGATTAAAAATACACACATATACTGCACTGTTTTAATTTGACAAGTTTTTCCGATAGTTTTCTCCACCCCATTTAAATCAGTGAGGGTAGGCTGAGCTTCAGACACCTCTTTGTATAATGCAGCACCAACAACAGCACCAAAGATTGCAGCCTGCAAATTAACATTAACAGAGTTTCGACAAAAACTGAACATTGAAACTGAGGACTGTTGCATGAGACTGTTTTAGCTACGTGTTCCTGATAAACTGACAACTGAGTGTGTATTATATAGTGTCTGTGCAATAGCCATCACCATAACGGACGACAGTGCACAAAAACACACACACACACACACACACACACACACACACACACACCAAAACAAATCATCTATCACCTTGTGACATGCACAGCGGCGTAAGGATAGATAACGGTATAATTACCCACTTTACAGAGTGACCTCTGTCACATTGTTGATGCTCTGAGACCGATGAATTGTTTCCATTTCACATAACAGAGTAATAGAATAATCTGGACGAGAATAGCTGCACATGCAAATGGTTTCTCTTGTTGCGCCCTCAGCTGTCTTGCCTGAATTTTGTATTCCTTTTTAGCTTTGCAATAATAATGATTCTGACTTGCAAAACAACAACAGAGTACATGTGTTTGATCCCTAGCTTACAGATAATGCACTCAAGTATGGAGCACCAGCTGTTGCCTGAAGTACAGTATGCTAATTACTGGAGTTTTGAAAGAATAGATATGCATAAGACCATACAGTATTGCTTCAGCCTGTAAGATGTAGTGTGAAGTTTAGATTGTGCACAAAATGCACATTTTAGGCATCGTTTAAAGTCATACTGAAATCATACTGTGTTTTTTTGCTTCATCTATTTAGATTTAGATTTGCTTGTGAAATAGTCTGTCTGTTGGCAGGAAAGAGTTTTAATGCCATATTTTAACATTTTAATTTAACAGCTTGTGCATTTAAATGTTAGTAAACAGTGTATTAATATCACTAGTATGCAGGTGACACGGTTTGAGCCTGATAGTGTGACAAAAAAAAAAAGTGTGTGCCACCAAGTGCATTGAGCCAGCAAAGTGTAGAAGAAAAGATACACCCACCTACAGTATGTCAGCTAGTTAACAAGTCTGCTGCAGCAGCTTCGCGAGCTTAACTTACAGACGAACGTCAAAACGTGTGCTGGTGTGCCGTGTTTAGATGTTGAGTGGTGTTGCAGCACCGTACAGTACGGTAGCTCCACTACTTTGCAATCTACGACCCGTCTGTGACTCGGCTCGCGAGCTGCAGTTACAACAGAGCGAGTTTGTCATGCTGCATGGTCTGAACCCCTTGTGTGTCACCTCAAAAATGTAACATTAAATATTAATGAGACACCAGGGTCTCACCCATAACATAACAGCTATGTCACAAATTATGACCTCGAACATTATCAAAGTTGAATTAATGCATCTCTGACACAAAACCTTAACACAGCTGACTACTATGCACAGTGTATTCCATTATTCTATTGTCCTTTTTCCTGGTAGGATGTTGAATCAACCTAACTTCCTGAATTGCCGTTTTAAGATACTGAGTTAATATTTTATTCCTTTCAGTTTCAGTTCTGTGCAGAGCATGGGCAAGACTTGATTACCAACCAGAAAAATGCCCACTATTATTCCCTGAAGCCCAAGATAATATATTCAGATTGATTTTGTTATCTGAGTCTACAACCCAAAACACAGTCGTAGAAAACTGGGAAATTTGCCAGAAATTCAGATTTGAGAAGCTGGTAATTCTTTTTTTTTTTTTTTTTTTTTTTTTTTTTTTTTTTTTTTGGCATTTTGAAAAAATAAATTATGTAAATGAGATCATCAAAATGCTATTAATTTTCTTTCAATCAACTAAATCAATTGATCAACTAATCATTCCAGCTCTAAATTATCGTTTTCTGATGTTCAGGAGAAATAATGAAATTACCACGTAGAGTCCGGGTCAGCAGGGGCTCCAACAACAAATTATTCCCTGGGGCTCCCGAGGAGGTTAATCTGACCGTGAGTGGGAATTTCAAAAGCACAGTCAAATCAAACATACTCCCGGTTTACAAAGAACTAATGACTGAAAGTGTGAACATTGTGTACTAAATGTATTTTGATATTAAAATCCATGTAGTGCCCTATTAATTATACAATTAATTAGCAATACATTGCCGATTGCCACAGTTTGTTTTATACGTCTACTTGTATGTGTGAGTTGACTGATGTATAAAAGTGAAACAGTGCAATGCATTGACCATCATTTACATTAGTTTCACTGCTATACCAGTGAATTGGTCAGACTTATAAGGTCGTATACTGTATCATGACTCCATCCAACCCTTCATTAGTTGTTCAGTTACAATCCAATTTAATTACAACTTGGCCTGACATCAGACATAAACAGATATAAAACATTTTACCTCATATATGAGCTTTAGTTTAATCACTGTTTTTCCAAGCAGTTTTCCAGAAAGGAGAAAAAAGAACAAAAAGAAAAAAAAAAAATTCTCGTCTTGTAAAATGTCTTAACTTCACATTAGCCTCAGGACCTTTATTGGAGCATTTATTTACCCTCACCTCTCCAATAACAACCTCCTTGTTTGGACAGTTTTCTCACCGAACACTTCACCTGGCCTTCTCTGTCAATGGGAGTTGAGCTTGTGGGCAGACACACACACACACACACACACACGCACACACACGCACACACAAAATGCAGGACTATTGATTTGTTGAGCACTGTGGTCGACTGGCCTTGCCCCTTGGGTGAGACACACAATCGGCAGCGGATGTGCTGCTCCTAAACTGTCCCTGGGCACCATTTCAAATCCCTGTAGATTCATGATATTGATTTGAACCATTTCTCCCTCCGCCAGCGTCTTCTCCACCTCCATCATGTCCCCTTTCGCTTGTTTTTTATCCGACCTTTGTTGTTTTGTTTCGTGTTCCCAGAGGAAATTTAGCGATAACTAAAAGACAGGCAGCGGTTCTTCTTTTGTTTTTCCTATTTTAAAGAAAGAAAAGAAAAAGAAAGCGGCCGTGAAGGAGGAACGAGGGGCAGAAAATCATGACGAGAGTTAAATCTAGTTACCATTGTTGCAGAGGGAGGGGAACGCACTGTCATGCGAGGATGAGAGAAAAAAAAATATGAGGCAGGTATGATTGCATCAGGGCCCCTTACAGAATTACTCACGTCCATGCGCTGCTATCTCTCTGTCATAGTGATGTGTCAACGTGGATTCAATCACACCTGTGTTGAATATGAATGAATGTGTGTGCCTTTTTTTTTTTTTTTTTTTTTTAAACAGAGATGGAGGATTAAATGCAGTGCAGTTGAGAAATTGGTTTTGTGTACAGTAGTTGTTTTACATTTTCTTGCTGAGTTTCTCCATTAATGCTGAGTGAGGCCTCTCTCTCCCTCTTCTCACCCCGCTGTCAATTCCTCCCTCCTTGCACTCTCCACTCACTCACTCCCCATCTCTCTCTGCTAGTTCTCATTGTCAGACTGTGTAATTGAGGTAATGCTGTTAATGATGTGTGAGTGGTGTCCCTTTTCCCTTACGTGTGCACGCACACACACATATACACACACACACACACACACACACACACACACACACACACACACACACACACAGATGGCAGTAGATAGG
>NW_019525241.1:125740-217479 GCF_002814215.2 Seriola lalandi dorsalis | reverse complement strand
CCCACCCCCATCCCCATCCCCATACAGAAAAAACCATCCGCTATCTTCATTCCTTCTGTCGACTCTCAAGTTGACAGTCACACAGACAGACACATGCACAAACATGGGTGTTGTAACACGCCTACACACTAAACACGGGTGGACAGACAAAAAGGCAAATGAACACACACAGACCTTGTAACAACATCCACAAAAGGGTGTTCCACACACACACACACACACACACACACACACACACCCTCCCCCAATCTTTCTCTAAATGATTTATCTGCTCTGATTTGGGAGAAATGATTCTCTGTAATGAAACAGGCAGAGAAGATGATTTTTTTATTCATCTCGGGACAAAGCAGGCCGTGGCCCTTCTCTTCATGGTAGACAGCTTGTATAAACACCACCAATGAGTTAGATGTGTATAAGAGACAGCTCCCAAATCAGAGCAGATAAATCATTTAGAGAAAGATTGGGGGAGGGTGTGTGTGTGTGTGTGTGTGGGGGGTGTTGGGGGGGGGGGGGCGCAGAGGTGATGCATTTCAGTAAAAATGAAAATGACAGAGGGAATAGAAGACAAAGACATGGGGAATGACAATGACAGAAGAAGTCAGACACAAATGGAAAGAGATGGAAGAAAAAAAATCACTGATAATTTAGACAGAGGGTGAAATTTAGAGAGGGAAATTGGCAGCTTTGCTGCAATCAGACAGGTCTTGCCAGCGAGGAGAGGCATATGAGGCTTCTAAAAATACCTGAGTACCTAATGTGTCCACACTGCTATTACATGGGAGCTATTCACATCCAGGGTGCTTTGGTCAGAAATATCATTTGTCATTCATTACCTTTTCCCTGTTATTACGATGTCTGACATCAGCGTCTGCTAGACATGACAATTACTGAGAACAGAGCACAAGGTCAACAAGAAGTATCTGTTTGACACTTTTGTATAAAGACCCCTAGTTCTCAAAAATGACAGTTCGAGCAGGTAGAGTTCCCTATAAAAGACAAACACTCTTAATTAAGTGTTCTGCACTGACTCGCTTTATTTTATAGGCTCGGTCTGTGGAAATTAGGTGGAAATATGTTTAAATATGTAAGCGTACCTGCTGAGTCGGTGAAATTTCATGGCATGGAGCATGTTGTATTTGTTGATGATCATCAGTTTGTGGATGAAAACTATGTAAACAAGCAATTCAACCAATATGCCATACAAATGTTAGTTAAACGATTATTTACATCGCAAAGCAGATCTTTATTTAATGACACCTCAAAGTCATGAAGAATCTAATTTAAGGATGTTTGTTTTCTAGGAAACCCTGATGGATACTGACATCTGTTTGTGAACGATTTTTCACTTATTTTTTTCTAAAAACTCAGATGTAATGAGCGAGTGCTTAATAACTACAGCAAAGCTTTTCCATTTTCCTTTTAATTAGCACCTAATTACATAGGCTTTTTTGGAAATATACTAGTAATTTACAGCTAGTTCTTTTTAGGAAATTATGAGTAAGGTTACCTGGAATTTAACGCGAGACTATAAAACCAATGCTAAAAATTTGTAGCAGCAATATTAGGTGGAAAAAACATCCAGTCAGCAATGACACAGTTCTAAACAGTGGTCAGAAATGTGGCCTCGAAATACAGAATGTGCATTGAACGGAGGTCACTGGTTCGAGAATATAAATGACATCAACTCAATTTCTAAAAGTCGGTGTTCTCATACAATGGAAAGAAATGAAAAGGCATACACACAATGTACGTCCTTTTAAAATAAACTCTGTACACACCTACATGTCTACAACAACCTGCATGGTCTCCTTCACATAAACCAACATGCTCAGTTTAACCACTGCATCAAACGAGGGAGTGTAGGTGATCTGTGAAGGTTGCTATGGTGCAATTACATGTGCATACTGGCAAGCTGGTAGACTGTAAACAGAGCTAAACTGCTCTACTGTACAGCTCTGTGTTCTCCATTCCTGTTGTAATATCATACAACCGCTGCTGAAAGAGCTCCGCTACTTCACTACTGTCACCCCAAGCCAAATACACACACACACACACACACACACACACACACACACGACTGTTGCAACATACATTACATACATAATATACATGCAGATATGTACACAAGAGCCAACCGTAGACGCATACACATACAGAGTTGCACATACATACATACACACACACACACACACACACTTTACTTTGTTGCTGCTGTCAGTTGAGCCAAATTGCTGCTGGAACCGCTCATCACTACAGCCGCCCATGGGCCGCTTCAGCCAGCAGAGGACAGATGCTGCGTAGGAGAGTGATTCTGTGTGTGTGTGTGTGTGTGTGTGTGTGTGTCTCTGTGTGCAATTGCGTGAGCCTGGGAGGTGTTATGTCGAGGAGTGCGCTCTGTGTGTGTGTGTGTGTGTGTGTGTGTGTGTGTGTGTGTGTGTGTGTGTGTGTGTGTGTGTGTGTGGGAGCCTGCCTAGCAGAAGCGGGACAGGCTAGTTTAGCTCACGGCCACAGTGCTACACACACGCACACACACACACACCTGCCTGCATGCCTCCCAGCCATCTCCTCTCTCGCTGCTCCACAGTGGCCTCCCTTCAGTAAATAACACCATTCATTATCTGCATGAAGCCCTGAAATCAACTCCATGGAATAGATTGGTGTGTTGGTGAATGTAAACAGATTCTTTGTATCTACCGAATACGACCAACAGCTGCTGCTGGGGGAAATCCTTCTAAATGCTGCCTTCAGTACTTCTGCTAATTGAACTAAACGTTTTGGTATTTTAATTATTTCGGTGTTCTCAGTATGACACTGTAAGTCCCACAACATGTGCACAGTGCAGAGTAGCTTATAAAAAAAAAATGGAAGTGCTTAAAAGATGATTTAAAAATAATGTGAGACTGAAAATGTTTTCAAACAGAAATTGGTAGCTAACAAGACTAAGACTACATCCACACGAATACATTTCATTAACGATCTCCATTCAGGTCCGTCAATCTAAAAAAAAATCACACCTAAAACCCATACATGACCATTCACGTACACTGTGCATGTGTAAACAGGAAGCAGAATGTCTACTCTGTCGTTTATAAGTTTTCAGAAAATACTACGAACGAGGAACCTGCGAAGGCACTTGTAGTGTTAAAATGCAGAATTTTACTGCACAACATTTGTTAGCAAAGAAAACAATGTCAGGAACGCTCGTAGTTAGTTATTCACGTTGCATTCACCACTGGTAGTCAAGGCTGATGAGGCCCAATTAGGGAGCGGCTGTGGGTGTCTGCTTCATTGTTTCCAAAGGTCTCTGTTTTTGCTTGTCCAGACTACAACGCAACCCTGGAGTTTTCAAACTAAAAACGTGGGGCCATCAGCGTATCCGAGTTGTGTTAGCATCTGCTAATTAGCACCAAACACAAAATACACAGTAGCTGTCCAGACATTTCACTCAAAACCATAAATGTCAACCTCATGTTAGCGCTAGAAAAAAAAAATCGAGGGATCACATAAGTCACTGGCATTCACCCTCTGGGGACCGTGAATGCCTGTGCTAAATTTCACGGCAATTAATCTGGTCCAGACTGAAATATCTCCGCAGTTACCAGAGTGTTGGACTGACTGACTGACTGAAATTGTATTTAGAGTTGGATGTAATTTCACATCACAATAGGAACATATCATGACATAATATAGTGATTTTTTTTTTTTTTTTAATTGTTAAAACATATAGATAAAATGGATAAAATAAGAAGACTAATGTGAGTTTTAGGTCATTGCAATGAATTAAATACCTGACAAATCTACCTAACTCACCAAATCACTGTTTCTTAGAAATCCAAGATTGCCGTAAAACAGACCTGCTCATTGATTTGCAAAACTGCCTTAAATGGTCTAATGGTCTCAGAGATATTGGAGGTAGAGCTGGAACAATTAGTTGCTTAATCAACTGGTTGATCCACAGAGATTTAATCAGCAACAATTATGATAATCAATTAATTGTTTAAGTAATTCATCAAGCACAAACGTCAGTTATTCTCTGGTTTCAGTTTGTGAGGATCTGCATTTTGTTTGACATTAAAAATACCTTAGATACCCTTGGATTTTAGACAAAGCGATTTGAAGGTGTCACCATGAGTCCTTGGAAAGTATGAGGATAATTTTAATTTGTTGTTTTTTGACATTTAATGGACTAAATTATCAAAAAAAAACAAAAAACAAGTAGGTTAATTAATAACAAAAGAAATCAGTTGCAGTCCTCATTACAGGAAAAGCGACCTCATTGTAAATGGAATAGCAAATTCTCTACCGAGAATGACAAACCTCTGTCATTACATGGTAAACAGCGGCAACATTGCCTGAGCCCAACTTGTTATTCATAAGTCAGTGCGCGCTAAAATCCTAATGATGACATGATGAAAACGAAATCCACAAACATAAGATGGGAAGGGGATCACAAGCTGCACGTCTGCCAAGCAGATCTGCATTCTTTCATATATTTCCAGATTACTCCTCACAGATCGTTTGTGAGCACCTAGTATTTTAATGCATTACAGACTCAAACAAGATTAAAGTCTGGATTTCTGACTGGGAAACCCATGAATCTTTACATCATTGTTGTGAAGTCATCCACTGTTTATTTTGTTGTATACTCAAGGCATCTATTTCTCTTTATGAATGCTCCTGTGTCTGTTTCAGTTTTTTCCTTCTCAATCATCTCAAGTCTCAGCTACTGAAAAGCACTCCCCCTCCCCCCTCCCCTTCCTCCCGGCCTGAGTCTTCCACCTGCATGCATCACAGTAGGATGGTGTTAGATGAATGATGAACTGTGCTGTGCCGGGTCTCTGTCAGACGTAACGCCGGCTGAAGGTCAATTTTTGTTTCATCAGACCACATATTTTGTGTCATGCTCTCAGGGCTTTAACATGATTTTCTTTTCTCAAACATTTGGCCTGCTGCTTTTGGTCCTTCCCTGGTCATCTTCCTGACCGAGGTCCTTCACACCTGATTAGTCAACTTGATAAAACAGGAAGTTGAAGGAAGAGTCTGGATAGTTTCTGTAGTTTTTTTTTTCCCCCTACATTTTTATATTGATGAATTGTGGATCTGTGGGCTCTTAAAAGAGAGAAATATTTGCATTAAAGACAAACTATCCATTTCTGGCTGTGATCATTGCACATCTGTATGCTGTATTTTACACTGTTGTTTATCTTACGGTCACTTATACTTGATGCTTTTTTTGCTTCCATCCTGAGACTGGATTGTGGCTTTTGCCTCCCAACACCTCCCCATTGCTTTAATGATCTGGGCTGAGCTGGGTTTTTCATTATGTGTGGTCTGAGGTTCCTCTGAGTAAACTAAGGAAACGCTGATTATTTAGTGACTGTTTTGCTCATCTTCATTTGAGACATTCACATTCCATCACTGATTCCTCAACTTTCTTTCTGAGACCGCTTCAGCTGTGTAGAGGAGGCCATGTCAGTGGCATGTGAAAATATACGTATGCATGTCCATACAGTTCATATTTTATGCCATTTATAAATAAGTAGATTTATTAGGCTTACCTGTCAAATTATTAAATACTACAGTAAACATTGTAGGATAAAATATGCTACTTATCTATTTAGTGAGGTCAATACATGTACAACTACAGTACAGTAATGTTAGTTAGCTATGATGGGACTGATGTAACTCTAACAGCAGATACACAGATACTCTTTAACATTATAATAATAACGGTTAATTTAGTGATAGCAATGTTTCTGAAATAAAAATACTCATGAATCAAAAATATCATAAAATTGTCATGTTCTGTTAAATAATGTATCTGAGTAGTGATGCTAATGGCATCTGAGATATGGTTCATAAAAAATATACTGTATACAGATGACAGCAATGACTGACATGGTAGAAAGGCTCTTTCTTAGCCATAACCTTATCGGTTATACGGTCAACTGAAAAGTGCACTTAGATTCATATAGCACCAAAAGGTTTGGCCAGAATTAAAAAAGGGGGTTTAATTATCTCTAAAAGGAATTTGGATTTTATCATGCATCTATTACAACAAAAAATACTGTATATAGTTCTCCATTAGCGAAAAAGAAAATGTTCCTCAGCTTTAGATTGTCAATTTTCACCTGTTCTGTTTTGCATGTGCTGATACTGTCAGTTTTGGTTGCTCACATAGAGAAAGAGCTGTGACCTCTTTCCCCCTGCAGTCCTCTTTCTCTCCTCTACGGGAAATACAATACTTAACTGACAGATAAATATTTATGGGATCAAGCTGCATCTGGATTTTTAGCCTATGAATTTTTCATTCATGGCAAAACTGCAGAAGCGCGCTGGGAACTGTTCGGGCATCTGTGTGAACCTAACGTCAGGAGGTGCAGTGGGCCGATGTCGCAGGTACAGCGATAACAACTCCACTGATACTCATGCTGCAGTTCTGTGGCGGGAAACCCATGTCGGAGGATAGAATTGCATAGAGTGTTACAGTGAAGAGGGTAATACTGTGTGTGTGTGTGTGTGTGTGTGTGTGTGTATGTCTGTACAGTATGGTGCACAGATTACAGGAAAAGAGGCGTGAAATGTGGTGTGAGCAGGTGTAATGTTTGGGTCTATGCTTTTTACAGACCTCTGAGGTCAAAGGTGAAACCACAGGGTGAGAGGTCAGTGAGTCAGAAATGAGACATCAGTGGGCGGGGCAGCACAACCGGTCGATGTCTCTGGAAGCAGAGAGGCCAGCAAAGGTCTGTTTTCATGACAGAGGTTACAACCGCACTTCACTTGTGGTTGTGGTTGTGGTTGTGTGTGTGTGTGTGTGTGTGTGTGTGTGTGTGTTTGTTTGTGTGTCCTGTTTACAAGCGGTCAGGCTCATTTGTAAGCTGTCAAACAGAGATGCTCGGACAGAGATCAAGAGCAGCTCACAAGGGCTAGTCCTGCTCTCCAGGGGAAATGGATTCTGTTTGATGTTCAGTAGGAGTAGGAGGGAGTGATGGTGGGTGGCATGGACAGGAGCATGGGTGAGGGTAAAAGAGTTGGGTGCACATGGAGAGAGATACAAAGATAGATTTAGTTAAAAGAAAAGCATAAAGACATACTGAGCTTGATTCAAAGAGTAGAGGGAAATATAAAAGAAAGCAAGAGTGGTAAATTTGGCATATTAAAGGTTGGAATTTAGATGAAAACAAGATCAACAATTTGAGACAGGGTGAGAAAACACAAGCTGGACTAATGGCTGCCAAGCAAATAAGACCTCTAACTGAAGGGGAGGTGAGAAGAGAGAAGAGAAATGCTTTTCTGCTGCGGATACTCATCTGAGTGTTAATGAATGTTCTTGTATGCAGAGACAAGCCAAAGTCTCATTATCTCCAAAGCTCTGGAAACTAAACTGGCTCAGAGGACCACAAAGGGAATGAAATATAGAAAATCTGGGAGAGTCGAAAATCTCATTTTATTGTGGACAAGACATGTGCCAGCTGTAGATGGAGGCCATTATTACCATTGTTTGGAGAAGCAGTCAAGGATATTTTCCTAATCAAAGATTTGACTTCTTAGATACTAACTTCTTGTTAGAGTTCTTTAAAAACATGACAATAGGTGTATACGATATGGATTCAGTTCTTATGTAAACTATTGAGACATATTATTGGGGTAATTACAGCAATATCAATGGCAAAGTCAGATGATAGACAAATTTATGCTGGACAGTATATACATTGCCATATCAACGTTAACCAAAGTGGTTTACAGAAAAATTTTAAATAAAATGAATTGAAAATATAATAGAACAGTTATTATTAGAACAAATAAACAGTTAACAACCCTAATGAGCTTTACGCTAGTGACAATAGAGTTCTAAAGTGGAGGAGCTGTTTCAGGCGCCCCTGATTCCTGAAGTAAAAGTCCCATTCATTTTTCCCCATTGACAATGTTATGTCACTTGCAGATGTAGCTCTTCTATGACTTGGATTAGCATTAAACTCTAATGGTTGAATCAATCTTTCCAAATGATGAACTACTGTGTTACAGAATATCTGCTTCTTTGATTAAAAAGTTTAAAAAGGTACTAAAATCTTCACCGGAGAAGTTACTACAATTCCCAAGGTGATTTTTTTTTTAGCAAGAAAGATCTGATCACCAGGCTTAAAATTTCCTAGAAACTAAGTTGGGTAGGGTGACATAACCCCCTCCACTCCTGATCATATCTCCAAATGTCAATTTCCCAGGGTGACAATAGGATGATCTCACTATGCATAAGATCTCGCAATCCTAGTTGAAATAATTCAAACTGGTGGCCACAACATAAACCTGTATGATTGTTACATTATGCACAAGAGTCCTGAATTCTGTGTTAAGTAGCACAACTCTATGAAGGCTGCATTGTAAATGTTGATGTTCTGAATGAATTTTCCACTGTACTCCATTTGGAGTCACATCACATTTTATGCAGCAGCAAAGGCAGTAAAACCCAGGTAAATTTAGTTAAGGTGGCACTTTATCTTGTAGGTATGGTGTTAAATAGCTAACAGCTGAAATCTAAACATCAACAGGAAGTTCTACCAGCTTTCATTACAGTACCTTTTCATTTGGATTCAGTGGATAAAAGCCACTTGAAATATGTTTATAGTCTGTATTCTATATGGTACTGCTGTGGTATTTACTTTCTGCAAAGAGACGTTGATTCAAGTCGACATTTTTGCCAAATAGAAATGGAGTGGAAAGCATGCCTACCTGGCTTGAACTGGCACTGTACCGGTCAGGTTTCGGTGCACACCCATTGTCTCAATCAAGATATAACAGCAGGCTACAAAGTTGTATAAATCTATCTCTCACTCTCCAATGTGTCACCATTTTGAATCACTGAGCTGTGGTTACGATGCACATATTTTATTTCTTTGATTTGTGCAGTTTTCACATCACAGAATTTGAGAAGATATGAATTATAAGGACAAAATAATACACAGTCATATTTTCTATTACTGCTCTAGGCTGATAATAGAAGGTGTTTGTATGCAGTATTTCTACAAAAGGACAAAAGTACATTTACAACAATGTCTCACAATGGAACATATGTTATCAAATATAAAAAATAGCACCCAGATGGTTTTTGATGTTTATGATACTTGTGGGTTTCGGCAGCACATCACAAGTACACTCAGTCACAGCACAGTAACCCCCAGGAAACCCCCAGGCCTTCACACGCCATGTACCTGATCTATGGTCTGAAAAGCAGCATTCAGAAAATAAAAACATTTAACAAGTTCATGATCAGTTGCTGCAATTGCTTGTTGAAATTTCCTATGATTCAAATTGTAGCAGTAGCTTATTATAGAACTGTAAAATGTCATATAGTTGCCAGATACCGGTGATATATTGTAAAGGCCGCCCTTTCATTTTTCACCGGGAGCTGTGAGGGTGAGAGTCTGGTCATCATCATTTTGTAATTACATTTCAACACTTCAAGCAGAGATGGCACAAGAGGTATAGATTCAAACAGAGAGAAGACGTGAGGAGCGGAGTGTCGTATGCAGTTTCTGGCCTACCTTTCTATTCGTAATATCCCGTAACATATCTCCATGTGTCTGGTCATCATCCCCTTCTGTCAGCACCTCCCCTTCGCTACCACCCCCCCCCCACACACACACACACACCCTTTCTCTCACTCCCTGCTTTCCCTATCAAACTTTCTTCGCTACACTGTCTTACTTTCTGTATCCATCTCTGCGTCCCTGTCTGGATCCCATTCCATCTCATTCTCACCTCTCAAACTCTTACCCTCCACTATCCATCTCCTCCTCCGCCCCCTATCCATCCCATTCTACTTCTGTTGGCATGACTGATTGCTGAAACTGGGCCGATTCTCTGCTGCACTGCCTGCAAAGTATCCCCTACAACCACAACTATGTCACCCCCGATACCCAGCCTCTACGTGCATTGATTACCCCACATTGCAAGGAGATAATCAGTGGGCGTGACCAGATTTTGAAACATGATGGGTCCGTGCTTGTGTTTAAATGAAGCTGATCTTGCTGGTTTTTAATCAGAGGCGCAGAGGATGCTTAATCAAGCAGTATTTTGATGGATTCATGGAATGGGAAACCCATTCATCAAGTCAATTACACATTAATCATGAGCTCACCCGCAGATTTGGGAGTGAGACATGAGGAGGGGCTCCACTTTGTTCTTGGAATGAATAGCAAGCGGCATTATGTAAAACCCTCTTATCCACGAGTCTGTGAATTATTGTACAATAAAGCGCAGTCTGTTGAAGAATGTTGATCAGCCAACCATTTGTGTGTTTTACAAAGACAGATTCTTGAAGTGACTCCATTTGATCAATGCTCTGTAAATTTCACTGCAACAATACGGGTCTACATGAAAGGTCCATGTACAATATTGTAATGAGGAAAGAATTCATTGAGTGCATTGTCTATACAGTAATGCAGCACTCGGAACACTGTAAATAAGATTGGATGTAAATTAAAGCCTATTCACTGCCAAGTGTGATTGATATTTAAATATTGATTATCATATCCCTTCGCCTTTAAAGTGCTCTGTATGGACCATTTGATTTGCATAACTTCCAAAGGCAGTTAGTATTAAGGTCACAGCAGGTGAACTATTCCCACAAACCTCTCATCGATAAATCCTGCGGACTGACAAGCTCTCTAGTTGTCAGGAAATCAAGAATGAAATATGAATTATGAAAACTGTGGCAGAGAAAAGATAGTGTGTGTGTGTGTATATTATAATATTTTTGTTGGCACTAAACAACACATCTTGGCAGCAACTGAGGCTCTGTGGCATGGTATGTGTGTAAATTATGTACATCTCTTTCTATAAGAGCCACATCTGCCATGGAACTGACCTGAAAAAATTGCAGCTTGTGCATATTCATAAAGGAGACAGATGAAATGAAAAAGATGGCAAGACTTTCTTAAAAGGAACATATCAAAAAAGTCACAGTATACTGTCCTTCCAGTGACAGTTCAGTCCAAAAATATTTCTTTTCTTTTCTTTTTTTTTTTTTTTTTTTAATTTGTTTAGTTTTTTCAGCATTTTCTGCTTTTGACTCGACAGAGAAAGACAGGGAATGCAGGGAGTGAGAGAGGATGACATGCAGCTAAAGAGCTCTGGCCCGATGTGAATCCAGGCCTCTGCAGTAAGGACTCAAGTCGTGTTGGTAGTAGAGCTGCACCATGAGTCCACAAGTATTTGATAATGGGATACATACTTTGATACATGGTCCTCATACTGATACAACAAGCCTAGAAATAGCTACCAATATTCTTTGTTTTGTTAATACATTGTTTTGTTTTTTTTTACTCGGGGTTTCATTCACTGATTTAATTCTCTGATTCAGGCTGTGAGAGAGAGTTGGCACTGCGGCAGGTGTGAGTCTTAAAAATCGCAATTAACCTGAAAATGTGGTGCTCATGAACAAGCTCAATTTACAGCAAGATGACGGAATAAATGAATAATTGAAATTAGTACTACCAGTGTTTCGAGACTGATGGCAGATTTTGGGGTTCATCAAGTTGCTTTTAGGGGGTGAGACAATCATTCTTTTGCAGCCAGGTTGTGTATGGTATGATGCTGAGGTGACCAAATGTGTCTAAAATGCTGCTAAATGGACTAACTTAATAACAGAAATGTTGGGCAACCACTTTTGTCAAAACTACTTTTGCATCACAAATGATTAGCACAGAGATGGAGCATTATTTTTTAAATGCAGGAAACCAATTCATCATCCATAGGTGCCCTTAATTTAACAAGAGTGCAGTCAATCACGGCAGTAACATTTGGGGAAGTGGACGTCGCTGCAATTTTTTTTTTTTTTTTTTTTTTTTTTTTTTAATAGCTGCCTGTTCACCTGCAGTATGACAGAACCTCATGTAGTCGGTGTAATATTTACCTGTGCGTTTCCTTGAATATGAGCAGATGTGGCAGTTTCTGTGTATGACAGTCAAATAGAGGATGATGGAAAGGGTCAACACATTGGCTCTTTGTGAAACCAGAAACTTAAAAATATTGTGGCACTTAAGCAGCCGTTCTAAGTTGCTGTGATCCTTGTATCGTAATCCACATATACAGTATTATACTGGATTTTGCTGACCTATAGTTCACTATTTCTTACAGTTATTGAATACGGCAATAACTGCCCTGTCCCTTTTAAAGGCTACGCCTGAGGAATGATACTGTTTATAAACATGGGTTAATAGTCGGGTGTCTTTTGCTTGGACTAGTTTACCCTGTGGTCATGAGGCATACATTATGTTTTAAAGTTTCCTCCTTATAGCAGCATGTCGAAGGAATATAACTAAACTTGAAATTTGTAGCTTTTGCTGCCTGTAACACGTGCAGTTGCAAAAAAAACTGTTACCATTTCATCAAATGGCCTAAAAAAACACCTTTACTCTTATATAAAATTTAGAAATTGAGCACTCGTATCATGAGAATATGTTATGACATTGTCTTGCCGTTTTGGGCTTCTGCCGGGTCAGAATCTGTCCAACCATAGCTGGGTGCCTTCACCCTTCGCTAGATTTTAAGCCATGAATGGTTGAGTGCTGTTGGCCAACCTTGGCCAATAGATATCTCTCCCAGAACCCCCTTCTCCTCTGGCAGTCCCCAAGACCATATTTCTCCTGTCAGTTCACGTCCAGACCTGGAGTAAGCCAGCTGGCCTTTCTCAATCACTGTCCCCAGCCAGAAAGCCATAGGGCTCTCTATCTGCTGAACAATTTCAGCCAGGAAAAGTCACACATGTCTTCCTGTGCCAAAACAGCGGCGAGCCATATGCACATTAAGTTCTTGATGCATGGCAGAGCTACAAAAGATTGCATGAAACAAAGACCAGCAGACTACGTTGTCATTTCCAGTTTTAATAGGATGCTTTTAAAGCCACTTAAACTTGGGTGCGACATCAGGTTTGATGTACGTAGACTGTATGATGACAACACTTACTGAATTGTAGGCTAGGAGGCAAGTTATTACACAAGAATAAATCGTCATCGGCATGGATCATCAATCTGCGCCATTGCAGAGGTAATCAATGAATGTGTCATTTCATGCTGCATTCCTATTGGTTGGCTAGTAGATGTAAGTTGTAGCAGCAGTCACATTGGGAGATGGTCATTCCTAAATTTCTGACACATTTTGCCCTTGACTCTTCGGTTTCAAGACCGTGACAACAACCATCTTTGAACCTCTCTCACAGTGCGACCCATGACCACCGCTTTGGAGCCACGACCAAGGATATTGCCACATTTCTGTTACGTTGAGTCATCTTTCGTCTCGGACAGCCCAAAATCTCAGTGTATACCTGTGATAAGTGGAGCTATATAAGGCCTGATCAATCGTGAGCCACGAAACTTATTGTCCTTTTGTCCTGACAATGAAAGCGCTAATGGCTCAGTTCTCTCTTTAACAGCAGTCACTCTTGGGAAGGTCTAACTGTCTCTTTCCGCTCACTCTGCTTCACTCTCATATAGATTCTTCCCTGCAAATCCTCATTGATGTGTCTATCCACACAGCCTTGGAAGCTGACCAAGATAACCTCAGCAAAAACACATCACACGAGTCAGATAACTCAGCCCAGAAAAACTTGCAGAAAACTTATTGGTATCAAATACAATTCCACTGCTACATTTGTACGTGTGATGACAAAGTTACTTCTCAGTCATCATGAACCATAGGTCGTCACTAGGTGATAAAATGTTATCTGATTTGCAGAATATTGAGTCGACAAAAAACTGAGTTATAAAATGTGACAATCTGATGGAAGAGGGCATCATGATCTGGTCCCTTTTTTTTTCTTTTATATTTTAATATTTCTTTACTAAAAAACACATTTTCCTTTTAATAGGAACATGAATTTCTTCTTTCTCACTTGTTGGATTATATAATCTATTCATTTAGAGCATAATCTATTCTTCTGCCAGATAACCAGCCAGCTGAGTGCTGAACAACATGCCTGGGATCAGGGACACCGGTCCAGGGACCTGACTTTGAATAATGGTCTTCTATTGCTGCATGTAGATAAGACTGGCCAGAAACATACTGTAGGGATCTATCTGACCAGCCAAATGAGACACACTAGTTTGCTCAGTCGCTGAGCTGCAGCCAGAAGAAAAATGTGTATCTTTCTGCAGCCACAGCTCACCAGAAACACTCTCACAAGGCATCTCTATTATGATGTCCTACTTGTGTGGGACGAGTATTTTAAGTCAAGACTGTTCTGATGTAATGGCCCCTCAAATTTATGATTAAATACATTCCACTGTGAGATTTTGATTCATGTATGTGTAAATAGGATTTAATTTGACAGAGTATACTTACTATACAACCTATATTATACAGTCTTATGACTTTGTTTTCAAATATGCAGTGTGTAGAGCCTAAGAACAAGAATGGCCTTAATGGGGTTTGGCAAAAAGGTGGTTTTGTAACTAATTAAACTGATTTAGTTAAATTCAATATGAAGCCAAGTCCTCACAGGCAGTCACAATAAAGCACCTTGATTGGCAGGCAACACCAGCTCCTCCAACTCAAATGTAGTAAACCTGCTGAGAGGTTTTCAGTCAGTGTGTCAGTTTAGATGCAGCAAACTGGCCTGATGACAAAGACTTTAGTAATTCTTTTTCTGCAGCTGAATATTTAAAGACGCAGTGAAATGGAAAATACATTTGTAAGTTCTATTCTGGAGTTCCTGTGTTGATTGCTCAGTTATTTTATCTTGCAAACACGAGAAAACACATAGTTTTTACACTCCAGTTTTAATAATGATTAACCAAATGACATTTAACATGTTTATTAGTGAGCCTTAGAGGTGCTTTTGACAGAGCGAGGCTAGTCAACCTCCCCACCCTCTGATAACTGAATAATCATTTGTTATTTTTCAAGCAAAGTTGCCCAAAATGTGATGGCTCCACCTTCTCAAATGTGAGAATCTGATGCTTTTCTAGGTCTGGGCGATATGGTCAAAAATGATATCACGATAAACTTTTCCATATCATTCAATATCGATGATTATTAGTAACTTTTAACAAAGACCAGGAGAAAAGTAGTTCACTGCTGTGTTGGTTATGTCTTTCTGCCATTTGGATGTTTTGTCATATGGTGTTGTCGCCTGTGGCTTGTTTCTAGAGATGTAGCAGATGTTGGTTGTGACTGATGACGTGTTGCGTAATCCAAAAGCTGATAAGTTTTACACAGTTTACACATAATGATGCTGTGATTATCAGTTAAAGAAACCAAAAGAACCTGACCTGTCCTTCTTCTCAACAATAATATTCCTCACCATCTTCACCGGCTGCACTTACTCTCCCTCCACACCTGTTAAGTGATTGGCTGTGTGTCACTTGTACCACGCTCCATTATCAATGGATATGATAGGCTGTGGGGTTTGTTTATGCTGCTGTGAAATGATCAGACTTTCTACTGGACAATTTTAATATTGCTATTGATGAAGTGTCTATCGCCAGTACATATTGCTATCATTTTATCGCCCGGCTTGCTTGTCATATGTCATAACAAACCACGTCTTTAAACTGTTGGTTGGACAAAACACACAATCAGAATACATCAATGGGCTCTTCAAAATTATATTTCCCTGTATTTTCTGACATTTTACAGAGAAATTAATTAACTAATTAATTATCTAATGGTGTCTGTGTGACCACAAAGTTCATCAGCTCCTTTGACTCATCAGTTACTTTTTGATTCAGGCAAATCAGGCAAAATGTACTGCAACTTAACTAGGAAACAGATTTGTACTGTCGTGTAAGTTAGAAAATGTGAGTAAGAATATTTTTGACTCAAAGCAGGCCAGATACAACAGAACAATGACTTGGCATACCTTCCTGTTTCACAGGCAAAAAGCAAGGGCCACAATAAAACTAGCATATGGAGCTGTAAAAAAAAAAAAAATCCCTCCCTGTCTCTTTCACAGTGACAGTTCTGATCTCCCTTTAAATCATAAACAATCAGCAGTTACCTTCCAAAAACCGCCAGTGAGCAAGAGGGAATTGTCACCATCTATCATTAATTGTCGGGCGATGACAGATTACTTTAACTGTGTCATTGTTCACATCAGTGCCTGGCGTGCATTAACTGTTGAAGATACAGGGGGCCGTGCAGATGTAACTGTTTGGAAGGGGCCTGGGGGTTTAAAATGCCAGGGCAGATTAATTCTACTCCTGCCATGACGGCCGCCCGCTGTTTAGAACCACAGCCCGAAAGCTGTCCACGCTGGCTTTGATATGAGAAGGCTGGGGAGGCCGAGACAGACAGGAGGGAGAAAGAAGGAAGGGATGGAGGGAACCAAGAAGAAATAGACAAGATGACTGCTTGCTATAACCAAGGACAAAGTCCAGATTGGAGGGGCGTGTGCATGATTGACAGTGCTTTGCTTTTGATCAGCCAGGGGAGAAATAGGATGGGACAAGTGTGTGCGCGGTTGTCTGTGTGTGTGTGTATGTAGCTAGGAGACAGTCCCCATGGAGACAGCTAGACTAAGCATTCAGTCAAGAGAGGGGAAGTGAGCACAGAGGGCAGTGTGTGTGTGTGTGTGTGTGTGTGTGTGTGTGTGTGTGTGTGTGTGTGTGTGTGTGTGTGTGTGTGTGTGATAGATAGAGAGATCGAGAGAGTGATGTGATGAGGCTGATGTCCAGTGTTTGATCCTTTGCTTCTGGACTGTGGGAGCATGTTTCTACTGCTAATAGAAACCCAGTACCTACTTTAGTGGAACTAGTGGGTGTACACCTACTCACATTAGGGTTGTGCCAGTGGATGTTGATCTCGGTGATGGATGATCATCAGAGTGACCGATGATAGCTTATTTCTTTACTAATGTTAAGACAATATTTGGCTTGTTTTCCAATAAATGTATTAACTTATTGTTATTACTATTTTTTGTAATATTAAATTAATATTAAATTTAATTTGTCCTGCCATAGTTACACATTAGCGCCCCCTCGTATATACCCATGCTTGCGCGCATACACACACTCCGACCAGCTGACTGTCATTGAAGCTCTGTGTGTTGTGTGTAGGTGTCGCGCTGTGATTCAACAGAGATCGATAGACAGACAGAACACGTCACTTAGTTCGGTTTCCTAGTCTGCTGTTTTTCATGGTTGTAAACAGAACTTATGGCCCAACAGGGCAGTGAAGAGAGAGAGAGAGAGACTACAAACTACAAGACATAAACAGCTGTCTCTACGCTGCTTTCCTTGCTGATTATTAAATGTAAATAATTAATTCTGACAATTTGGGTTAGTTTTAACATTGCCATAAATGTATTTGTCATCCCACCATCATCACTCGATAGGATGATCTGAATATGCATAAGATCGTGAAACCCTACCTCACACACATATACAGTACAGCATGTATGCTGTAAATATGATCTGTTATAGATAGAGACAAAATAAGCACCCTGCTAACATACTCCGTCTTCATTATGTCTCAACTTGCTTCATGAATCCTTAACGGACACATTGCATGCACAGGCACTTTCAATCAAATTCAACAAATTGGCACAAACTACTAAAACTGTTACGCAAGTCTGCCTGCACTACAAATGTAGATATACAAAGTTTTCTATCACTCTTGATATAATACTCATATGCTAATATGTGCAATGGAAGAGTAACTGTAATCATTACCCCTGTCCATACTGGCTTTAAAGACATCTCTACCTAACATGGTTCTAATGTAAGTAATAGGAGACAAACTTCGTCCTCATTCCGTCAAAGTTCAATCACAGCTAATACGAGCCTTCAGCAGTACGTTTGCCTGAGCAGTGTTTCCTTGCTGAGCCGCAGTTGATGGAGTGTAACATAAAGTGGGAATTTTGTGCCAGAAAGACTCGATGATACCCTCTTGATTTTTGTAATTCATGTTGAAGCCTCAAATTAGCTTGAGACAACTCTTTCAATGTACATATGGCTTTTGAAGTATTGATTTAAGATGTACCTGAAACAATATGAACTTATGACTCCTGACTAAAAAAATGAATCATGATTTACTCACTTTGATGTCACTGAAAAGAAATTGCATTGACATTTGCATAACTAATTACTGTACAAGACAAAATTAGTTCACATAGGTCTCATGTTCCTCTCTAAACCAAAGACCGGTGATTGATATTTTCATTTTGTAGCCCTAAATTAAATACATTGCCTGCAAATCTAAAGACAGTAACTGATGGAAAAAAGTAGAAAAATAAAGCTCAGGTTGCCATCATTAAATCTGCATTCACCCATGGTCCACTGACGACAGCGTCTCTCACAAGTATACGTGCTACAGGATCAATCTGTAATCAGGAACCTTCATTAAACAGTGCAGAGGCTCCATCTCATTGTTCATGCTGCTAAATGGACGTTTTGTTCCCAGATACTGCAATCAAAGAGCTGCAGTACATGCCAGTAGGTCATGAACACTGGAAAAGACCTACAAACGCTCGTGGGCTCTCATGTGGTTTCAAAGAACTTCATCATAGGAATCAATATCTACTGTATCTGAGATGAATATCTACAAAATACACCAATCAGTGAATCCACTGAACCCTAATGAGTCATTTGATGGTTTATAAATGATACAACAGCACAAGAAAAATCTCAATTAAACTCAAATTTGTGCTATAGAAGAATGGGCCGATATATTATTTATTCTTAAAATGTATTATTAATGCAGGTTAATGAATAAAATAGCCACAGTAAATGTTAAATGTTGAAATGCTTTAAATTAGTTTTTGCAGTGTTCAATTTCATACCGGTCATCAAAACAGCTATCTGGTGTTCAGTATATTAATACAGGTAAAGTAAATAGAGCAGCACTGATATGAATTGATTTTTAAAAAAAATAAGGACCAGATATTATTCTACATTGTGAATCAGCAAATGGGCCATGTTCATTATATATGTCATGCTGTTTGATACTGAATGATAAGCTTGACCATTTCATTACCACGGTGTATATGAAGGTCTCTATTTGACCTCTTTTTTTCCTGCATTAGCAAAGGAAGTTAGAGAAGACATTAATCATGTTTTAGGTTCCTATTTCCAAGCAGGTGCAATGAAGGAACAACTGTAATACAAACAATAATGTTACACACAAGTTCTTGGGACAGCAGACCAACAAAAGTGAGTCCCCTCAGAGAACATCTCTTCACAGCAGGTTTTCAATGTGTCCCATTTAAACACCCCCGTCAGGACCCATGTACCAAACTTAATTGCCATTTGGCAAAGTTTAATGTTGTATCAGCAAGTTGGATTAAACAAGTGTCTACATCTAGCCAATGGCAAAATGCAAAGATGGTATTTGAATAAAGATTTTAAAGTGCTCATGTCTTCATGGCCATTAAAAAGTTACACTTAATAGATGTAGTTAATTCTGTGCTGCAGAGGAACAGTAATCGAACAATGTCCCTAGACAAAAACTACTACTACTACTACTACACATACAGAATGCTGCCACAAAACATGTGCAGTGCATACTAATCCTATGACTCAAGTGGTGGCGAAAAAAAAAAAAAAAAACTGGAATCCAACATCAATGAACTAACCACATTTACTACTAACTACCTCAAGTGTGCAGTTGAGATACTTAGTAGTCATTTTAATGCTATTAAAATTATTTAATTATAAAATTTTGCTTATGTCCCAATATATTTCAGAGGAATAAAAGTTAAGTTTCTACTCCATTATACCATTATATTCAAATATATTATTTTGATTAATGTAATTACTTAATTAATTATTTAATTACCTACTCGTTTCTTTTTGATTAACAATAAAGCCCTGCATGATTCCTACAGGACATCTTCACAACTCAAAGATATTCAGTGAATAAAATGAATAAATGTTCAAAATGACTGTTATAATAATAAATACTGTAGTTAAAAGCTCTACTTTGACCGGCAACAACATTAAATGATGTTTTGTTACTGAATGAAGTTATATAATTTGAGTTATGTAACATGTGCCATCCTACTACAGTGTAGCCTACACGTGTACATTTTTTACATACTTTTAGCTAAGTGCCATTTTAATAACACACCTTTCACCTGTAACAAAATATTTATGTGTGGTATCGCTTCTTCCACTTCAGTATTAACTATTAACTGTACTTTTTCCACCACAGGAAACAATTATTGTAGCTAGCTAACATCACCGGGACACTGTCCAAACGTCTCACAACTGATAAATAAATTATAAACATATAAATAAATAAATAAAAAATAAACAAATAAATAAAGCAACATTCAGACTGAGATAAAGCAGCCAACAACAGCTTAAATGAATCAAAACTTGCTCACCAGTTTGTGCTCTCCTCTCCAAATCCTCGCCAGCTGGCTAAATCCTCAAAGAAAAGAGTTAAGGAATTTGGAAACATACACAAAAAGCGGCAACTGTTGAAAGCTCTCCTGGTGCGTATTCCTGCTAAATATTCTCTGTTGTAACCATTGGAAACACCGACACAGCTGCAGCCTGTTGACTTAATGAGCCTCCGGTATGCGCGTGTGCGTTTGCTTACCTGTGCAGAGGTCAGTGGTGGGAAGTAACTGTGTATATTTGCTGTTGGTTACTTATTTGATCTACTTGTACTTTACTTGACTATTTTCTCTTCATGCCTTCCGTACTTCTACTCCACAACAGTTCAGAAAGAAACATTGAACTTTTTTAATTATTTGACTGCTTGGTACTTTTTCTTTTTACATGCAAAAACTATGACGAGTTTATAAAATATGATGCTTTAATATGATTTAATATGATTCATTTTTCATCATCATTACAGTTTCAAAAGTATTGGTTGTCAAAACAAGACATTTAAAGGTGCCACTTTGTGCTCTGGTTAACCGCCATGTGCATGTCTCACTATTATTAAGCCTAATCAGTAAAGTGATTAGCAGGTTAATCCATGACAGTAGACATTAGGTGCAAAAAAAAAATAAAAAAATTAGAGATGAGCTTCACTTCAACCAGCTGCAGCAGTAAAGTCCTTGTCATACATGAATGCATGAGTAGTTAGTAGAGAGAGTGAGAGTGTTTTTTTTTATTCTGAGTACTCTTACTTTTGATACTTTGAGTAAATTTTTTCCTGATTATGCTTACTATCATGGTTTTACCAGGGCTGGACCCAAATGCAGCCAACACATGGGAGTGAGTGCAAAATGTTTTAATAACAGAAGAACTTACAAAAAACTGGTGGACAAACTGCACAGGAAACTGTAGCACGAGGGTACACAAGGAACTTAAACAGATACCAGAGGGGAGATTAACAGATGAACCGACACAGACAAAGGGGTCAGTGGACAGGAAGGAAAGTAACTGAGCAATGGAAGAAGCCTGGCACCACAGGGGCAGAGCAGGGCAACTCGGGAGGACGGTCCGGAGGCTGTGTGGACAGGCTAGGCAGTTCAGTGGGGCGACCAGGAGGTCGGACAAAGAGACGGAACTGTTTTGGAGGCCGAAGGCGAACACAGGGTCTCTCCGGAGGTCAGTCCAGAGGACGGCATTGCAGGCGGAGCCCCTCTAGAGGGTGACCAGGAGTCTACTGGGTTGGTGACTGGGGAACAGGAACAGGCGTCGGCCAGACCGCCGACTGGACACGAGGAGCAGGAGTCGGCCGGACTGCCGACAGGACACGAGGAGTAGGAGTCAGCCAGACCGTGGACAGGGAATCAGGAACAGGAGTCAGCCGGACCACTGACAGGATGGGAGGATCAGGAATTGGCTGGGCCGCCGACTGGGAATCAGGAGCAGGATTCGGCCGGGCCACCGAAAGGGAATCAGGAACAGGAGTCGGACCAGGGCTAGCTAGTTAGCATGCTAAATTCAGGAGGAAAAAAAGATGTAATAGAGACAAGAGTTAACATTGCTGTTTCTTTTTCACCACCGGAGACAGCTCTTGGCGAGTAAAGGAATGAAGTGTGATGCTGAACTCTCAACATATCTTCTAAAGTGGTAAATAAACAGCTGGTAATGCTAACAGTGGCTATGTAGCAATAGCAAAACTTACAAATGGTTACTTTAACATAAAAATCTAACATGGACGTGAATGGTGGATGCACATTTTAAGAATGTGTGTACCAGGTCATCAAAATCTCTTTGTGACAGGTGCATAGGTGCAGCAGACATTTATAAGGCTGAAAAGGACCAAAACGTTGTATTAAATGTTCTTTATTGAGCAAGTGAAGACAGTGTGTATGTATCTTTTCTACCTCATAAGAATTTGTGTACCAGAACAACAATAATCCTATTTTTGCTATAAAATTTCCATCAGACGTCAAGACAGCATGAGTGTGTCAGGAAGACTATGACTCATCCGTTCAAAAATACCTATTCTCCATTTAGATACAGCTGAAATTTCATCTTCAAAATTCTCACTATAGCTAAAGCCAAAGCTAAAGAAAATCTTCTCAAAGTGAATGCAATTTTTTTCCCAGACTAATGCGCTTTAATTTAGTTTTTGTTTTTGTTGTTGTTTCGTTTTTTGTTTCCAAGGTTCCGTCAAGTATAACGAACTAAGATAGTAAATGTTTTATGGAAATATTTGGCAAAAAAAATCCCTATCTTCTCTGGTACATCAACAATCTCCTGCAAGAAACCCCACATCCTTTGGGGAAGGTCTCATTCCAAATGTCATATCCTGTGCATGTAGACGAGGAGGAGGGGAGCGATAGCATTTATTTCCAGCATTGCCTGTTTCCAATATTGTTCACATTCATACCGGTTTAGCACAAAAAAAATTGATTAAGGGATGGAAGAAAGAAAGAGAAGACGTCAAGTGACAGAATAAAACCTGGAATTATTGGGCAAGATCAAGAAATATGTGCAGATTCACAATGGCTGGGAGGGAGACGAGGAGAAATGTATTTGTCAGAGGTAAAATAGCCAGTCAGTGTGATAGAAGGGACAGGACAAAAACACAGGTCACAGAAAAGGACAGCCGTTCAGAAAACTGCCATGGGCTGTCAAATGTGACAGATGTGTTTGTATAGTAAAATTAATGGACAAAGTCACATATATTACATGCAGAGTAAGGGTAAAAACCACAGAGTAACTAGTGATAAAGTATAGTTAAAGTATACTTTTGCAAAGTAAATTTGTGATAAGTACAATCACTCTGTATTGATGATTATTGACCCAGTTAAAGCTTTGTACAGGGTGTTTCCCTGTCTTCTGTACAATGCATGATGGGTTCAGCACCAGCACCAGCCCCCGCTGTGATTCTGAACAGAAATAAATGGGTGATAAAAGAATAGTGAGTCATTTTTTTTTTCCCACTCTGCTTTAACAGACTGTAGGTGTGACTGCATTGTACCATTAAGACAGGCAAGCTGTCAACAGTGAAAGACGGTCATCAATTGAGTTTTTAAACCACAATTATTGGGAAACGTGTAAATATTCTATATTTTGAAAATGTGGAAAATACATTTCATCACAGGTTTGGTTTGTGACTTTTTTATTTTTAAGGAAGATACTTATGGGAAGGGTATTACCTGTTTGACTGGGGGCTTTGAAAGAATATCTGTCACAGATAACCAGCGCTGTACACGTAAACCCCTCAAAGTCTGCACTCTAAAACCAGCATGAATCAGTTTTTATCTGTGTATTTTCAGTACAAGGTCTGTGTGAGGGCCAATGCGCTGTCTAACTCACCTGTACAACTCAGGTGAGTCAGAACAAGATGCAGAGAGAAAATACATACAGGAAGAAAATAAATAATCACACTGAACAGTGAATACTCCTCAATTATTGTGCACATTTTTATACACATGACAATGTGTATATGTATGACATCATAATATAACTATTTACATAAATACATGGACATAGATGAAAAGGCATCCATCTCTGTGTCATCTGTGCTTACAGCAGGTGCTCATTCAGTGGTTGGCAGGAGATGAGGATCTTTTGAGCTTGTCGTTGGTCGTCCTGACCAGTCCAAACAAGTCTCACCTGAATCAGTCCTCCTCACTTAACCTGCACTGTTTTCAGACACACTGCAGAGATTCCAGCTAGCAGTTTTGGCGAGTGTGTGTTTCTTTACTTGTAAATCAAGTCGGTCCGGTTCAGATCCGTCATCATCCATCCTATCGAGGCTTTAGTGAGTTGCGTTCCCAGCAAAGGGGTTTTACGTGAAGGATTGCTGGCCTGTCACACAACTCCACCTCAGTTTGGGTAAATGCTGGGAGGGGAGTCTCACTGTGAGCATTTTGACCCATAGCTGGGGCGGTGGTTAGCTTGGAAGCAGTGGGCCAGCACACTAAGCCTCTATGGCCCACTGCTGGTCAGATGCCCTGTAGTACAGCCTGAGGTTGAATGATGCCCTTTTGTTGCTAAGAGAAGGCACTGCAGGAGTGTTGGTAGAGGCTACATACTGGCAGGGAGTCACTTAGATGCTCGGCTTCCAACTTTGGCCCTGGATTGTGTTCGGGGCTGGCCAGCAGCAGCAGTAGCAGCTGGGAGAAGAAAATGTGAGCACTCTACACTGCTACACTGGACAATACCAGCCGCACACATGTGCGACACAGGACTGATCATGCTGGTACCACCTCAGCAAGTCTCAGCCATGTGTGGAGGGACAGACAGCTGAGCCTTTGTACCAAACTGAGGCTGTACAACAGCCTGGTCCCATCTGTCCTCCTGTATGCTGCCGACACTTGGATGCTGTTCTCGAATCTGGAAAGACGTCTGGATGCCTTAAACCCCAGCTGTTTGCGCAGGATAGAAGGCCTGAGGTGGCACCATAGAGTCCCCAGTCCGGCAGCTCACTGCACAGCCACCAGTTTCAGCTATCGGAAGGTTTGATCCAGACATGGCAACCGCCCAACTGCTCTTAGAAACCCTCAGAAAAAACATGGATGAGGAAATCTAATTGACCTCTATTTCCAAAAACCTTTAATGATGATTGAGAGACTGTGGGACTGAACCGTCATGAATAAAGTTAAACCATTTAGAGCAAAAACAAAGGAGGAGTTCCCTGGACAAACAATGGGGATCAGTGATTGGTCATTAGGTACGCACATTTACAAGTTGTTCCCATTTCTGTCTGACTGATGATTGGTCGACTGAGCGTGCTGCTTCTTTCCCCCTCTCACTGAACACAGTCAGCCTTTAGAGCAACAGAGCATATTTGTTAAGATTTTAAGATCTGCCTAAAATAAATTGCTAGGCTCTTTTTTTCTTTTTTCTTTTTTTTCTTTTTTGAAAAACAGGTGTTAAAGGCATCATAAACGTCATTAAATCTAGTGAGAAAATTGTTACGTTGGCAACGCTGTTTGAATCACAACACGGAGTAATCAATGTGCAGGAAGCTCGAAGCAACAGATAAGTCTAACTACCAGCTCTCTGACACTCTTGTCATCTAAATCTACATTGCTTCTTCACTCATACTCCCACTTAGCTGTTCTCCTGCACGCTTACGTTTACACACACACACATACGATACTGCTATGCTATTTCTTTTGGTGAACTCCTCAAGTATTACCAAACCCTCCCTACATGAAACTAATCCAGTTGCATTCTTTGCCGAAAAACAGCATATTCCCACCACAATTCACCAGCTGCCATTTAAAACAAGTTCACAGTATAAAAAAAGAGTATCAACACAACATCTGTCACCATTTACAAATTTAAAATTTAAAATGGGAGGCAGTCTGGTAGAAAAACACTTGGCACACTGGCCCGACTTCCAATCATTTCTGCTTTAGGAGCTTAAGGGACAGATGCTGCATAACGTCTTTAATTGCAACCTTCTGCTCATTAATTTACAAGATATGTTTTCTAATGTAAATGAGAAATAGGCTTGTAGCAGGAGGGGGTATGTGGGAACAAAACACACCCCTGGGAATAATATGTTGGGTAGATTGTTTATTGGATCAGAAAACATTACGCAATTTACCCTCACACCCACTCGCTATGGGAGTTGCCTGGCACCTGTAGCTTTTAGTGTGTGTTCTTTCATATTACTCATCATTAAATATTCTCCTTTTTATATTACAGAACTTCTCAAGTGGTTGTTGTTTTACTCTCACAAATTTATTTGTCATTCACATCAACCATAAAGTGCACAAACGCAGAAGAGTTTCTTTTTGTCATCCTGCCCACGATCACTTAAGCAAGCCTGCAGTCATCTAATAGATTGTGATTTGTGAAAGTGAGCGTGGGCACTGGCAAATTAATTACTGAAGCACATTCTGCAACAAAAAGCATCAGCAAGCAAAAGAAACGTTGCATAAAATGATATGTTGAGAAAAAAATTCTCTGTATTCTGTAGTGCAGAAAAAACTTCAGTATACCGTAGGACTTCATCCCTGCTGCACCTGCTGCATCATGATCCTTGACACCAGCCACAAAGAGTTTGTCGGATGTGCTTTTAATCCATATTCACAGCGAGAACCCAGCTGAAAACATGTGTTTCTTCCCACACTGCTACATGCAAGCTATACTTTGACACAGCAACTCAGTTTGTCGACACGGAATTTGAGGTTTCGGTGCTTCCGTCGCAATCACAGTGTACACAGTGTGTGGTGGGTTTGGTGATGTTTAACAGCCATGAGTAGGCGGGGGAGGGAAAGCTGAGTGGAGCTGTTGTGGGAGTCTTGTTTTAACAGTATGAGCCACCGCACTGTGAAGTCAAAAACTGTGCCTAAGATTTGGTCGTGCCATTTTATTTTGGCACAAGTGGCACTGCTGTGGCCTTGGGCCTGCCTGTAGCTTTATGGAAAGAAATTAGGTCAATAACCTGTTACATGATAGGATTATATTAATTTAAAGAAGGTTTATTTAAGCCTGATAACAGGTTCTTTTCATAGCGGGCACTCTGGCTTCTTACGGCATGAAAAACACAGGTGTAATTAATATAAAACATGGCTCCGTTCCATTTAGTTGGTCCAGTTTCAGGGCCCGCTGGCACTGATCATGCTGGCTCACTGGCATGACACACTGGAGAAGAGCCACCAGTAATGTTATTAGTTACACCTGTGCATTTCTTACTGTGTCAAGTCAAAATGCCCGCCATCAACAAAATCTATATTTGTGATAGTGAGTAAGCCTATTAGTAGTATTTATATATTTTTCAATGAATTGTCTGCATCATTAAATTTTGACATTTCTGACAAATAATAATTATAAGGACAACACCTTGGTGTAAGTACTAAGTACTAAATATCATTCGTACACCCAGCACAAAAGGTTTGTTTTTTTTGGTTTCTTTGCAGAAACTCCCAACAAACGGACGGAACTTGCAGAAATAATACAGGTAAAGAGCTTTCCAAGTAGTAGCAAGGACACAGTCCACAGGAAAATCTGTGGTAAAGATAATGAGAAGTAGCACTTATCGTTACAACTGCAGCCTCACATGCCCTGTTAGCCTGTCAATGATGTAAGTCGGACATATGGTGAAGCGTGTCTTAACTGCCCCTTATTTTTGAAGTCCTTTCCATAGGTCCTTTTGTTAATGGTAAAATGAATAGCATATTATGGGTGCCAAGCAGACATTTTGACTGAAGCACAGGCTCAGGTACATTAGCTGTTAGCTCAGTTAGTAAGCTAGTCCTCTCAGACAGATTGCATAACACCAGGAGGACCCTACAGCTATTGCACCTAAATCAGATTTAGCGGTCATTTAAGGAAGGTTTGACATTTTGGAAATATGCTTATTTGCTTTCTTGACAAGATTTAGATGAAAAGACTGATACCACTGAAAGCAGCGAGTCTAACTCTTTCTAAAGTTAGAAATACTTAACTTTAAAAATCCCTAATTAAAAAAGTTATATCTTGTTTTTTTTAGTCCATTCACAAGCAGAAACATAGACATGAAAAGTGTGTTTTTCAAGGATTAGACTATATTTTAAATTTTGGCCAGAGCCCCGAGCCTGCTCTAAGTTGTTTTGCTAAAGCTAACTCCTGGCTATAGCTCCATAGTTAATGCACAGATATGAGAGTAATATTGATTTTCTCATCTATCTCAGCAAGAAAGTGAATATGCATATTTCCAAAAATGTCAAACTATTCGTTCATAATAATTAATTTCATATACAGCATTTATTTTCTTGCCAAGACATTTTAAAAGGTATGCTATGCAAAAGTTCTATCCTGTATCAAGGTCAAAATGCACAGGCTATTATATCATTCAAAGAAATAACTATATGAAGTCAATATATGAGTTTTTTAAAAATCTTTAACCTTGTCAAATGAAAACATTTATTTAATTCAAAATATGATCTTTAACATTATCATCATTCTAATTTGAATGCAATTAAAACAAAAATTTCCAGTAGATATTGATTTTTGCCATCTTTCCAGCTTGGAAAAGAAAAAAAATAGTATGTTCTGTTTTCCCTTGCACTTCCCTTGTTGCAATATGTTTAGTGCAAGGCCTTCGGTGGCAACATATGGGCTCAGATGCTTCATTTAAATCAACAGATGGGGATGGGCCCTGACTCCCACAGCTTTTCTTCTCACCTTACTCAAAGCACAACTCCACAAAAATGTTGCCCTGACCCTTCCGTCCTTAAAGGGCCAAATCAGGCCGAACAGGAGCTTTTCATCATATACAAAGTTACAGAAGCTCAAAATATTCTCACTGGTTTCCTGTATCACCCTCTACCCAGTGTAGCTGACTTGTATCTGCTTCTTTTTTTTTTATTATTGTGTAACTACTTGACTTAGTGAGCGTGTGTGTGTGTGTGTGTGTGTGTGTGTGTGTGTGTGTGTGTGTGTGTGTGTGTGTGCGCAAAAGCTCATCTCTTTAATGGGACCCATCCTTTGTCTACCACTGACAAGCGTGACCACTGTCCCAATCCCCCTCAATGTAGTTTCATGCATGGTTGAAACTAATCATTATGCATGTGGACACAGTGACAGTTTCACAGGAAAGGATGGAGGATGTTGCAGCAGCATGAAAAGAAGGAACCCATCACTACTTTCTATCTAAATAACACATGAAAAATAGCTTTGATTATAGAGACTTTCAGCTTTAAGGATACATTCTACAGCAAATGTTTTAGTCTTGTTTGGAAAGTTTAACTTGTGCATAGATAGATCCGTAACGTGTAAAAATAGTACATTATTTTATTCAAGTGCTATGTTTTCTAAAAGTTTATTCGAAGGTAAAAATTGATAACACAAGAAATAAACATTGCTCTTCCACAAAGAAAAAAAAATCAGATTTAAGCTTGTTGATACACAAGGAAAAAGCAATAAAGCTGGCATTAAGATGATGATGAGCATGTTGCCAGTTTTCAATACTCAAGATTACTTTTGATGATTGCAATGTATAATACTCGCCCATGCTTTCTTTGCCTTTCTGAAAGCCTTTACCTCTGCTGTCCACTGATGTATTCTGAAGTTTGAAGAGTGATTTTGGCTGAGATATGTTCTCCTTTCTTCTGCATGACTGGCAATGTCTGTATAGCTCAGTCTGCTATCTGAATTTAAAAAAATAAAAAAAACTTCCCAGTGGTACATTATGAATAACCTCACATTTTAGCAGCTCATGGTGGAGCTGATAGCGTTACCGCCTGGCTAATAGCCAGCTGACACTGGCAGATCAGCTAGCTGGACAATCAATAGAGTTGCTAGGATCTAAAAGGAAGACTGGACTGGTCATTTATGTTCCAGCTAGCCACCAGTTCCAGTGAAAATGGGGTCACAATGCTGCAGAACTCTTGCTAGGTTGGCCATACTGTGACCCACTATACTAAAACTATTGAAGTTACTTCTTCTGCCTGTGGGTGACACCTGACGACTGAGGCCAAAAGTGGCGGTCTGCAGTGGAAGTATAAGCATTATTTTAATATACCAACTTCTGTCTGTTGTCTGCTAGTGTGAAATGCCCATTTCCTAATGCCCTGTAGACGTTATCACTGCTTATTCTACTGTTGGCCAGGGGAGACCTGCAAATAGGCCTTTTTTACAAGTACTGTCGCCAGCTGCATCTTTTCATCTGCAAGTAATGAGGTTTACGCCAGGGTGAAATGCATAGGAGGTTTACTTTACCCCCCTCACAGTAGGACTCGCCAGTACAGGAACAAGAATAAGATCACAGCACTTGGTTACACGTCACAAGTAACAGCCTATCAACGCTGAAGGCTGCTGTGTACACAGACAGTCACAGACTACAGCAGCTCCGGTTAGCGAGCGGAGCTGCTGTGTCTGAGGTAACACAGCAGACATCAGTGAAGTTGTTATAAACATCACAAACCTATACACTGAAGTTTCAACAACACCGCACTCTGATGAACAAGTTCAACGGTTGATCCAAGACACACCGAGCAAGAGAGAGAGAAAGAGAAAGAGAGAGGCCAGCGCTAACTGCTAAGCTAAAGTAAGTAGCTGATCTGAATAGCATGGATTACACTAGTTCTGCTCCGGCACTCACAGCTTTCTGCTCAATTTAGCGATTTACACTTAAGAATGACCCTACCCAAGATTCATTGTGCACTGGCAATGAAAGCAAACAACGTGGACAGAGAGCAAATTTTAAATGTTAGTATTGTGTTTCAGCTCAGTTCAACAGCTAACGGTACAAGTGTTTCACTGACTGCCACAGGCGAACGGTCACTAACTACTGTTACTGAAAAGACATTTTACTACAGTAGAAGTAAAATTACTGTTTAAAAATGTTTTAAGATAAAAGTACAAAGTGAGTCAGTTAAAATGTAAAATAAAACTGGACAGGTTATGACAATAATATATGATAAAACTATTAAATGAAAGAGCACCTTAAGGCTGGCAGGTGTATCAGTTCACAGGTGAGAACAGCACCAAAAAAACAAGCTATTAATTCCAGTCAGGCTCTATGAAGTCTGATCACTGTGGAGGATGCAGCGTGTGTTACATTATACAAATAGTTTCTGTTATTAGGAGTGGGGGGTGGGGGTAGTGGGTATTCCCACAGTATACCGACTAAAATAAAGCAGACTACATCAGAGAACACGGATATATGAAGAGAACTGAACACCGTTTCTCATTCATTCCAGTCTAATTTGTTCACCCAGCCAAATTTTTTTCAGGCTTTCTCTGGCCATAGAGAACGCTTGTTGAGATTCACTAGCTGAGTCAGCTGATTTTGGCTCCTGGCACACATTAAAGGCATGAAAGTATTTACTGATATGGCTCCGAGACCAACTTTAGTCAGCCTAATGAATCAAATTTTGGGGATATTTGTGATTGCCAGGAGAATGTATTTAACCTTTTACTGGTAATTTTGTAATGATTGTGTGTAGACCCTTTTTTGGGGGCAGTGTTTGTCGTGTGATCCTCCAGTAGCCTACAGATCGTGGTTTCTATGACAAAATCTCCTCACAGCCCATCGCTGTTGTACATGGCTAGTTGTGTTCACTGGAATGCACAATGCAATGAATCCCATGTGTTTATAGTGGTGGGCATGAACTTTTCCATCGACAGCAGGCTGGCATTTTATCACTAAACTAAGCTTGAACTAAGCTTATTTTCTTTGATGTGTGATCTGTGAAAGTTTCACTCCATGGCTGTGAAATCCCTGGAAGGGCACTAAAACCTGAGAGCCACAGAAAATGTGACAGTTGCTTCGTATGTTTCCTGCAGAAAACAAACAGACACCTTAAATTTTGTTCAGCCGGCAGGAGGGTTTGGTCAAACTACATGCCTGACCAATATCCAGTGCCATGTTTTATCACCAATGCAGGAGGTAGTGTAGAAGTTTGCCTCATGTCACACAACTGCAAATGTTTGCCTTTTACTTTTTTTCCCCCCGCCTTTTAACTGTAATCACAATTTCAATCAAGAGTGTTAGTGGCCTAACTCCATACCATAGTTTCCATGTGCAGATGCTGT
The DNA here is from genome assembly GCF_002814215.2 of Seriola lalandi dorsalis. Classification (NCBI taxonomy): domain Eukaryota; kingdom Metazoa; phylum Chordata; class Actinopteri; order Carangiformes; family Carangidae; genus Seriola; species Seriola lalandi. The sequence continues at coordinate 185,650 of NW_019525241.1, read as the reverse complement.
AGAAGACATGTTTCACATGAGAAAGCTAAATGACAGCAGGAGATTTGCCAAGGGACCAATGTGAATGCGGTTTATGACAGCAGGGAAATGATTGATGTGGGTTAGCCTTTTGGGGAGACTGTGTTTGACATAATCAGATAATTACTATAATATGGATGACTGCATATAAATGAAAACATTAATGGGGTATTCTTTTCCCAAGAATCAAAACACAATAATGAATGCATTTAAACAAAGTCACTGCTGATTTACCAAAAGCGCCGCACTCTAAATTAATTGTGTTTCCTCTTGAAGTCTCACAAACTGAAAGGAAGAGGGAACAGACGAATTCAGCTATAAAGCAAATCAGTGTTTAATAACACTATAAGGCCATAAATGTGTCTGTTAATGATGTGCTCGTGTCTCACGGTGATTGCTCATTTCCATTTCTCGCGTCTTCATTAGGCTTGATGGAACATGTAAAATTCAGCAACATATAACACACACACACACACACACACACACACACAATTGTACACATGCACTATGCCGTAGCAACTAAATTACAATGTTGTTTTGATAAGCTAATTAAACATTGTCAGTGCACACATGGTACTAATGATAATGAATTCTATTGTTAGTTAGTGTAAGACCTAATGGTTACCACATGTCATCACCTTTAGGCACATTCAAACCTACCCACAAACACACCACAGTACAACAAACAGTGGAAAGGCCAGAGAGGATGATATTTATACCCTCATTTATGATTGGGTTGTGCAACATCTTTGACCCATTTTATGGCAATCAGCTGCATATGGGCACATATTCCACATTTTAAAATTGCATGAAAAGTAGAGAAGTAACACTTCTATTTTTCACCAAAATTCGAGTGCAGTGCCATTTAGCGAGGCATTTAATCCACGGTTTTAATCAGTTGCGATGTGATTTGAAATAAATTCATTTTGAGCTCATGTTGGAAATGCTTTCACTCATCAGAGCTCAGTTACCAAAGCTCAGTTTGGGAACATTTCCAGTGATTTGATCTTCACCATCCTCCATATAATACAGCTAAAGCTCTTTCATTTATGTTCCCTTTTGTTTGTTCTTCTGTGCCCTTGGTTTATAACTGCTCTGAGTCAGTCAGTTTCAAGTCTTTCTTTCTCTTTTATCTTCCTGTTCATTTGACTTGAATCCTTGTCCTCTGCCTGTCCTTGACACTCTGTAAGTTCTGCTTTACATCTATGTATGCACATATGCAACAAGTTCTGCATGTATTGCTTCTCCTTCTTCTCTGCAGGTCCTGCTGTATGTAAGAGACCTTGGAAGCCTTGGTCCAAACTGTCAGCAAGAGAAGAAACAGCAGCAGCACATCACACCTGCAGATGAGGACACGCTCATGTCTGCCACCTACAGGTAAGGAAAGTAATCGTTGCTGAGACTATGACATTTGTGCCACCTGCAGGAAATGAGTGTTATCACTGCATTTTTTTTTCTCTTTTTTGTCTTTTACATTTTAATTATACAAGATGATGGATTTGCTGTCAGTTTTGTGTCTTGAAAATGAGATTTTCCTTGGCACACTGGGTTTGGTTTAGCAAAGAGCTTATTCATCCATTTGATCTTTGAATATGGGAACTGCTCCAGTGATATGTTTTGTTCAATTGACATATTCTTAAAATTGACTCCTCCTCTTTACTGTCGGCAAACCATGGCTCTTTTGTGGAGCAGTTTATATCCGGACAGAGTAAGGTTGAACAAAACTATATTGTGCCATACAGCTAATGCTCGAGTGCCTAAGCACTTTGTAAACTTTTTTTATATAGCACCTTTAAAAACAAACTTCAAAACCTCCATTTTGAGATCTCCATCCCTTCAAGCCTAGTTATATGAGGCAGATTTGTTGAAATAAATTGATTGCCGTGCAAAGATTTGCTGTTGTGAGCTGATGTGATGCGGCCAGTGACATTATCTTGTCGGCTTGAAACAGACGGGTTCTGTGTCTTGGTGTAGCAGCGACTACTTGTGGTGCTAGATGGTCAGCCGTTGCTGGCAAGCTAACTGTTAAATTGCTAGCCATCCTGGCTGGGCTAGCACTAGTAACTCACAATAGCTCCCAGAACTTCTCTCTTCTCTCTGTCCCCAGCATTTTGTTCAACATTGCACAAAAAAAAACAAAACAAATTGAAGAGGGAAATAAAGCTGTCTGAGCTAACAAACTTGCTAACGGTCAGTTTACTAACTTTCTAGCTTGGTAGCTTAGCTCGGTTGCCAATGTAAATACTGGTGTGTCCAGACCTCAAGGATTAATCTATTGAGAAGAAATGTACAGTATATGTAATGTATTTTACGGTACGAATGGCAGCGCACAATACTGAAACATAACTGGACACTGCCTTCAAGTGTCAGCTATCCACCAGATTCATTTGCAATTTGGAACTTTAATTTGTAGAGATGATATAAACTTCAATAATGTGTGTGCTGAAAAATAATTAGACCTTATCACCTTGTTGTCTGTAGGGTAAATGTCCATGTGGACAATTTCTATGTAGGTCAGACTTTGCTGTCTTGTTTTCACGTGTCTGCGTGTTTCTGTGTGTATGCTTGTGAGCAGGTGTGTGTGTGTGTGCGTGTGTGTGTGGAGAAGTGTGAGTGTGTCATGGTGTTTCTGACCCCTTGCATCTTTATTTCATGATACTTCATACTGACACAGATGATTCTTCCACATCCGTATGTCCTGGCTGTCTAGAAAGGGCCCATACCAGCAAAAGAAATACACACACACGCACACGCTCATACACCTGCACACAGACATGCCCCATCCAAATATCCTTTTCAGACCATGGTAAACAAGATATGTGAGGGCGGGCTTTGACCTGCTCAAAGCATTAATCCACTCAAAGCACACACACACACACACATACACACACACATACATACACACACACACGCACACAGTATACTTTTGATTCAGACCACATTCATCAGATCTGAGGCAGCAGACTCGGTGTGTTTGCAGAGCAGACAAAGAAGGTAAAGGGACACAAGCCAATAAGTGCCTTTGCTATATTTGTATGGCCATCAGGCTCCCTTTGCTACCTCACTCATCAACAGCGAGACTCAGCTTGCATAGCCTTTAAAGCAGATGTGTGTTTGTGTGTGTGTGCGAACAACAGAAAGAAAGAAAGAAAGGGAGAGGGATGATGTTTTAAATGAAAGTCTCCTAATTGATAATGAAAAACTACATTTCCAACTAGCAGGACCTAAGTGCCTCCACCATTAAGAAAATGACCATTTTCTAACGACAACAACGGCTTCAGAGAGGCTTTTATCCGTGTGAGTGTGTGTTTGTGTGTGTGTACACTGTTGAGTTTCAGGTCATCCAAATATTTTATTTTAGTATTTATTGTACAGAATTCGGAATTATGGACAGTGTTACAGGTAATTGTTGGTTGGTAAAATGACAGATGATATACGTGTCTATTTCAGTCCTACAGTTTTCTCTGATCACTGCACAGCATAAAATAAACTAACCCTCGCTATGTCACTGTACTAATAGGAAGAAATATAATGTACTTTAGTTAATTATAGATTAAACCCAATGCTTGTTTCCATCATGTACGCTACCAATCACAATTTAAAACAATATTCAGCACATCATCTGTTTCAGAATTTTATGATGATGAATCTGTCACGTCTTCCCCTCCTGACCAAACGCAGAATTTTTCTATGAATGAATCATCTGACAAAAACAGCAGTAGCGCTGAGTCTCGTTTGGCATAGAAAAGCATTGCATCAGCTACCAGCATCTACCTGTAGCCTGTGCGGTTTTGTGGATTTGTTGTAGACTAGATATATATTTGACAGGAAGGTGGGACAGATGGCTGCTCTCTCGTATGATGTATTGAATCTTGAACCAGACCAATTGACAGTTTCATCCTTCAAAAAGTATCAGGCAGGTGGCTGCTCTAAGCTCCTCTGTCAGCTATACCTCTAGCACTGAACAAATGTCTGGGTGAACAAAAGGCATGCTGCAAAGCAATTCCTTATTTAAAGCCCACTCAAACTTCGTTTAAAAAGTGTTTCTCAATACAATTGAACATTCATGCCTCAAAAAGTTCGATCCAACTTACAGTTGAGAATAAAACATTTTAATAGGAGTTTAATTCTCAAAAGCGTCTGTCTTCTTGTAAAAATCAACCCCATTGGTCATCTGTGTTATTATTATTATTATTATTATTGCTACCCATAGTTCTGTTTTATTGCTAGGTGACCTCTAGTTACCATAGTAATAATGTGGGTAAAGGAGGAAGTCAGGTGCAACAAAGTCCACGTTAGGGGGAGGATGGGTCAACAAAACACACAACTGTCACATAGTAGACCGCTATTCATTTCTTGTATGTGAATGTTATTATTTCTACCCATGACCCTAACAATAACCCTAACCGTAGTAGTTCCACAACATTAACTGTGTTTATTATTATAACCATGACGATGAGGGTCCTCCTCCAAACCTTATGTAAGTGCTTATTTTAAAGTAAACCGTGATATTTTCCTGAACAGAAACAAGTAGCTTTTGTGTCTAAGCCTCACCAAACCACAATTTTTTCTACATCTGAGCTCTGCCCACGTCAAACCATTGAAGAAACCAAGGGCAAAAAGAAATGTACAGAAATCCCTGGTATAAAATAATCAAAGCTTTTTCAACTTTGGCTAAAAGTTGGAGATTGAAACACATTGTTGGAATTTGCAACAATAAATCTGTGAAGTCAGTTTCCAACCGTGTATACAATCTACAGTATCCCATTCTTGTACTGACAGTGCTACTTTAAAAAGGCCTTTAAATGTACCAATTCACTAGTATAATATACTGTATGACTAGTAAGACTAGAGATAGTGATGGCTATCATGTGATTACACCTACAGTAGCTTGTATAACTTTGTGGACTCAAATCTTCAAAAAGGAAAACAAAACATTTCCACAGAAATTCAAATGGGAATCTTTGGCAGCAGGAGGTATAATAGTCTCAGACAAGACAGCTCTGCTGCTGTGGGATGAACTGGGTCATGTCTTGGTTTGAACCAAAGCTTGTTTTATTGTGCATTCAGTAGAATAGTTTTCAGGATGCGAATAAGCATCTGACATCTCATGATATGAGATGTGCAAAGGCTCAAGCCTACAGTAAGTGTGGGGGAGGGATATGGACCTCTCGCATGGGTCAGGAGCCATTGGCTAAGACATGGATCTTAAGACATTGCATTTCAATTAGTGTAATTGCAAAGCAGGCATTTACAGCAACTAAGGTAGATGTAATGGGATTTATTACATCTGTAAAGTACATGCAGGCATATTGTCCTGTAAGCGTGTGTGTGATGGAGAAACCTGTGTCATCTTAAGCAGGATTAAGTGCAGTGTGTGCAAGAATTTCCAGGAGACCCACTCAAAAAAATGGTGCTATAGCTTGATAAAGAAAGAAACCATTTGCTTTAAACAGCTTTCACAACATCCATACACTTTCACTGTTGTCGCAGATGCCTCAAACTGCCTGTCAAGATGGTAACAAGAGATCCCTTGGCGCCAAATGGGTGGAATATGGTGCTGAAAATCCCAGGAGGAGTGGTTTGATTATAACTCGAGGTGCCAATCGCGAAAAATAAACATGTGGTAATTCAACTCAAATTGTCCTCTAAAATACATAGAATCGCACCTCAGAGCCATTTTCACATAGCAAGAAGATTGCCTATTCTTACTTCTTTGAAGAATGTCTTGTTCCTGTGATTACTCACATTTTCAAGAGCAGGAGCTGTCCTAAAGTGGTTTGATTACAACATACTTACCCTGAGAGCTCCTTTGGACAAAATGTAAGGCTTTTAACAAAAGGTCAAATTTACAAATGTAAGCATCACTAAAATGTCAGATCTTTGTTTATGCAATTGAAATGCAGCGTGCTTTGTGCGAGGGCATGTACATATGTGTTTATCTAAAGTGCTGTTTGCATGTTTTTGCCTGCAAGCCTGCGGCTCTCTTGGGTTTTTTGTTTTTGCAGAATGTCAACCTGGACCAATTCTGGTGCTGCTTTAAATTTCTACATTCTCAAGTTGACTGCACACCTGCCCTGGGGATAAAAATATTACTGGTCACATTTAGTATGCAAAACTGGATTAGGGTAGTCAACTGTTATTTGAGTAAAATTTTCTTTAATACCCCTATTTAACATTTAAGCAGTATATAAACACCCAATGAACACACTATAACGTAGTTATAAGCGTTCTTATGGACATTTTTGTTGTTGCTTGTCCTCCTATGAAGCATCTTTATCATGTTAAGTTATATATGATTACACATGAACACAAATCTTTACAGTGTGTTATGAAAAATTAACAGTGTATTCACATTTACAAGTCATTCTCAGATGTGTTACAGAACTGCTTCATAATGTGGTTAAAACCTAAAAAAGACATGTTAAAGTTGAAGGTAAAATTCTTGACTTATAATAGTATTTACCAAAATATTTTCACTGAAGGTCCAATTACTAGATTTATTCCTGAGATACTTCATTAATAAAAACCAAAAAGAAAAAATAAACGTGTGATGTGAATTGTTTATAAGCTGCTTTTACTATTTGTTTTGGGTTTCTACTGTTATAACTTATGCGTCATGAGTGTACAGCCATGCTAGCAGCTCTGTGAGGTTGTACTTCAGTACAGCTATGCTTTGAGCTAAATGCTAACATTAGCATGCTAACTCACAATGACAGTGCTACTGTGCTGATGCTAAGAAGTTGCATTGTAATGTGCATCATTGTGATTTAGTGTGTGACCATGTTAACGTCAACTAATTAGCACTGAACACATAGTAGTTTGGCAAAATTTTTGGCTTGTTCACTGTGTTAAATGAGATATCAAATTTCACGTCAATCCACGCAGTATTCATTAAGACATTTTAGTAAAAAACAAAAATGGAAGAAGGAGGAAGAGTCAGGGGATTGTCAAGTCAATAGGCCAAGAATGTTTTTGCACAATAAGATCACAATTCATCCAGCAGTTTTTGAGATATTTCAGTCTGGACTAACCTACACACTGATGGACTGACATTGTCATCCCCACGACCCTAGTACAGATTTTGAAAAAGGCTAAAAGCATGGTTACACTTTATTTGGATAGTCCGCCTACAAAGAGTTTACAGAGTATTTGTAACATTTCACTTCTGATGACTTTTTTACATTGAGAAGGCAAAGTGGCAAACGCTTGTCATAGTAGCATACAAAAGTTCCAACCCTAAAAATACAAGCTACAATTGGTTTGATGTATTCAGCATTATGCATAAAAAAACAAAAGAGGTTCTTTATACTTCCCACGACTTGTACTCCATCCATTTTTCCCTACTGTCATCATTGCGCTGGGTTTCCAGACAGGAAGTCAATGGGGCTCGGCACAGATGCTGGTGCAGCAACCCGAGTCATCCCCCGCATCTTTACCGGCCAGGTGTATGTGAGCATGACTCCATGCTGCTGTACAGTATGTGTGCTCACATGAGGCCCGTTCTGCACCCAGTGGTTTAGAAAATGACTCAGTCTGACCTTAGTCTCGAATGACAGTGTGTAGGAGCTGCATGCCCTATAAACTGCACAATAGACCCAGTGGCTGGCAGGTAAACACAGACGCCCCGAGAAAGGTCATTGTATACAGCTCCTAACAAGATTAAAAATGATTCATGAGACCTCGGTGATGCTATTCGCCCTCCTACAGAGGATGCTTCCTTCCTTCCGCAGCGGAGGGGGAGGAGGAAATATATATTTTTAAACTTTCCTAGCACCAAACTATTACAAAGGTGAAGCAGTGGCCTGATTGCCTGGCGAGTTGATCTTGAGAAAGAGCTTATAGTAGAGTGTATTCACCATGTGTAGCAGTTTTAAAATAGATGGAAGCAGCCACCGGTGCCTGCCTTCATCCACTGCAACTAAATCACATCCACCCTTAGAGTTCAGAGGAGGCAGGTTTGTGCCTGTCGGGCTGTGTTTCAGTGTCTGTGAAAATATTGTCCTTCCTCCTATCTGCATGTGTCTGTTTGTGCGTGCAAGTGTGCATACACTGCATTTGCATCTGTATGTATGAGTCCCGAGACTGCGGGCCATTTTATTATCTAAATGGGCCCAGGCAGCACTGGGCTGGAACCAATCACACTAACCTGCTATGATAGGAATCCTGGGGGACAGCATCAACTAAATTCCTTCACTTTTCCATCTCAAATGTGGCTCTTTTCTTACTTTATATGCACATGAATCAGCCAAATATGACTATTTAAGATAGCAGTGGTCATCAAATTGTCAAACAGAAGAACACCACCTGCTACGCATTGTAGCAGAATACAGAGTAATCACAAATACATTTTTACATTGTATCTGCATCCACACAGCCAATGCCTATATTCTCTGTATAATTTTACATTTTTCAAAATTGTTGACAAAGCAGTAATTCATTTCCTTATAACTGCTGCCACCACTTAAAACACAAATCATAATAATAACCCGAAACAAATCAAGTAAAATGGTGTCTGATTGTTTGAAAAATGAAATTTTTATTGTGAAGTTTCATCATCCAGTCAGTGATTGCATGAGGAGTTTGTTCCATTTGTTATTTCTAAATTGGACATGAAAAAGACAAAATGTATCAAAATTGATGCAGTAGAACCAGAACCAGTCTTCTTCTATTCTATGGGTTGTTCTTCTTTGTACTACATTACCCATGGATTTTTTCTTCATTTTCAAACTTGTTGCCTTCAGCCTCAACTTGCACTGACTCAGTGAACAGACCTTTAACCCCTTTTCAAGGCCGGAATGTTGTGTCTTTATTCTGCTTCAGCGTTCCGTAGAAAAGGTACAAATACAGGATGGTGTGTGGGGGGTCATTGTTGTTCCGCATTAGGACTCATCAACTAAGAACCATTAATGTATCAAATTTTGTTTCGATCCATCAAGTAGACATTGAGATATTTCACAAAATAAGTAGAAACTCTGACCTGCTGGTGGCGCTGAAGGAAAAGTCAGGGTATTACAAACATCGTTAGGTCTCATCCTCTGGGGACCATGACCAAATGTCATGGGAATCCACCAAACAGTGGTTTAGATATTTTGAGACTGTCCTCCTGTGAAAAACGAGCAAACAGGTTGTTTGTGCACCAGCTTATTATGATCTGTAGTTATGTTTTGTTGTTAGGCGACATCTAGTGGTCATGGTAACCATGACAGGAGCAAAGGGAAAAGTGTGGCAGCGTAGTATAAAGAGCGACACAGTCGGTTGGGGTGAATGGATAGGTCAACAAAACACAGGAATATGAAACCAGTAGTATATTGTTTCTATTATCTATGACCCTTCGTTGTTTATTTACTGTAACCATGACAACAAAGTTCGTCTCATGTTAAGTACTTATTTTAACCCAAATCATGATCTTTTGCTAACCATAACCAAGTACTTTTTGTGCCGAAACCTAACCAAGCCATTACAGTTGTTATAGTAACCACGGCAACATCTGGTACCCCGCTATCAGTACAGTCGCAAGTTTTTTATGGTAACCATGACAACCGAGGTCCGGTACGTCAGGAGACACTCCCATGGGCTGTATCAGAGGGTTGAAAAAACGACCTATATGGCTGTTTAGGTCGGAGGACTTGTTGCTCCTGCCGTCGGTAGGGGCGCTATATTAGGAAACACTCCTCCCGGTGGTATTTGAGGGGAGGAACAAACAACCGACAGGCTCATATGGATTGGGAGACTTGTTGGATCTTTCAGTTGTGGATCGACACGACATTCAGACTGACATCCGCATGTGGCCTGATGACATTCAGCATTCATCAGCCCTTCTTCAAAGCCCAAAAACAAGAAATTAACTCGCTCAAAATCTGTCGACAGCCTTTGTTTATTACTTATTATTTCTAATTAAAAAACAGTGAAAATATGAAATACAGCAGGCTTATTACTCATTCCAATTTTAAAGTGGTTGGAAGGCATCAGAAGTATGAAAGCTGATTTCTAATCTCAATAAACACCTGCAAAGCTGCTGCTTAGCTTCAAGGAAGTTCCACATTATTCTATATTAGTGAGGTTGTCGTGACCGTGGCTTCGGATATGTTGTCTCTGGATATGCATCGGTTAAGGAAGTGGTTCATGAATCAAGCTTTGTTTGCTTTACTTCCTCGCTTCGATTAAGGATGGAAACTGCACTGAGCAGTTGTGCTGCTAAATGTTTCATACAGGACATGAATTAAGAATGTGAGGATCCCCAAGGAAAGACAAAGGCTGGCAGGTGGATAGTGGGAGGAAAAAGCTATTGAACACTAAGGGGGATTATTGACAGAGGTGTGTGTGTGTGTGTGTGTGTGTGTGTGTGTGTGTGTGTGTGTGTGTGTGTGTGTGTGTGTGTGCATGCTCCAGGTGACTTTAGTTTTCCTGTAAAGCCATAGGGCACAGGGACAGTAGCTTCAACGCTGCAAGGAGGACACTAGAGGCAGGATATTCACACGCAAACACAAATCCTTGCACACACAAACTAAATCATATACACACACGCCCACTTAGTGGAAGTCCACTCATGCATATCAGTAAAGCTGATGATCTTAAAGTGTAATCCGTCCTGAACAGCAGCTTTGCATGGTCTTCAAACCCATTTAAAGAAGCATGTGGTTCTCTTAAATTTATGCTGGGATCAAAATCCATTTATCTGTGTTTTGAAGCTCCTTAATTCAAATCAATAACAAAAAAAAAAGCTTGCAGAATCTCTTACGGTTACTTGACGAGGAAAGATAGAGAAAAAAAGAGATGGAGGCCAGCAGTGGGAATACTGCAGGCGGAAAACAAGTGACTGGATCAAACTTCATTCACAAATTCAGGCTTTAGCCGTTTTATCTATGGAAATGTCTGTGAATATCAGAGACATTTCCTTTCATCTAATTCAATTAAACCGAAGTGGAGTAGTAAACGACACCCTGTTTCATCCATTCAGTTCAGTATGTGTGTAATCCTATAATAAGTAGGGATAACAGTTTTAAAAGTATATTTAAAGGTATAATCTCAGCCAAAGCAGTTCAGTAAAATCTACAGCCCTTAACCCAAAGAGCTAGGTCTTTTCAGGTCGCGTCAGGTTCGGGCATCAGCCTCACACCTTCCCTTGTTTATATGAACTACCACCAGGCCAAGCCGGGAAAATACTCTTGATCTCAATGAGTGCTGAAAGAGAGGGAGGATTGGGCTCTCCAGGAAAGTGGGCTTTCTTTGAATTCGATGAGTGTTGGCTGTAATGGCTTCATTAAGGAGTGTGCCAGCAGCCTGCGCACTAGCGCGATTGCTGAAACTGTCCTCCTTTCAGCGAGTTCCAGAGATTTGCTTTTCATTGGGGAGAGAGGTGGGGAACACTTAGTGAGTCTGAGAAGACAACCAGGTGCAGAGACAAGCAGACACACAAAAGGCATGCAAAAGAAATAGCCGCGCGATTGAATTAAAGTGGAGGAGTACATGAAAAAAGACGTGTGGGACAGTTGTGCACTTCAAATGGGTGAGAAAGAAATTGCATATTTCTCGTTGAATTGCTTGTAACTTATATGGAACAATTCTACTCTTGATGAAATACCTTTTCAGAGTGAGAAAAATTCAGTCTATTATATGGCGTTTCCACCTAAGCAACTCTTCCAGGGGACCAAGAACTTTTTGAAGAAGTTTTTGATAGATCAGGAACTACATCAACTACTTTTAGGTTTAGTCTCAGTCTTAGTCCTCAGATCAAAAGTCCATGTTACTTCCAGTCATATTTAGTCAATCCCATCCTTTTTTTATTTTTAGTCGACTAAAACTCTAGACATTTAAACATTTCAGTTTCCTTTCAGTTTATTTCAGTTTTGTTTTAGTGCAGACCAATAGTGAACAATTTAGTTAAACTTCAATTAAGATTTAATCCAACGGATTTTAGTAAATGTAAATTAAAAAAAAACCCAAAAACAAACAAACACAAAATGACAGGCTGTATGATTTAAAATGCAGCGTTGCAGAGATTGTGTCTGGTCTGATGTTACTAATACATCCAGACATGAAAGAGAATAAAACAATGAAGCCTGGATAAATGCAACATTAGCAAATCCAATGCAATCCATCTCTTGCAATGTGAGTCAATCATTGCTATGATGTTAACTATCTGTTTCATTACTTTCTGTTTCATTATCCAGAAAAAAAGGAAACACCTACACAATTAAAAAAGATCCTAATACAACAGCCCATCAATAAATCCTATCTTCATAATATTCAGTGCTCTGCAGTGTGTTGACTTTATTCTGTGACTTTGTAGAACTTAGTTGTAGTGTTGTACTAGACTGTGTTTTATGCAAGCGCATGCGTAAGCAATGTAGCAGTGTGCCGTTGTTGTGAGATGATAATCCATGTTATACCACTGCATTTAGTATTTGGCTTAATATGGCTTTAAAAGGATGTTAACATTACCTCAGTTTCTGTGTGGTGCGCCTTGCGGTGTCTTTTTCAACAGCGATTTTGCAGCAGCGGGGGTTCTCTCCAGACAGTATGCACCCTCACCTTTACTCTTGGCAGCATTATGTTTGCCATGGGTCCAAATGTCAACCCATTTTTTCTGAACAAGACCCGCTGTTGCCATAATGTTCTCTTACCCTTATCAAGAGTTGCCCGAGCTCCTGCAGTCGAAGTGTTAAAGGTCCCGTACTGTATAAAGTGAGATGAAGCAGGTCAAGGTGCTGTATTAATACTGTGAAAAGCATCAAAGTGCTCAGTCCACAGAGAAATGCACACAGCCTGTATTCAAAAACTGGGCCTTAAAACAAGCCGTCAGAACTTCTGTAACTTTCTGATGTCACAACAAAGCAGTCACCGCTTTCAGCCATGTCCGCACCCAAACCCACCATCCAGCCTTTTAGGATTTGGCTTCTCTGAGTGTTCACCTGAAATCTGCTATAGTTTTATTTGATCACTCAGAAACAGTCAGTGAATCAGAGGAGAGCCTCTGAGCCTCTCTTCTGATTGGCTCAACCAGCCTGTTGTTGTCAGAGCTTCAGAGAAAAACCTTAGAGAGGAGATGTAAAACTACATTGAGGTGGTTTTTGATACTTTTGGTCCTCTTATAGATATCAACGCTCAAAATGAAACACTGGAAAAAGTGTAAAATACGGGACCTTTAAAGTGCAAGGTCCAGTCTGGCACTGTTCTCCTCTTTTTTTCGTTTGTGTTTTCAACTCCATTTTATTCACCTCTACGACAATGTATGGAGATTTATTCTGGTTTTCCCTTTAATTTTTCATGCTGTAACAAGGCAGAGTTTCAAAAATGAAACTGTTTTCTGACCTGACACCGTCACGGTTAATGTTTGGTTAGGTCCGGGAACAAAAACAACTCGGTCTTTGTTAGGGAACGATTGAAGTCATGGTTAAAAGAAGCTAAAGTTGACTGTTGGCAGGAAAACGTTGTCTTCTATATTAAGGTTTTGTTGTAAGTCATAATTGCTGTGCGTGCTAGAGCAAATTTTTTGGGTCATTTAAATTAACTGCTGCTGCTGTTTTTCTTTGTCAGGCAACATATACAGAACACACAGTGTGCAATGGCCTGAACTTTGCCTTATACAGTTGTTTGATTTGGTGCACACTAGCAGGCATCTCTGCAAAGGGCAGGCAGAGGGAACATAGTGACATTTTAGGGAGCCTTGCAGTCATTCATTCATCCCCATCTCTCGCCCGCTCTCCCTCAGACTCCCTCTGTAAACCAATACTGATCCCAAGCAGCAGAGTGGCTGACTGAGTGCCTGTCTGGTAGACATGCCGACTGTGCCCAGTGGTGGATTAATGTGGTTACTATTGAATCCCCGGGTTAGGAATCGATCTGTCCGTTCGTGGCATGAATGTGTAAGGAGGTGGGACCAGTTGTTTGAGCGCTGTTTTTGTGTGTGTGTGTGTGTGTGGGTGTGTTCTTGTGTCTGCATGTATGTGCATATACTGTATGTGGTAGTACAATGTGTTGCTCCAATTTGTCATGACCTTTATACTGTGCTTGTTTGCACAGTTTTGATCTGTGTGCAGTACATCGATTTCAATACTCTGCTTTTTCCCAGTTTGTTTTTTGAAAGGCACTGGTGTTCCTCTTTGTTTTTTTCGTGTGTGTGTGTGTGTGTGTGTGTGTGTGTGTGTATGTGTGTGTGCGCGTGCGCATGCGCATGCGCAGAGTCTAGTCTTTTCTTTTTGATTCTTGTTAATTGTATCTGTGGGCCATGTCTTTGCTGATCACCTGTCTCCATTTGGACGGATGGATGGAGGGTTGATTCCATGATAGGTTTCTTCATTGCCTGATACAGCTCTATTAAATCTAGTTTAATTTCATTTTCCCTGGTGATTTGACCACATGTCTCCATCACACAGGTCTCAGTGAGCTTTAGATTGAATTGAATCAAGGCATATCAGCTTCTGAACAGATCAGACTTACCTTCCCGTGGCAGCATGCATGTGTGTGTGTGTGTTTGATTTGATTATGGTAAGAGGATCTTTTGTATGTTTGTGTGTGTTGGGGTGGTCCAAAAAGAAGTACCTTTTGTTTTTACTGCACCATTTTGCCCCTTTTTATAAGCATCTGCAAAAACAGAATTGGAATCCGAAAAGACAATAAAAGCTCAGAAATGGTGAAAAAAAAAATAAAAGATTGTGGTGGATTCACACTCAAAGTAAACCAACAGGAAGTGTTATCATCCGACTAATTGCTCTAGCTGAACCAACATTTTCAAAATCCATTTATTATTGCATTTCACTGTTCCGTTCAGATCTTTTTGTGTCAAACCAGCTGCTGTACTAACACAGTCATCTCAGAGTGACTTTATTAAGATTTCATGCTTTGCCTTTTAGGGTGCTCAGGGAAAATAGATCAGACTCATTGGTCACATATAAATTTTAAATTCTTGATGAAATCACTCTAAATCAAATGGGTGTTTTTAAAGTTTTAAAAACCAAGAACAAAAAATGAAGCGAGCCCCCGTTGGTAGGTTGAAGCAGAATGAAATATGACTAGTTATTGTGCTATGTCTTTTCATTTATTGTTCAAGAAGGGGTTCATTATTTCATTTGAGTCCTTTGTAGCTGGCTTTCATTCACTTATTAAAACCTTTATTCAGTAACCAGCGATATTGAGGAAAAGGCCCCATTTGTGTTGGTGTACATAAAAACTGAAATACTCATAATGAATCATTTTTGAATGAAAATGTACTAATTTGTGATATTCATATCTAAATATGTAGGATTTAACATTGGATTTTTGATATGCACCATATACTGTACAACTGATTGTACACAAGCCGGATTCAGTTCAAGCAGACACACACACATGGCCACAATAATTGCAGGCAACAATTTTGGCAGAGACTTCCTGCCTCCCCCTCCTCCTCCTCCTCCCACTCACCAGTTATCACCTCTGGTCTCTAAATCAGTATCTTCCGGATGCTTCCTTCCAGCCTGCTGCCTCAGTGTCTCCATGGGTGGGTCTCTTTGACTAAGACCATGCAGCAGCATGCAGCCGCTGGTGATGGATTGTCCCATTACTCTGTGACTTCCCTGCTGTTTGCCTGTGGTCTACCACAGTGTGTTTGAGTGGATTGTGGAGTGTTTGTGTGTGTGTGTGTGTGTGTGTGTGTGTGTGTGTGTGTGTGTGTGTGTGTAGGCACTTTTTTTTAATCCCTATCGTTATGAGGTCCGAATGTCCTATTGGACAAAACAATATTAGGAAAATCTGAATTTAGCATAAAACCCTGGATTTGGGGTTATGATTAATTTTAGGCATAGATTAAAGCAGCAATTGTTTTTGGCCACTAAGGGGCAACAGAACAAGCTGCAAACACAAATTTATATTGTTTTATACTTCTCGCAGCCATGGAGCAACATGTTTCTGGCCATATGAAAAAAATCTGGAAATCGAATATTCACTTGTTTTCTAGTTCTAGTTTGGTCTCCAGCTCGACTCCATACATTATCTGGCTCTTTAGCTGCTAAATACTGTCTCCGTCTGTCTGCTGTTCGGTGCTCGGTGGGTAGCACACAGTGGATATATGAAAGCTTTTGTTCTGAAAACATCTGCCCGCTGTGGCTGGAGATGAACCAGATGAGAGCCCAATTTACAGGCTGAACAATCAAAACAACAACCCCAAAGAGACTAAAAAGCCTGAGGGGACCTGCAGTTGGGTGATAATTCTCTGTGGGTCCATCATCACAAGTAAACCCTTTCACATAACACATAGTCATTTAATACTTATTCTAAAATATCGAAGGTTAATTTAAGTTCAAATTTAGGTTTGAATTGTGATTAAACTTCAATAAGGGTAGAAGTTAATGAGGAAACACAGAATGAGTTTAAAGTGAAGGGCTGCACAACTATAATAATAGCAAATGTGTGGCTTGAACAGACATTCTGTCAGTGTATGTGTGTATACATGAAAATACAATCTATGGTTGTGTGTGTGTGTGCACTGCAGAGCTGTTAACTCTCGGATAAGAGAAACTAAACTGAGACTCTGCTTTTGGTTCATTAAATTCATTAACACTTTGGCAGAAGCCACATCGACAGAGAGATTACATCCTGTCTGAACTTGCCTGCGTGTGCAGTACCAGAGTATTGCGGCTATAGTGGCGCTAATAAGTGATCATTAGCACTGTAGATGGTGTCCAGCACAGATAGCTGGACATTTACAAACATAGACTAAAACTTCTGTTCCCTTCTTTCTTCCAGTTTGTGTTTCTGAAGCCTGCACTCATCCCCCCTCTCTGATTTTCCACCACACTCACAGGATGTTCACCGTTGCCCGCTCGCCTTCACAGGCCTTATGTTCCAAGTCCTCCCACCAGCCTGTATTCTGCAACAATTCCCATCACGTCAGGGAATTGGCTTTGAGCACTTATTGAGAAGCTCTAATAGACACACCTATACATGCTTTTTTGAGTCTGACAAACACCTCACCTGTTATTTTCAGCTTTTGTCGTCACCGCATAACTGTGCATTACGACATAAATACCCTCCCGTGCCCACTTGCGTCCTTTGACAAAGAACCTGTGGGTTCTGCACACTGGTGGGCTAGCCCGCTCCGCCTCTATTTCAAACAACGCCATGCAATCTCACATGCATGGGAGAAGATAAAGCAGGACACAGACAAAAAAAGAGCCAATAACAGCACAGTGAGTTGTTGTCTATTAGAATTGGCACTTCACTGGAGCAGAAATAAAACCAGTTATTTTCTGGCAGTTCATTCTTAGTCAGGCTTTTTGTTGGTTGGTGGTTTTAGGTCCTTCAAAAACTGCTGCAGACACAGCTACTGCCTCTGAAGCTGGGCTGCCTATTTCTCTTTTTGCTGCCCTTTCTTGGCATTGGAATCATGTTGAAGAACACTTAGGCTCTGACAACATGTTATAAATGTGAGATAATCCATAATAACCAGATATGGAGCCTGATATACTTGATTCAACCTTCATTCATCACCCTCTCGGCCTCCTGGCTCCTGTCTATTCAGCTATCTCCCTGCTTCCCTTTATTATCCTATCAGCTTGAATCTAAGAGGAACACGCCTTCCTGATTAATTTCATCTAATCGAGTATGCCTAAAGCTACTACTCCTTTCACTTACGCACACAGGAACCAATCACTAATCACCATTCTCTTCATCAATCCAATTAGCTACACCTGTAGAACACCGCTTCCAGCTCATGACGCTGATCCAAGCGCTGCCTTTTCTTCCTACCTGTGGCATATTATCGCAGGTGCTTCTAAGTGCTGTTTGCTGTGCTCTGTCATCTTGTGTGAAGGCGGTTAGTGAATCTCCAGGGGTACTGCCTTCAATCTCTATGTAAAACCGCTGCTGGATCTTTCTTAATGCAATAAAGTCTGTTGATTCAGCCCCATGAATGCATATGAAGGAAAATTAGACTGTTTGTAACACCCACCCCAGTGTTGCTGGTGAAAACACAACAACTTGTGAACATCACGGTGTTTACAACATCCAGTCTGCCCTGTAGTTGTAATGCCTATAACCCCAAATTACAGGGTTACTGCCATAAACATGGTTCTCTGAAATTTTTAGTGGAAAGGTCTTGATCCAATATATCAAATCTACATTTAATCATCAGTGCTTTTTATGCATAACCCTCATATCTGCTGGTAATTTTGACTTCCTGAAATGTTTTTCTCTGAGATATTGTAGCTGACTCAGCTGTGGTGTGCTGCCCAGAGGCACACAGAGAAAAAAAAAAACAAATGAAAAAAACTTATCTCAGCTAAAATCCCTGTCATTTTCATGCACCCACCACTTTAAATACAAATTTGAATACAAATCACACATCAGTGGATGGTAGAAGCTGCTACAATTAGTCATAGTGAGGATTATAAACATTCTACCACTGTGACTAATGCATGAAAATAAGGGTAGCAAACAGTTTTTTTAAGGTTGAATTGAAAGTAAAATTCATTTTATCAAGGAATAAGTACATGTATCCTTGGGGTTTATTATGGTTTATGCACTCATTTGGTCAAAATGGTAATTAACAAAAAGAAGGAATTATGCATTAGTTATGCAACCATCTACATTAGTGTTCTTCAGGTGTCGTGACTTGGTTCTGACTGACTATACATTATAAGTTCTGGTCATTTGATTGGTTCAGTTCTAAACATCGATTCAGTTCCAACAACAGACCACACAGGCAGTGAACCAGCTGAGGGATCTACCTTTATAGACAAAGGTTTGTCCCATTTGTGGAGAAGGGTCCAACTGCAGACCCAGCATCTGGGGACCCTACCGTCTTCCCTAACAGACCTTAGGTCCCCAGGGTTAACTTCCTTTAGGGCCTCTAAACATGAGGTGTATCACCTCTGTGGGCTCTTTAAAAAATAAATAAATTAAAAAAAATAGGTGAGTAGTGATAATGCAATGCTTTTGTCAGATTAAAAAAAATAGCTGCTAAGTTACCCTAAAAAATACAATCTAGTTGTTATAAGTGTGGGTGATATAGCATGTTGGAATCCTTCTTTAAAAAGGTAACAGGACCTTGACTTCCTTGACAAAATCGCCATCTGCAACAAGCTGTTCTTTAACAGCAGTATCATCAGGCTAATGTTTCATGTTAGCCAAAGTGAGTGATGCATCTCACATCTGGGTACCTTACTTTCTATTCACTCACAGACCAAGGGTCAACAGATGCTACCTACACCATAATGAAAGACAAACAGTACTGAGCTGCCAATAACTCAGCAGGTGTTAAAATACTATGAACTAAAGTCGAGTGACAATCTGTGCTATCATTAGCAAGCTAAGCTAATTAACTTCCGCTTTCTGAGTAGAGACAAGTTAGCCTAGCTTGCTAACTTCCACTTAATGGATTAAATGTAAACTTATCTGCACAAATGGTCATCTCAAACGTTAATCTCCTCAAGGAAAAGCTGTCTTAAATCACCATATTGTTAAAGCTCAGACATTGTTTCCACAAACAAAAAAGAAAAAATATGCACAATAGCTACAGTAGCATTATATAAAGTGAGAAGAATTCAAATATCAGTTCAGAGAAGGGGACAAGCTGAAAAAATAAGCTTTTGCTACCCGTGAGCTCTGCCCAGGAGAGTTATAGCATTATAGTCCTTTTTTTTCTTCCCACTGTGGGTTCCTGGCTCAGGAAAGGCTTTACAGAGTAAGCTCCTCAAGTATTTGGACAGTGACACACTTTCTTATTATTCTGGATGTGAAATGACAGCGTTGCTGCTGACTGCCCACTTTAATTTCAGGATATTTTTTTTAACACTTCGTTGAAAAGCAGAGCAAGAATCCTTATCTTCACGTCGTCTCTTATTACACTGTTTAAAAGAATTTCAAAAGATTAGCATTGCAGTGAATTATCAGGTGTCCCTTTTTACTTGTCAGAAATTCTTCTGGGAGAAGAGACAGGATTGGAGAGGCAGTGCTCATTGCTGATTTTAGACAAGTAAGGTGACATGCAGAAAAAGACGGAGATTTGGAAACAAAATTAGAGAGGGAGCAGTGAAGGGCAGAAAAAGACAGATAGGCAAAAAGAGAAATACCTGACAGCTCTAGCTTTTCACCCCACTTTGCCAGCGTGAAGCTTTACACCTCTGCAATATTTACCCTCCAAACAGCTCCCTCCGAGGGCTGTCAGCCTCGAGACTGTCCCTCTTCACACCCAGAAGCTATCCACAGTATGACAGGCATGCACAAAGCCAAACTAACACACACACAGACATACACCGCCACAGAAAACCAGCACACAGGTACGCTGTCAGGTATACGCACACACCGCCTGATTTCTGCACATACATAAAAACCCACACAAACACACTCATAAAGCCAAGTCAGGTGGAAGAAGAACCCTATCAGCTGTCCTTCTCCAGTTTGAGAAAGGCTAGAGCCTCACCTTGGGACACACACACACACACACACACACACACACACACACACCCACACACTCACACACTCACATTCACACAGGCTTGTCACTTTAACTGTGCTAACCTGTTGAAGCTTGCATCTGATGGTGAAATGTGGATGACAGTCTTCACCTCAAGTTCTCTGCATCAGTATATAAACAAACAAGTGACGTGAAGTAAGTGACAGTGTTGCATTACAGTTGACCAAGACAAATCCTGGCTTTGGGAATCAGTATTGCATTGCATCAACTACCAGAAGACAGGAAATAAGAAAAAAAACCAAAACACTTTGAGCTAATTGTCTGATAGATGTGAAACGACTGATTTTGTACAAATGTTGTTTAGCCAGCGGCAATTTCAGCTACCTGCTCCATGATTGAAATAGTTGGTTCATTAAATGAACGACTACATTGCTGAATGAACAAATCAATCACATTTTCACTGTACTTTCTGACTAAATTTGGCACTGGCTGCCAGCTTGAAATGTTAATTTTGTGCCATACAGGGACTGCTTTTCTTCATCTTAAAATTACAATTAAAAAGTTGATGCTCCAACTGAGCAACAAACCCATACCCAAATGAAAGTAGGCAAATGGCCCCCCGGCCACAGACATGACACAGGGCCCCCCCACCCCTCCTAAATAGAACTTAGACACCCAGACTGAATGAGACGCAACATGTAACTCTTTGTAGTTGTTTTCTAGTTTTTTGTAGTCATTTTGTGGCCATTGTGCATCTCTTTGAGTGACATTTTGTAAGTGAAGCTGTGCCCGGTAGGCCCATAATCCATCCATGAATATCTACGATCAAATAAGCTGTTGCTGCTGAGCGAACTGTAACCAAATGAAATGTCTTAAACTGGAATGAATCTGAGAGCACCTCTCTGGCATCCTATGCTTTTCAGCTGTCATCTAATAAAAACCATAAATTAGCAGGGACCATGAGAATCTGTATTTGTGACTGTATGTGAATAAGCCCACTCTGGTGGCTTCTGAAAATAAATAATGAACTCCATGCCTAATGAATAACAATATGTTTTAGAGTTCAGCCAAACTATGTGACTCAGGAGGTGTTATTAATGCAATTATCTCCTCTCATGCACAGGTTATGATTTTGTGTATTATCCCACTCAGATCAAATTTGCATCAGGATAGTGAAATTATACAAATGTGAAATCATTTTTACAGCATGATTGACTGTCTGCTTTCCTGTACTGTCCATTATGACACCTTGTAGATACAAAAAAAACGAGACAGGGAGATTAAGAGACTGACAAATTAGAAGAATGAGGTGTTCAGGGAGATAAGAAAATAATTAAATTAAAAGCAGGGAGCAGAGTAATGGGCAGGTAGAAACAACTGAAACACAGTAAATGTGACAAGCTCTTTTGTTAGCTTTGCAGTGAGTTAAAAGAAGATAAGCCTTGCTTATTGGTCACCAAGGCCTTGAGGGAAAACTAATAACAGGGGAACTGTATTTCCAGTACTATCCACTATAAGCAGGCAGTGTTTACTGTTGTGCATAAGCTAAACCAGTGTTATTAGCATAAAGATTAGGCTGGTGCTATATTATGAATCTGGAGCATATTAAACTATTTATGTTTTTGTGATAATTTGATATAAAATGATGAGTCAAGGTGCTTGAACAAGAAAAACATAGTTATCTTAGTGGGTTTCCATTGGTCTGCTCGTGATAGCGGCATTGCTGCTTAGCTTAACCTGTTATTAGCTGGCACATTGTTAGCTGGTGATATTATAGACAGAGGTGTTTTGTGAAGGACAGGTAGCAGGGGAAAATGGCTTGGTTTGTTTGGTGACCCAGGCAGCATGCTAGTTACTGTATGTTAACATGTGGTTAGTTGTTGTTCACTAGCATGTTGTTAGGTGAGGTAGATGAAGAAGATTGTTTTGCACGCTAGTTAGCTTAACATGTTGTTAGCTAGTTGTTGTTAAACACAGTTGTTGGCTAGCTTCCTGTAACTGAACAAAAAGTTAAAATGCACTGTTTCTTTACAATAATAACCAAGCTGCCCTTATGCTAATCTAAGCTAACAGGAGGATGGATGTAGCTTCATATGTAGCATACAGATATCAGAGTGGTAACTATCTTTTCATGGAACATTCAGTAAGAAAGCAAACAAGATATTTTCAAAGACAACTAAATATTTGTACGTATAAAATCTTAACTTCCTGTTTTCAGTTTTCTTTGGTGTTAGATAAGATTAACATGAGAGAGACTGATGGCAGTGGCACAAAATTTGAATGGACAAGTTTAGGAGAACATACAGTACATTTAGAATGGTGACTCATCAAGTCCATTTAACCAGTTTTGCAGGAAGCAAACAGACTGTGGCACTGGCATTGCAGAGAGAAACAGAAACATCAGACTGTTCTCACACTAAAATTAGCCCATTTAACAACCTACCTCTCTGTGTGGATCTCTGAGACATTGAGCTATTATGCAGAGCATATCCTCCCATCCACAGTCACAAGGTCCTTACATTTAATGACAGGCTTGTGAATTCTGGAGGGAAACAACATGAATGTCAATAATCCAGGCATGACAAAACTTAACAGCAG
The DNA here is from genome assembly GCF_002814215.2 of Seriola lalandi dorsalis. NCBI lineage: Eukaryota > Metazoa > Chordata > Actinopteri > Carangiformes > Carangidae > Seriola > Seriola lalandi. The sequence continues at coordinate 162,639 of NW_019525241.1, read as the reverse complement.
CTCCAACAAAACTTCACAGCTCCTGGCTCCCGTAAGATCATCTCTCATGCTATGAAAACTCCAGATAGCGGTCATTAATCATTCCAGTAATTACAAGACAGAAAATAAACAGCAGCGGTTTGCGGCTCCTTTACTTTCTTTTTCATTCTGCCGTTCACTTAATCTCTTGCCATTCCTTTAAATATCACATACACAAGTTTTGACTTTGTGCGTCCTTCTTGCTTTAACCATGATCTCCAGATACTTTCTTGCTCTTCCACTTTTTACTCTGTAGACTGATAGAAGCGCTACTCACCAACTCAACCCTCTCTAATTACTTCCCAGCCAGACACTTTGTTTACTTGTGTGTGTGTGTGTGTGTGTGTGTGTGTGTGTGTGTGTGTGTGTGTATATGTGTGTGTGTGTGTGTGTGTGTGCTTGTGTGCATTGCTGCCACATTGTTTGCAGTTACCAGTTGAGCATTTGTCATTGGAATGGGACTTTGTCTCCAGAGCTCACTGGCTAGCTTTAAGCCTGGGCAAAAAAAAAAAAAACTATTTGGGGGTATTATGGACTCAGTGAGAAAGGTATTGTGAATGGTGGATAAGATTATGGAGCGATTCCCTTGTGCTCCCCTCTGCCTCTTCACATTACACAGCTAATACACACATAGGCTCTGTGGCATTACTCCTCCCCTGGATCAAACCAGATTTTTTATTTAATGTGCTGGGAGCCGGTCAGTTCATGCCGCACTCATCGGTATGGCTGCACAGACTCTTTTGCCATTCCAAATTTGTTGAATTTGTGTTGGCTGTCAACCAATTTTCATACGATATAAGAACAGGTTGCGACTTGGCAAGGTTAGGTTTTATTGCACTCCATATAGGAAATCACAAGTAAATGCTCCCACCTGCAAGCCTTCAAATTGTTGCCACATGTACACATATAAACAAGAAATACCCACCAATCTACCAATGCCTCCTGTGTGCTTTCATCCCTTGAGTTTACAGTATATTGCTATTCTAGCCGACTGAGATTGTTAGATAGCACAGACATATATCCCATATCCCTGGATCTCTTTCGGGGTTATTTTATATTTAGCCTTCTAGTGGCTGGTCTCGCATGGCTGCACGAGCCTCTTTCTCAACGCTGCGCTGACAATCCATAAAGTCGCCCTGAGGATTCGGGCCTGTCAATTGTGTGTGTGTGTGTGTGTGTGTGTGTGTTTTTTTTCTGAGAATACTGATTCCTGCCCTTCATGCTTCTCTTCTATTCCTCACTCATAAGGCTGAGGAAGAAGAGATAAAAAGACAAAGGCAGAAAGTAGAAAAAGCAAAAGAGTGAGCCAGGACAAGGAGACCGGAGTCCACGAGTTGTAAAGACCCCCAGAGAGACTGGGGGAGAGTCTGGCTGAGAGACAGGGCCTGGGGTTTGACCAAAAAAAAAAAAAAAATGAAAGGGTGAGAGCGGAGACTGGAGTGCGGATATTAAAATGCGGGAGGCGAAAGCTGGAAGCAACAGAATGGAAATGGTCTGAAGGGAACGTATGGTGTGGAGGAAAGAGTTGAGATAGAATGGGGAGGCATCAGAGTTGGAGAAAGAAGTATGGAAAGGGAGTGAAGGAATGACTTAGCGCAGTGGTCGGGGACGTTAAAAAGTTAGCTGAGATTGGAGCTGAAGGCAGGGGCAGAAGAGAGAGAAGGGAAAGGCTAGAGCAGGACTGTGACTGGAGGAAAGGCTTAGGGAGAGATTAGTCAGCTACCTGCCTGTCTGGGATTGATCTAATACACAACAAGGTGGCTGTTGCTGATCGAATATGGGTGATTAGCTAGCAGATTGCCAAGCAGCCCAAAGCATGATGAAAAATGAAATAGAAAATAACTTCCTCTACTCCACATGTAAATCTTTAGCCTTGTATTTGTTTATGATCTAATTCTGAAAGTTCTTAACCCATTTAGAAATCAATCATTTTTTCAAAAAGGGATTTGTTTTCACTGAGACACAATCTTATTACAGCAAAACAATACCCGTCAGTTAAGCTTCTGTAAGGAGGCACAGTTTCCCTTCTATAAATGGCCCTTTTACAAGCTTTAGACTGAGCCTGGCAGATTTAAACCAACGGGAAATTTACACACAATGGCTTTGATTAGAGCCTTGCTTCATGCTCACCTCCTATTCCCAGACTTCTATTTCCAAGTATCTCATAACATTGCTTCCAAAAAACTCATATGGGATCATTTCAGATTCCCAGAGAAATATATTCATTACCATGCAAATTAGTTTGGGAGTCGTTGACTTAAAGCATTCGCCATACTTCATTTCAGAGTCTGTAAATGCAATTAATGGGACCTTGTTCAGAAGAAAGAGAATTGCCTGCAGATAATTGTCATTGTCGGGATCCTATTAAAAAGTTTCTCCCCCCAGTAAAACATAGCATTGAGAGGAAATGGTAGCCATCGCGTCACTGCGACATAGGCCCTATAATGGGATAATAAAACATCTTTCATCTGCCATGACTAGAGCGATACTCACAACAAAGCAACACAAAATGATTTCCGACATGATTTCTGAGCGCACCCCATTCAATTACCATTCTTGAACAATCTATGCAAATAGGCTACCTGCAGCGCCCAGCTGCGACGGATGCCGCGTGATATCCTAGTTAGTGGGGGATTGGGGAGGAGAAATATTGAGGTGTGGGAGGGACATAAAAAAGACGTATGCAATTGGTGGAGAGCAGTAATTCAGACAGAAGGATTTAAATGCAGTCCTGTATATAGAAGTGAAGATGACTGGAAAAGAGGAAATGCTGCTATTCTTTTCAAAATAGAAGATGGAGGCAGCAGAGGAAGAAATGTTTAAATCTGGAGCAACATGGTTCATCACTATGGTGATAATCTATGATCCAGGATGATAGGGGTCAGAGGCAGGTGACAGACAAACAGCCCAGAGCAAATACAGATAGAGTCATTGGACGCATGTTGTGTATCCTGGAGCTCAACAAATCTATGCCATGGAGGGCAAATGGCACATGAGCTGTGATGTTTTTGACTCAGAAAGTTGACTCAGTTGAATGAAATTTTCATTTCACTTTCAAGTGGAAAGCTTAAAGTTGCATTTATTTTTATTTTTCTCTTAAATCTAATTGCTCGTACTGTAGTGACAAAAACGCAGAGAATCAGCACCAAACTCTTTTAGCTCATTATTTTGTTGTAGCACCAGAGAACCTCTGATAAATGTTACCCGCCTCAGCATTTAAGAAATGCAGAGACAATTATGAAACTGGTTTTTGTATGGATTTAACAAACATTATAAGACCTAGCTGTTCCCACTGTTTTTAGAGGTTGCGCTTAAATAAGCTAAGCAAAGATAACCATCTCTTAGCTGTAACTTCATACAGGACAGACAGGAGAGTGGTATCAATCCTCTCATCTAAATCTCAGTTAGAATGCAAATTCAATGTATTTTCCAAAATGTCGAAGTGTTGCGTTCACAATCAGACATAATGATTTGTCAAGGCTGTGTGTCTAAAAGTGATTGTTTCGAGTGATTAATAGACATTAATTCAATATTTGAAAATAGCCAATACTCCTAAAACATCATCAGCTGTGTCTGTAATTAGTAGTTGTCATAACACAGAGTGCATTTACATGTAGTTTGCCATTTATGCATCCAGTGTGGGTTGTGCACTCCTGGGGTTTACAATCAGTTTTCCATACACCTAAGCCTTTAACAAATAAATAGTACTGGTTTTGATAGCTTTGAATTAATGGTAGATTATGTGGCAAAACTTGAATTATGGATCAGAGTTTGTCACTAAATTACCCTTTTTTCAATTACAGATGTGACGTTGTGCACTCCTCTTCTCTATTAAATTTCCTTCTAGCTTTTCGGCAAGTTGCCAAGCCAGGAGGGCTACACAAGCAGATGCACCTGTTATCCATTTGTAAATGACAACGTAGACATGGGCACGTGGAACAGGTGGGTCACTCTGTTCCCACCATGTTGTTTACCAGGGATCAACACTCCCTCCCTGCTGCTGGAAGCCATATTATCCCTTAGCTCTGTGTCCATCAGTCACAAGGCTGTGCTGAAATGTTAATTTGCAGAGAGAAGAGAGCACAGGCGGCGAAGGGGTTCACCGGCGGCTGAACCCCGGTCAACTCGACATATCGGATGTAAGATGGGGCAGCGATGAGGGGTCAAGGCATTTATCTCATGCGCGTAATCAGGACTATCAGCATCATCGTCTGTCATGTCAGGATTAGATTATTTGCCACATGCGGGAGAAGATACATGCGCGCCATCACGTGCGGGCGCGCATTTATCGTCTGTGCCTGCTCCCTGTGGGATCTCAGGTAATCAGACATGTCAGCGGAAGGTGCCGGAATGGAACGTGCTGTGATTGTAGCCACACATCTCCATTAGAAGAGAGGATAATTACACTGTATCATCATATCATCTCATAGCTGGATGTTCCGTCACTGCCGTTATGGCCAGCTGACAGAAAACGTTAACGCCACACTGATAGGCGCAGAAATTATCTGTCAATTCCGCATCATAAACACAGTGACACATTACCTGACGAAAATTTAAAAATAAAAAAACATTTGATTTGACACAGATTGAAGCAGGATATTGAGCACTGGATTGAAAAGTGAAATGATGACATTGGCCTCATGAACCATGTGAATGCATCACGCAGCAACGCGGTAGTAAATTGCAGAAATGTATGACACCGGGTTATTTTTCACACATACAGTATGAGCAGTATATCAAAAGAGGACACTGATGTGAAATACTGGGATGCAATGGGAGAGTTGATCAATGATTTAATATGTGTTCTCATCCCATTCGTCAACACGGAGATAGATCAGGCAATAAAAAGATATTTTTTCACAGCTATATGCAGGATATTGACATCCCCCCCGTGGCATGAGAGACTTGAGAAATTAATGATCAGCTCAACGTCACAGTGGTTGTCAACTTCTTCACGGCACTTTTACTGGACTTACTACAGTAAAGTGGCATAATAACCGTGTCTCCAAATTTGGTGCCTTTGAATATTTCAGATAAAGTGACATTTATCTGAAAAAAAAACAAATGAATATAACCAAATTTTAAGAACTTTGGTGATCCCTTAATTTTATATCACGCAGCATCATCGGTCAACATTTTCAGTCGGGCGGTCTTGTCTCTTGAGTTGTCAAGTCGTCAAGTTAATTTCCATTTTTATAGCACCAAAGGTCTATTCCATAAACCTCGTTTTGAGAGGCAGAAACCTCGAGCAGATCTGGGTGAGAGAAAGAGAGAGAGGGCAGGGGGAAGGACCATCATGCAATGATACTAATGATAATGATAATAGTGACAATAACAGTTACAATAAAAGTTGTAAATCCAAGTTTCATTCTAAGATATTGGTAAATTTGCAACAATATCTCTCACTTGGTGAAACGAAATATGAAAGTCCCACCATGCCTACAAAGCTATAAAGATATATTGCTAGCTGCAGCTAAGTGGATCCATTTGCATTATGAACTAACATTATGAGCTCAATATTTAATTGAGCTCATAATGTCTTAAAAAGTCTATATACGTGACAAAAACAGTAGAAGTAAGTGAACTTAAAGCCACATGACAGCGGAATATTCCATGTAAAAATACACGGTTTATTATGGTCTATTCATACAGTGACAGGATATTAAATTTTTCTGTAAAAACGATTTTCCCATTTTGAAATTTCTCATAAATAAATATGCTGAAAAACCAGATGTTCGGGTTTTCCACCAGCACTTAAATGCAGCATAAATTTGTGGATCACAGACCATGAATCACAAAACTCCACACACAAATGTAACCAGATCCACATGTCAGGCGATCTGTGCACACACATTTAACTATCTGTAAATAAATGCAAAAGAGGTATTTCTTTTGCATTTATTTCTATATGTAGTAATACTTCTTTTCTTTTATATGTGTGTGTATATATATACACGCACACACATATGTATATATACATCTGATCTATGAATTTAAAGTTGAATCTCTGCGAAATAGTGATTTTATTCAAGTTGTAATGTATTTATTTGTAAAATTGTTTTACATTTTCTCAACCTGCTTGGTATTTGTGTGGACTGGACACATTTGTGGGCACCACAAATTTTCCTCAAATCATCATACACATTTAGAAATCTTGTTTTTAATAGATCATGTAACACACATTTGCCACCATTACTGAGGCAAATTTCCATAGAGGCATTGCTGGGTATTGTCTTACTTGACTTGTTTATAATTAATTTGTTAATTTCACACTTTTCAGTAAAACAAACATGTCAGCTAGTTGCTGGAAAAGCCAGTGACATATTGTATTTATCTCTATTCCAAAGCTTTTATGCCACACTGATGTTGTTTTCATTGAAAGCCAAAATGAGAAGATACTGTCATTGATGAAGGCCAAAATGAGAAATGTTACCATCATGCTGACGTGTTATCAGCACAGCAATTAAGTGGCTGACTCTATGAAGCTGTTCAGCTCCAGTATTAAGTCTGTGATCTCTTTCTTCCTTGCTCTGCTTGGTGAACCACTGTCTCACAGATATTCAAAGAGCTGAAAAGGCTCCTCGGCTTTCCCTCTTTCTCTTAATCCATGACCGTAAGAGGGAGCCTGCTGTGTTACCAAGAAGAAGACTTTGTACGCTTAAATCACTGAGTGGCAAGCTAAGTTCAAAGCCCTCTTCGGTGGCCCAATAAAGAGGAAGTAGCTTGTGTCTGGACGGATCAAAGGGAAGAAGCAGAGAGAAAGGTCAGGTCTCAGATGCTCCCACACTAAGAAGCTCAGTTCAGCGCTGAGACGAGGAGAAGCTCCCCACCAGGTTTTCTATTACAGACACAATGGCTGCTGCTAGGCTGATACGTGATACGTTATTCTACATGTTCATTATTGTACAAAAAGGAAAAGACGGCAGCAGTTACCTCCAGTTTCTTGGCTCCTAATTGCCTCTTGATTCTTCTTTCTTTTTTTTTTAGATTTCTGTCAAAATATGCAAGTTTCATCAGCCTCAAAACAAAATGGTGCCTCGGTGGAGAAACCCTCCTGTTAATTATGAACTCATGGATTCACCTTGTTTGAACGTGTGACCTTGTAGATACTGGACAACCTGTGTGCTGTCCCGCCCTGCTGTTCATACACCATTTTCGTTAGGAGGTACACTGTATGAGCAAATATGCCAATATCTTGGAAATCATGTAACTGTCGGCAACTATACAACTGTTAAAAGTTCTTCTTATTATTCCTCTTTGCATTACAAAGGTTTCACTTACTCCTTGCAAAATCAATCAAAGATGGCGTTGACTAATACCAATAATTACTTACAGAGCTACAGCTTATCAACAGCAAATGGCATGCAAATGGAGGTGAGAATTGAGGTCTAGCATTAAGATATGGAGCCCCAAAGGGTTCAATACTGAGTATATAATTAAGTCATTATGAAATAAGTAATTATATGAATGGTGGTCAAGTGAACGAGAAAGTGGTCTCTGACTTTTGGACCCCATTGTATATATGTAAATGAGCCGTGAAAGTGTGAAATGATCTGAGAAAGAATTAAAAGTCAACTCCATCAGATTATTTTTTAAAATAAACATAGTTTTATTTCCTTTAAAGATAGAAATCTTCATTTCAAACTACCCTGTTTATTTTATTCTGGCATTTTCCCCAATAGCACATTTATTCCCTATAAAGTTTTATTTCATAATCTTGCTTTTCATAATGCCATGTTTGTTTCATGACACTTTTTATTACATGGATGGAGAATTTTCTAGCATCACTGCTGTTGCCAGCTGCCAGGTGTCAAACAACAGAGGAGCAAAGAAGATTTTTGGCGGAAGCTGTTGCTGCCATGACATCTTTTCTCCCGGGAGTAGATGCTGAAATGGAGAGGAGGACTCAGAAACAGAAAGGTTTAGATCTCGATAGTACAGAGGAAACACTGGTGGGAGGCTTTAACCGGAAAAATAAGAAGTCGCTGTGGAAGATATAATTCAGTGGATGCTGAAAGAACATGATCCATACAGCTCCACTAGAGCGCCTGTGCTGATCTGAAAGGACTGTGAGACATGCTCTTCACCACGTCTAACCCTTTTGTGTTAACCTTTAATCAAGCATTAATGAATAAATGGACATGAGCTGTGTTTTTTTTTGTCTTTCTGCTTTACCAAATGAATACTTGAGTAATGATTCTAGTGGTTTGTTGGACACAGATGTTGAGATTGAACTAGAACATGACTTTCGTTGTTTCTTAGTAACCAGACCAACAGTTTAAAGTCCTGCTGGTGTCCCCTAGAGGCTACAGACACTATGAAAGTTTTGGACAGAACTATCATTAATGATTTTGCTATTCTTAGAGCCTTACTGAGTGTGGTGTTGGAGGAAAGGTCAGGTCAAGTCATGTATACATGGTAAAATCAAAACTTGGTAACCATGATCCCACAAATAAATAAGAGTTGCAAAAACATCCTGGAACATAAAGGACTGTACTGATATCCACATATTGGCTGTTAGTATTTGTGGATGGTACAGCCCACAACAGGGGGGAAACCGCTTGCCTGGCTCTATCTAAATATTAAAATTAGGTCTACCAGCTACTCTAAAGCTCACTAATCAACATTATATATCCTATTCATTTAACTTGTACAAAAAGCCATGTGTAAAAACTATAATTAAGTGACTAAAAACAAAAGCACACCACACTACATACGGTCATGGGCAGGAAACAAAAGTAAATCAAGAACATTAAAAAGAAAGTACAAAAGAGAAGTCCTTAGCAAATAATTAAAGGGCATTGCATAAAAGCACTTACACAGCAGTGAGTTTTAAGAAACTATATTTGAAAAATGAGTCAGAGGTAGCCAGCCTTAATTCCAAAGTCTTGGAACAAAATGCCTTAATGGCAAAGGCTTCTTTTCATTTGCTTTATTTGTGTGTTGCTTCGGATGCAGCCATTGATTTTTACTCTTTGTTTCACCTTCTCCTGCTTATTTCATCACTTCAAGTTCAACAGGTTGCCTGAGCCAGGAGTAAATTCTATCTTTTTTTTTTTTTAACTTCTAGACCACGGGGGGTACCACTTTTATTGTGTGTTCATGCTTTCTCAGTAATGCCACACTTTGTTCCAGTGCCCAGGGGTCACTGTCTAAAACTTTCTGAAATGTTGAAAGTGTTTCAGTGTTTTTCTTACTGCGCTTTATGAAATACCATCTGTTGATTATCTTTAATTACACATTTTGTAAAAGGAGGTGACACTTAAGTCAAACTTGAGTGTTACGTTTGGAGACCATATCTCTTCAAAAACACCATTAAGCATCAAGTAAACAAAACGGCAGAGCTGTCTTTGTTGCTTGCTCCGTCTGTGCTGCATTAGTTACAGGAATCGTTCACTGCTTTCTCCACAGCTGAGTCTTTTACTAGTCTTAGCGACAGAGACTTGCTGCTAAGATTGGGGATCATATTTCTACTTAAGAAGTGCATTATCTTTGGTTTCAAAGCTGTTGCACTCTGCAGCAGCTTGCAGATGTTTCATCTGAAACTCTCATCTCCATTTTTAAACACCATTTAAACTCCACAGATATTTGTCGAATCTATTTGAACTCCCAACGGTGGCCAGACCCCAGTGCTTAGCACCAGTGAACACAGAGTGTCAACAGAACCAGTGCTACAACGTTGTTTCGTGTTGAGAGAGAATAAGATGATATTTTATTATGGTTCACAACCGAAAAAAAAAAAAAGTGAGGCAGCTAGTATCTTTTTGTACAGCTCTGAAGCCTTTGAAGGCAGGGTAACATCCTCCAAAAGAGCAGTATCCGACTCAGTGTTTCCATGCCTTGTGTTTGGAGTTTTAGAAATGTTATGTAAAAGTGAAAGGGGATAACATATGTAGGGCACAGCTCGTGTATTGTATCCAAGCTGCAGCAAATGGCTGTTTGTGTGTGAGAGAAACAGAATGAGCGGGAAACAGTGTATATGTGCTTAATTGCTTGATTTGCATTGAAAGTGTGTGTTTGTCTTAGTTAATGTGTATGTGTGTGGGTTTGTGTTGTGCATTTGCCTGTGTGCCAAGCAGGCTTTGGCCTTGCTGTACAGTCAGTGCCACAGTCACTGACACAACACCATGCGGGAGGCAAGATGCCAGTGCTTTCAAACCTGGCCTGCAATTGACTGACTGTCCACTGCCTTTAAAATCAGACCTGCAACAAGGAAAGGCATAAAGGGACAGAGCTAGAGAGGTGATGAAAGGGGAGATGGTTTTGGAGAAACATGTCCACTTTTCACATTGTTACTGACATAGGTTACAGAATAGAGCAATTACATACAGATTTAGAGGTTTACAAGGACTGATAGGGACACATACAGCAATTAACCATTTTATTACAGCCAGTGTGGTTTACAATCTAGTTTTACAAGAGCTCCAGTCTAGTGCACATTACTACAGCAAGGCTAAGCTGGGATAACTTGGAATCTCTATAAAGGAACTTGCTGGCAATGATAAGCCAGCTGACAGACCATCTCTATTAACTCCAAAATAGAAGAACAATATTTCTGGCTTGACTAATGAGTGAGGCATATTTGTTCCCTGAAGACCACAGGATAGTGTGGGCACAGGATTTAGGTTTAGTATGTGTGACGGGGTATGTTGAGGTGATTGCACAGAGGCCCCTAGAGCCGCACTGCCAGCAGGACAGAGCCAGCTCCAGCCTGACGGGTGCAGCCAGAGTGTGGAGCGCTCAGTAGAGCTGTCCGTGGTACCGCGGCTCCACTGTGTTGGTAACTGTCCATGGTGCTAGCGCTCCGTTGTGTTGTCCACAAAGCTGGCACTGGCGATGTCCGTGGTGCTGAAGTTCCACTGTGTTGACCGTGGGGGCTGAGCGTCAATACATGGCGCTGTCCATGGTACCAACCTCCCTTATGCCGTCCACAAGGCTGTTACTGGCGCTGTCCGTGGAACTGAAGCTCCTGCGCTCCACTGCGCTGTGGCTTGGGCTGATAGCCAATGGGAGTCTGCAGACCGACACTCTATTGTGAAGGAAGAAGTATTCAGATATTTGCTGAAGTACAATGAGCAGTATTACAATGTAAAAATACTCCACTACAAGTAAAAATCCTGCATTCAAAATATATTTTATTTAAATTAAAGTACAGATCATATAGTATAGTAGTATATAACAGGAGTTTTGTAAAATCTTATTCTACAAAGGTAAATAAAAGAGAGGTGGTGACATTAATATTTCCCTTTGAAATATAATGGAGTAGAAAAATAAAGTTCCATCCCATCACTGTCCTGCAGTGTAGTTTTAATATGGTTTGTTTCTCAGTGACACGTTTTACAGACTAGATTTAATCTTTCAGCAGCAGAAATAGCAACATAAGATTGCTTCTGATTGTAAAAATACCGGTTGTATGAATAAATACATTGGTTTCAGGAATAGGTACATGACCAACAAGAGGGCAAGTCCATTTAAAGTTGAATTTAGCGCTGTCCATTATGGCTGTAACAGGATAGACATATACAGCATGTGTAACTGTCCAGCTTCGAGAAACATGCACCTTTAAAAACATTCACCACTGTGTTCTACTTGCTGAAAACGGAGACAAACATCCCCTCAAACCACACTGATAACATTTAAATACACAATTAAATAATTTCATCATAAAAAAATCCCTGATTACATTTATGTGTATGTATGAATTATGTGCCTATTACTGAAGGGAGATGTTGCTGGTGGGAAGCTATCACTCAATATTTATCGATTAAAAAATCAACCAAACATACACCAATATATAAAATCAATGAAAACGCTGTAAGCCGTGATTCATACTGATTTTATGACGTAAAATGATTTCTATGGCTGTAACAGCATCAAGCTGTTGTGACAGCACTGTAAACTGCGACCTCAAGTGGCTTATTGCTGACGTAATATCGATTATCTGAATGTTTCACTTTGGACAAAATCACTTGGAGTCGCACAGTGCGCACTTTTCCTCTCGCTCCTTTCTCCCACAGTCTCTCTGTCTCTCCACATCCATCCTCCATCCTCCGTTTCCTCCTGTAAGCATGCTGTGATCTCCATCTACTTCGTGCCCAAACCGTGAGATTAAGGGACTTTTTTTTTTCCTCCTTACACGACCAACCCTCCTCTATCTATCCATCTATCCATCCATCCATCCAGGCGGATTTTACCCGGACCTGGTTTATTTTTTCAGCCCGGTCTTTGGGCTGTGCCGTCGGGGATGCTGGGGCTGGAGAGAATCGTGGCAACCTACCACAGGTGAAAGGAGGTTTTACGACGCTGCGGTATAGATGATTGAACACTTTGAGCATTAACTCAACGCAATCTTCAGGCACCAGCGCACCGCGCTTGCTTTTACTGAAATATAGGACGGAAATAGAGGTTAACACTACTTTTGGACAACTAAAAGGACGTTTACCAACTTATGTCTCTGAACGAATAGGCTATAAAACAGTGCTTTATTTCCCAGTTGGGATTCCTAAGGAAGATGTGACCTTTTCTTTTGCGCACAGGCAATCCGACTAGACCTAATGAGCAAATCACTGCTTTTCTATCAGTTGCTCGATCTTGACATGTCTTTTTGTGGGATTACACGCGGAGATATGAGCGCTGTAAGAAGCCGAGCTGGATTGTGAGGTTACTACCTTTGCTTTTTATTTGTCTCTTCAAAGAGGAACTAGTGCTCCGTACGTTCAATGGCTTCAGTGTCAAGGTTGGCAAGGCGCAAAGATGCCAGTCGCTGGCCGAGAATGTCGTCAACTTTCTGGGCTGTGGTGCTTCTGACAGCGCTGCTCGTTCTCTACTGCGGTAAGTCCGACCGCTCTTCTTCTTGTTCTTCTTTTCCTCTTCTTCTTTTTCTTTTTTTTTTTTTGTGCCACTCATATCAGCATTTGGAAGCGGCGGACGCAGATGCTCGTGCGCAGTGGGTGACCGTGTCATGTGGGGATGCTTTGACAACAAAATCATGCCACTGGTATTGGCAGTCGCTCTTTACGTATTGATCTAGCACTAGTTGTCGACGTGTCAATTGTCTTCTTTTTCTTAACAGTTATTGGGGAAATACACACACACACACACACACACCCTCAGAGAGAGACATGAGCAGGCACTTATGCAGAGAGAGGGCTTAGATAAGAGGGAAATGTGTCGTTATTGTTTGGTGAAAACACTTTCTTTGGATAGGAGGATGAACCTAAGTGTGCCAGAGGCCTAATTAAATCTCTTGTGACTCCCTTTAATTCTTTCTCTCTCTCTCTCAGGAACACACACACACACACACACACACACACACACACACACACACACACACACACACACAACTCTCTCCTGAGGGCTTTGTTACTGTCAGACTGACTTACTGAGGTCAGACAGTCATGCCTCTGTCATATTGTCTCTGCACTTAACACTGGTTGTGGAGGATGGAACATATAGTGTATATATATAAAGATTTCATGAGAAATAACTGTATATAAAAATTAAAAAAAAAACACATTTTAGTCATGAATAATTCCTGTTTAGCTGCACATACAGTACTCCAGGCAAGAATTCAACTACTGCCTGAGGATAACCTTATTAGGCAAATGTATGCAAACACACACACACACACACACACACACACACACACACACACACACACGGTCAAACAATCTCTCTCTCACTCTCTCTCTCCCCCTCGCTCTTTGAGGCTACTTCTCTGGCCGAGTGTGTCTTTTCATTTCTTGTTCCCTGGCACCCTCACACCTTCTCTCCCTCGCTTCCCTTCTCTGTCTCAAAGTGCGTCTGAGTCACTTGTGAGGAGAAATCCAGCTGGCACACCGTGCTCCAGTCTGCTATGTGTGAAGAACCCAGGCTATGTGCAACAGCCATGATAAACCCATTAAAAAAAATAAAAAAAAACTGAGCTATTTCATTAGCCGCCGAGTTAATGATTAATATAATCATCTTGTCTTTGAGCACATTAGCAATGCTGGTGTTGAAGAGAAATGAACTGATACATTACGTGATCATGGTCGGGAGTTTTCCATATTGCACCCCCCCCCCCCCCCCCCCCCCCCCGCCACACACACACACACACACACACACAGCTCCTTTCTTTTCCTTCTCTTTCCGTCAACAATGGACAGAAGATTGAGTTTGCTTTGTAATCACACAGGCCCCAGGTTAATCAATGGGGAGGGGGAGTGAAAGCTTCTGGATAAGGAGGGAGGGGGGGTCTTTTTCTTCTTTGATGGTGCCTTCGGCCATGTTGATTGATCTCCTGCTTGTGTCCAATCAATGGTGCTTGGATGTTTGTTTCAGTCAGCAGTCTCTTAACCCCCCCCCCCCCCCCCCACCCACCCACCTCTAAGGAGCTCGACCTCCTACTCACCAGCACCTCACCCCCTCTGGAACTTAATAATCTGAGCAATAGTGATTCTTTGATTTCTTGTATTTTCTCTTTCATAGCCTCTCCCCCCTCATATCGCTCAGAGTTGTTTGGCACTTTTAGTCTGAGACGCTGTTTCTCCATCACTGAGGCTGACATCACTCTTTTTTTTTTCCTTCTTGGGTGTATTAACTGCAGGACCGGTCAAGTAAAATAACACAATCCATGCATTTCCTCCTTTTCCGTTTCTACCAATATTTGTCTGTGAAAGTAAACCCCCAAGGCCTTCTTCCTGCGAGTTCTTCCCTTTTAGCTCTGTCTTTAGTCTTGTGGTCTTTTTGGCTGATTAATTTTCGGCCAATTGAACTAGCAGCTCTGAAGATTTCACTGCTCCCTCTCTCTCTCTCTCTTTAAGCTTTGTGTTTCTTCTCATCCATTTCCATTTTGTTTGACCTTCCTCTTCTGTGCTGTCTTTCTGTTTTGTCCTCTTTTTTTCTTCATATTTATCTTACCCTCTCCTCTACTTTGTTCTCGTGTCCTTTGTTGTTCCGGTCAGCTGCGGTCAGTCTTTATCTCCATTTAGCAATTTTCTTCCTCTCTTTTCCATTTCTTCAACAGTCTCATCATTTTAGGGTCTCAACCGGTGAAAGCCTGAGCTGAGCTGATCGCCGCACGTTGCTGCATGTTATTATGAGTGAGGTCTCAGCAGTTTTTTTTCCTGCCCCTCCGTCATCGTCTTCTCTTCTCTTGTTCTGAGAAACTGTGAAAAATACCTGCCAGTCAAGACTTTTCTAGTGACGTCATCAGACATTTTTCTTTGTCCAATCAACCGTCCAAAGATATTGAATTTTAAATTCTTCCACTTTAGAAGCTGGATCATTCCATTGTTTGTAAAAAGTTTTTTAAAATAGTTGATAATTAATTTAATTTAGTAGTTCTTCCACATTTTACTGTATTTCTTCACATGTTAATACATTTGGCTTTATCTCATCATCTGAAGAGTGTATTGTGATTTCATGAATACTATGTTCCTCCTTGGACATCAGTGCATGTTTTTTTCATTTCTAGTATGATCATTTTATAGGGACAAAATCCATGTATGCTTTTTTTTTTAGAGGATGGGGGTGATATTCACTATTCAGTAGTCTGAATGAGTCCATTTCCTGACGTGTTGAAGAGAATAAAAAAGACATACACGCTCTATAAATTTACATGCATGGTGAGTACTGTACAGCCATTGTTTGTACCAAGGACAATTTTAACTTCACAGTGTTGCTGTGTTGTTGCAGCCAAAGGTGGGGAGGGGAAGGGGGGGATTGAGGGGAGCTCTGTGATTATGGCTATGACTCATATGGTGCCTGTCACCTAGAATCAACATCCAACTTCACACGATCTGCCGTCCTCACTCAGGCCCTTCTGTGAGGGAAAGATTGAAGAGGAGAGAGAAAGAGAGGGAAACGCAGTGGAAGGAGGGAGGGAGAGAAAGAAGAGGCACTGACCGAGGTGAAGGCAGGCGGCGAGATATCCTCACTAATGCTGTTGATAAGAAAAGAGGGAGAGGGAAAGGAGAGGGGTGAGAGGAGGAGAAATGAAAGGGAGATTTGGAGGAAGACTGAAAGAGGTAGAGAGAGGAGATAAATAAAGAGAAACCCTGCTGTGGGGGAAAAAGAGGGCATGGCGGAGAGGGAGACAGGGGGAGGGGGAGGGGGGGAGTGGAAAATGTGGAAGGAGAAAGTGAAAAGAATCCGAGAGGCGGAGGGCAACACAGGGCAGAGAGAGAAAGGGAGACGCTCGCAAGATAGATGACAAGTGCTCAACAGTTTAACTGCTCCTACCGTAAGCTGCTGTTGGAAACTCTAATCACACCAGAATGCTCCAATACCCTCTGATTACATTACAAAAAGAAAAAAGAAAAAAAAAATAGCATTGTAGTCTGTGCACTAGCTCCCTCCTCTGGAAGCTCTCAGCCATGCATTTGTTTGCTGACGGTGCTATTATGTATTCATGAGGCTGTAGCTGTGCATGTGAGCTCGGAGGAAGGCGAAGATAGATCCCACAAGGCTAGCTAATCAGTATGCTAATCTTAGCTTTGGATGGCTAAAGAATGTAGCACGGCCGCGGTCCCGGTTTGAACTGCAAACAGAGCGAAGGAGGGAGAGATGAGGGGAAAGATGGAGAAACAGGCAGTGAGGGATGAGGAGGAGGAGGAAGGAGGATGAGGAGGGAGTGAAGGAGGAAAAGAAAGCAGGAGAGGTCATGTGCAACTCCTTTCTTGTAGAAGAGTCAAAAAAAAGAAAGAAAGAAAAAATGCAGATTTTTTTTTTTGAAATAGCTGATTCAGTCCAGCCTTCAGTGTAATCTACATACCTAATCACACAGACAGATATAAGCACTCAAGGGCAAACACACAAATTAGAGATATTAATGAACGTAACATCAAAGCAGTCACATAGGTTACACAGTTACACATGTGAGCGCGGCTTCATCAAAGCAATTATACGGGGTCATACAGAAAAATGCAAACACTCATGACCTAGCTGCACATACATGAACGCCGCCCTGTAAGCATGCAGGTTTAAAGAATGCAGAAAGGTCAGACACACACATGCATGAACACACATTCCCCCTGCTGTCAGCGTCCAAAGCTTTCCATTGCTGCTTAAAACCTTTCCCCATCAGATCACTCTGCCTCTCAGCGTGGTCCCCTGTGTTTCCTTCCGCCTGTTTGTTTATGACTCGCTGTTGTTCTGCGGCGCAAATCGATGGATTGTTGACTGTTGGGAGCATCCGAGGAGAAAAGAATGTTTGGACCCACCCAGGCGTCTCACCTCGTCGCCCGAAGAGCTGAAAGCACATAGCCTCGCATAGGTGGTGACACGGGGAGGCTCATATCTGTTCACGAACACACACACACGCACACACAGGCACACGCATGTGTACACACATTTCTGTCAGGGATGTCTGAGAACCTTGCGAGGCTGACTGATTCACCAGCCGAAGAAAAAAAAAAAAAAACAGGACTCAGCTGACCTCGAAAAACGCAAGAACTTGTAGGTGAACGCATGCACATATTTGAATATCTTATCCTATTTTCAGCATAGCCTGGAGCTTCTTCCTCTGCAGGGAGGGAGACGGAGAGAGGAGCCACTGTCAGGAAGCAGCAGAAAGGGCTGCCGATGGCCTGGGGATGTAAATTCATAAAGGGAGTCAACTTGTTGAGTTTTCCACTGAGAAAGCCAAGAGCCACATTATGGACCCCCGGAAATGGGGCCAGAGACCGTATGCATATTTGAACAGCTTTTTAGAAGGCAGCTTTGCAAAATTTAAACACAATGATGAGTGTCGTTTGAAGAGAGGGGTTGGGGAGGTGGATGGTTGTTACTGTGTAAGGGGCATGCCACAGATGGAAAGCATCAAGTTCCATAGGGCAAGAAAGCAATATTAAGAATTTTGTGACTCACGGTTCTACTCACGCAGCGATGGGATCTTTTTCAATGTGCGCAGACACCCATTGACATTAAATGGGAGATGGCAGTGTGGCCACAGGCGGTGTGCTGTTCTGTGCAGCGCCCGCAGTCATGCGCCAAGCCGCCGCTGCATTGTGTTGTCCGACAGTGAGCGAACGCAACGTTTCAGAATTAAGGGAATGCTAGTTGATTGTGATCTTCAGGCATATGGTTCCCTGGGAGGCGACGGGCATCCGTCATCCCATAAGCTCCAGGAATGTGTTGAAGATTGGAGACTTGAGGAACAGCAATAACATCAAATCAGGGGGTATTAAGTGCTAAAGTTGACTAGTAGATTCCTTTTTGAAAAACATCCCCTTTTTTTCTGTTATACTCCATGTTATACGGCTGAAATATCTCAACAGCTATAGATGGGTTATGATGAAATTTTGCTCAGAAATTCACGGTGTCCAAAGTATGTATCCTACTGACCTTTGACCTTTTCCTCTAGTGCCACACTTTTGTTTTTTAGTATTATTTCTCAGCAATTTTTGGATGGATTCCTATGAAATCTGTTACATAGATTGATTTGAGACCTCTCAGAATGAATTGTAACAGCTTTGATGATCCCTTTACTTTTCCCATTGTTGCCGTTATCATATCAATGCATCCATTTGTCCAGTAGTTGGGTTTTGTTAAAATGAAATACAAAACTAACTAATTAGTGTTTTTGAGCTAATTAATAAAGGTAGAAATCACAAATCACTTAACTTTAACGAGGAGGTAACATACCGTCAATCATGGCTCAGCTGACAACAGCGCTCTCAGTCACCAGTGAAGGGAACTCCATTGTTCAAAGCTACTATCCAATCAATGACAATGGTGAGTCAGTACAGTCAGTTTAAGTCCACTGTTAAAGATTTGCTCGTACATACACGGAAAACACCTTTACAAATTAGCAGATGTTAGCATGCTAACAGAAAGCTGAACATAAACAATATACCTGCATGTCAGCATGCCGACACCAGCATTTAGCTCATAGCACAAATACGGCCTCACAGAGCTGTTGCTGTTAGCTTAGCTGTAGACACTCGTTCGTTAATGGAGCACAGTCATATTGGAGCTAAGTAGCAGCTAACCTCTGCTCTCCAAAAAAACAACGATTTACTTTGAAAACACAAGTCAAAGAGACATATTTAGAAATAACAGTTGCATTGTTCTGTGCTGCCACACACCGAATCAATGAATGTTGGCCTTTAATTTGACAAGCCTAACACACATAACACTCATAAAAGCAATCATCCACAGCCTCAGTGCCTTTCCTTTCAATATGCTTGTATTATGATGTACTGTCGTTCATTGTGGCAAAGAGTCACATGTCCACATACAGTATGTGCACACATGTACTGACTGACTGACCATCCAAACATAAACAGTGTTTGTGGCAAGTGTCTCTTAAAAATCGCAGGCTTTTTGCTGTAGCTACAGTAAATCCTCACGACTCGACATCGTGCTTGTGTTTTGCAGTTTTTTGTTTTGTTTTGTTTTTTTTAATCACAGCTTCGTCTGCAGTGAAACAGCACTCTGCCTGTTTCTCCACAGCTGCTCCACAGTCTCAGAGCTGGTAACATCCACAACAGTTGGTGCACTTGTTAATGCTGAGATGCAGCAAAAGTTGCACCTCTCCGTCTCGCCGATTCCACTCTTCTCATCATTTCATCCTCGACGCCCTCTCCTCCTTCTCGTCCTCCTCCTCTGTTTTTGTCTTCCTCTCTCTCCCTCTGTTCCTCCGTCGTCTCTACCTGCCCCATCTGAACCACTGTGTGAGAAACATGAATGACATAATAGCATGCTAATATGCTGTGACATTTACTTAATGTGAAAACAAATTGCGAAGTGTTTGGAGTTTGCAGTTAGGCAAAATATCGTCGCATCCGCCACCATGGCTAATTGCACCTTAAATGCTCCATGTCCCATCGTGAATTAATTTGGTGTCAATGTGACTTTAATTACCATTAAAACTGCATGTATAATATTTACATATCATATTGTAAGTGGTGTATGGCTGCAGGGCTCAACAGGTCACAGTCAAAGAAAGGAGCTGTTTTTGCATAACTGCTTGGCTGCCATTGTGGCATGCAAATATCTTGTGTTAACTGCTTGTCCAGCTCTACGCTGGCAACATACAGTGGCTTAGAGAAAAACATTGTTTTTCTCATTAAAATAACAGTCAAACCATCTTTAATAATGTCCCACAAAGGCAAACATGTACGTCGAATCCGGTTTCCAGTGTGAACAAACGTTTACATCACTGGATATTCACGTCACCCGTTTGTAAAAAACAATTTGGAATTACATAACCGAGAAAAAAATGGCTGCTATTACCAGAATTCAAACTTATAACAGAACATTACAACTATTGTAAATATTAATGAACCGTACATATTTGTAACCTACTTTGTAACCAGCGTGAAATAGACATAACTATGAACAACCTGTAGTGATAAATAAGGTAACACTTATAGTTTCATGTACGCACAACATATGTAAAACACTGACGACCTGTTCAGCACTAAAACACCCACGCTGCATTTCCTCGGGAAACCCTGGCTGAGACTGTGCATGTGTTGAGTGACGTTAACAGTTCTTTGGGTTCGTTGGATGAGCATATCTAGACTGTGCGAGGCTGAGTCAGAGCAGGGAAGTTTGCACAAAGACAAAATTTGAGATCCAGCGTCTTTGACAAAAAAAAAAAAAAAGTGATTAATGGTAAGTTTTTGAGACCGATTCTGTAAATTTACGAGAGACGGCTTAATTGGGTCAGAAGTTGGACAGAGTCTTGCGGTGTGCTCCCGCCTCAAGAGGATTCATGGATGTGCACTTGTGCTTGTTTTGCCTAGGGCCAGTAAGCCCATTCAGAGAGAGAGAGAGACGCTAAAGCTACTCCCCCTTTATTACTGCAAAAAGCAATTGCTTGGAAGAAAATGCCAGAATGGTGCTTTGAATTCCTGGAGGGGCCCATCACTGAGACGCAGCCCACGGAGCTGAGACAGCTAGCATCTGGAGCAAAGACATGGTGGTAAAGTGGAGAGAGAAAAAAAAAAAAAAAAAAAAAAAGAGGGGAGGAGGGAGGTGGAGAAAGGAAAGAAAAGAGGGAGTGGGATGGCAGGGAGGCAATGAAAAAGAGAGAGTAGGTGAGGGAGGAGAGACAGACAGAGTGCACAAGGGAGGCAGAGAAATGGTGAGTGCGAGACAGACGGAGCAAGGGGTTGACGAGGGAGCAGTAGAAAGAACTTGGGAGAGAAAAAAGGACTGTGCAGGCAATGAGACAAAAGACAGACAGACGAGAACACTCAGACGGTCTACCAATTGACAGCCAGTTGGGGAATAAAGTCAGCTAACACAATGAAGCAGTCGGCAGACAGACTCGCCGTGGAGTAGCCGAGAGGCTCTCAGAAGTAGAAACAAATATTACATTAGAAGAGACAGAAGCCATTTGTCACAGTGGGAGGCCTGAGAGGTAGTTAAGCTGCAGAATATAGGGACCCATAGCTTGGTTGATACATGTCGCCACGAGGAGGAAATTGTGCTGAAGTCAACTCCGTTCAATCAGTCGTCTGGTGTCCTTCAATGACTCCCGCACTTAACAAGATAACGGCAGCGCAAAGTTTCACCAGCCCAACTCTGGAGAACTTGTTATGGGGGCCTTGAGGGCCTCCCCTCATTCCCTCTCTCAGTCCTTTCCTCCCTCCTTTCATCCTCCCATCCCTCCCTTTCCTGCCAGCTTGTCAGCCACACCACCTCCACATCAGGGCGTGGTTGACACACATGCTGACAGCCACGATTCAATGTTAATGTTTCTGGATGATAAATCTGCCGGACATTTATGGCCTAAATGACAGCTGCACTCCGTCTGCACCCAGATGTTAGAGACGGTTGAGATTCTGACACCGTTTCAAGGATTGTAACAGACAGACGGTGAGATAGACAGACAATCAGTCAGTGGGTCAGTCAGTCTTCTTTTGGCTCTGTGCCATAAGGTGCATTACCTGGCTCTCGATTTGAAATGGCTTCATTAAATAATAGCTGGAGTATGTTCATAATAACAAAAGCATCTGTTTTCTTATTTTCTCTCTCCGTCCTTCTCCCCTTCTGTCTGTCTGTCTGTCTGTCTTTCTCCCTCTCTCCAACTCAAGCTGCTGACACTATTCGTGATTGATATGGAAATTACAATGCGTTTGCCCTCATTTATCTTGCACTGTTCCTTGTTGCTGGTCCAACAACCATTCTGGGATGCAGAAACGATGAACTGATTTGCAGCTGCTGTTGCAGAGAGCAAAGGGATATACTGTAAAGATTTGATTTGAGACCCTGCGTAGCCCAGAAGATGAGGACAGTTTCCTGTTTTGATGGAAAAAAACAACCACTGCGCCCATGTACGAGGCAGTAACCTCAATATTTCCAGAGGCACATAGCCTACAGTACAGAGTCCCAGGAGCGACAAATGTCAGTAATTGGATGAGTCAAAATGTATCACTGAAAACATAAATAAATAATACAATGCACCTGAATAATTTAAATGTATGTATGTATGACTATAAAACATCCCCATTTACCTTCCATTCACCCATGACTAGAATTTTCACATTTCATCTCCTCCCTTTTAATGTTTTGTGGATCACAGCACATATTTAATCTATTGTTTTGCCTCTAATTTTCCGTGTAATATATTATAACACACATCATTGGAGTGGCTGGAAGCTTTCAACCATTTATACAATACTGTAGGCTAAATGTTTTCAACCATTTAGCCACTACATTAATCTTTAGCACCATTTATCCATTGCATTGAGCTAAGTCAGCTGTTGATCCTTTACTTGCTATTTACTTACTGTTTATCAATCACTTTTGGCTAGTCATTTAAACTGTTTCATTACTTTTGGCTAACTATTTCAACCTTTTATTCTTTGCTTATAGCCTAGATTTTAAAACTAGGCTACTTTTAGCTAAATATTTAAATGGGTGACTTTTAGCTAACTATTCAAACAGGTGATCTTTAGCTAACTTTTAAACTACAGTGACCAGACATCCCGGTCAAATGTCCCAGTTTTACGCTGGGTGTCCCAGTTTCTGACACTAAAATGTCCCAGTTTTCGTCATTCACTACCAAACTGTCCCGGCTTTTATCACATTAAAAATAATACTTATATTTTACTGTTTTGTCAGTGCTGACATATACATTTGTCATCTTTACCACTCATTATTACCCAACCCGATATAAAAACATAAACAATGCATCACCGTGGTTCTGATTTCAACACTGAATGGTCTGCGTGTGTCAAATAATCAAGACTGTTGCTAGCCTGTGAGTCACAGTCGAGCGTCATATAGGCTATGACCTTAACAGCTCTTTCTGACTGAATCAGTCAGCATGCGAATGGTTGGTCATTAGACAGTTGGTCTTTTCTGAAGAGCTTCAGGACGCCTAGTCCGTCCTTTGTTAGCTACCTGGCAACTAAGGTGTTGCGTCAATGGTTTTCAAAAGAGCATCAGTAGGTGTTCTAAGTGCTGAAATAATTCCCATCCTGATGAAAAGGCCTGCATGCATAAGTGCATACATGTGCAAAAGTGCAACATGCGGTACGCTTAACAGACCCGATTTGGGGGCTTCAAAATATGGTCACTCTATTTTAACAAAATATTTAAACAATTGACTAATTGCAAACCTACACAATCATGACATGTAGTGTTCAGTTGCTTCAGATGACTCAATTTATCAATTTTTTTAAATTACAGACTACCTTTTTTCAAATGGTTGGCTTACTTGATTTTTTGATAAATATGTTGTACTAATTTGCTTGATGTTAGTCATTTCTACTCACAACATTATCTAGTCCAACAAATATTGATGCAGCATAAGTGGAGAAGTTTATGAGATAATGAAAGAGCAGGCTAAAATCAACAGTAAGTTTAGTGTGGCATAAAAACTTGGTCGCTTGTGGAAGTTTCTTGTGCAATCAGGATGATTAAGTTGAAGTTAAGATTAAAAATCTTTGAACTGGATAAGCCTGATCTCGCACTACAGCAGCAGAAAAGCAAACTGCAGTGGCAGAGAACATGGGGGGATGCTGATGCCTGGAAAGAGACGCTCAGATGAAATTAAGCTGTTACAGTTTTAGCTTCTCTCAGAGCTTTAACACAGTCCCGCTACAAGGTTATCTCAATTTGATGGATGGAGTGTGTTTACTTTTCTTAATTCAAAATGTATTGGATGTGAATAAATGCAACAGATCTACTGTGTGGAGTTGGACTTAAGATTCTCAGTTCATGGCAGTGTGAGTGTATTGGCTGCTTGCTGGATACCAGGCAAGTAGGAACAACAGCGTGTTCCTACTTAGCAACCAACCACCACTAGTGCTGCTGGTATGTATCTGGTCTGCACTGATGTGTACAGCTTCCAGGAAACTGCCACTGCCTCAACTTTGAGCTCTTGCCCTCTCCCACTGGTTGGCTTTTATATGAAACCAAACCAACTGCCAGTGATAAAGATGGAAGCATTACAACTGTAAACGGTCTGACAATCTCACTCGAGTTCTGTGTGACTACGTTTAGGTTCCTTTCAGCAGTCTGAGTATTCAGTTCACCTAAGTTGACTCTGCTGGTAATACCACCTCCTGTACATATTTGCTCCCCTTGACACTCCCCATACATTTCAAACTACTGTCTGTATGTCAAAGAATGAGTGCAGAAGAGGAATGAGTACCGAGGACATCCCTTGGGGCTTGCTAGAGTTGTTTGTGTACCAGTATCAGACAGTAGCTCAGTGCTTGTTCCCCTGCTCCTGGCAGCCTGTGGAGTTTGACTAGACTCACCACTGCTGATTTTTAGCCAGATGGAAGGGTCAGCCCACCAGTCGATCAGTGAGTCTACCATTTTGGTCCAGACTGAAATATCTCAACAACTATTGGATGGCTTGGCATAAAATTTTGTACAGACATGCTGCTCAGATAATGAATCCTCATAACTTTGCAATCCCCTGACTTTTCATTCAACTCTCCTGTCAGGTCAAAAAATGTATTCGTATCGAATGAATACATTTAAGCCTCCACTTTATTTTGCATGTAGTGCTAATTAGCAAATGTTAGCAAGCTAACACACTAAACTAAGACGGTGAATATGGTAAACATGCTAAACATCAGCATATTAACATAGTCATTAGCATTTCGCTCAAAGTCTTGCTGTATCTACAGCCTCACAAAGCAGCCAGCTTGTCTGGTGGATGCTTAGTTTTGTTGTTTATTTACTAGAAATGTATTCACAAGTGGATTCAACAAAATTACCATTGTACGTAATGATAAGCATTAGCTCATCAGCTAAACGTAGCCTACAACAATATGTTTTTGAAGGAACACTGTAGCATAAATTGCTTTACTTTCACTAAGTACCAGCACATCCTCTTAGTATGCCAGACACTTTTACAGAGAGGGTCCAAACTGCTTGCAAACAGTCATATTTTTGCCAGAAATAAGGATAAATACTTTGCTTTGACTTCAATCAACATGCCTGACCCTGTAAGGCTATTGTGAGGTTTGTGTGTTGATTTGTGCATGTTTGAGCCTTTTGTCAGTCATCACCTCTGGGGCTCTTGGGGGTGAAGATGATCCATGTCTCCTCTTTTTCTCTTTACCCTTCTGACACAGTCTGAGGGAGAGAAGAGCAACGTGCAGGAATAGAGGCGGAGATGCAAGCGAGAAGCAGAGGGGTGGGACAGAAGGTTAGCACTGCTGCAAGGGACACAGTAGGAAATGTCACCTGAAAGTGCTCAGCGAGCTGCAGCAATGTAATTCCAGCTGATATTCCTCAACAAGATGAAACATGCTTCGGTTATGTATGCGTGGCAGACTGGAGGATTTATTGTTATTTCTCTTATGCGCTCTTCCTATCTCAGTCTTTCTTTGTATACAGTATTTCCTCTCATCCCAATCTCCCCTGCGCCCCCCCCCCCTCAACTCACATGCTCTCCCCCCTCAAGCCTCTGGCAGCGATAAACCCTTCCATTGTCACTGTGACAGCAGAACATGTGAGCTGTGCCTGCCTCTTCAGGGTTGAAGAGCTCATTACGACTCCACAGCAGGGACCCTATAGGCAACAATATATGTGATGCGAATGTGAGACAATCAGTGAAATTCATGCAAATGCACTCTGTTATGAATTAAACTGGTGGATATTATCCTTTATGCTATACAACACAAGTTACATTATTCCCTGCAAAGCTAGTATTTCATGTGGAGACCTGCATTTACACAACACCTGCGAGAGTAGTGTTTTCAGATAAAAAGCAGAACACAGTTTCTTTTGATGTTGTGCTTTTCTGTCCATGCATGATATCATCTTGGAATGTATTCAAATGGTGTAAGTGGCTGGTTAAAGGAGCTTGGTGTCATTTGTGAAAATGACACATTTTCACTCTGATAATTTGATCTGATATTGAACATGTGTATTGCTTTTGAAGAAAACACTATCTCACCTCAGGCGTAAAAACAGATCATCATCTGTCATTATTGTCTGAAAAAGATACAGTCTATGTAGTTTCAGCACCATCGCTCTCAAAATGGACTGAGTGAGTCCGTCAGCGGAAAGATATGCGATAACTCATCGCTGCTCGACCCCGGTGCTTGTTCTGTGCAGAAAGAGAAAGTTTGAAGGGTCACGTCACCCAAATTATAAACAAATTATATTTCTATCTATTATCAAGCCATTATCTGCCCAAGTTCAGATTTCTCTTTGAATGGTTTTCATTACTTGACGGCATGTTTTTCTGATAATCTTGAGTAACGGGGACACTGTTGTTGAAAGATGTTGCTGTCGACGTTTTTTTTAATGATTTTAGCACGAACAAAATTTAATTTGCCTCCACTTGTTGTGTGTTTAATTCATGTGCAAATTAAATCAAAACTACCTGCATGGCTTGACCAAGACCTTAGCCTGAACCATTTACTAAACTACTGTAATGAAGTAAAGTACTTTAAATTAGTATTTCATATTATACTACGTAATAATTCTACTCATTATCCTCATACTCAACATTTCAGATGGTAATAATTTACTTTTCACTCAGGTAGCACCATCTTGTCGAAGGTGAGCTGCCACTTTTTCATTGTAGTTGACAAAACAAGCCATTAGAACATGTCACTTTTGGTTTGAAGTCTTACAAACTAAACAACAGATTAACTGTAGAAAATAATCAGCAGATCAGTCCGTAAGGAAAATAACCATCAGTTGCAGCCCTATATAAAATACTTCAAAATTAGTTCCACGGCAACCAGCTGAGACAGTAAAATGGTGCTTATGTATTAATACATACAGTAATTTTACTTTTGATGCTTGCGTTTTTCCTCATCACACTGTATGTAATCTATTCATTGCTGGAGCTTTACTTGCAATGGAGTATTTTTACAGTGTCAAGGATCTGGATACTTCCTGCACCACTGACTTTAACCTCCGAGTTGATTTCAGTTGCCTCAGTATAACCGTGAAAATGCGACTCATGCCTCAGTTTCCAGCAGATACTTTAAAAGAAAACTAAACGTATTGTCAGTGACGGTTTTGCAGGTACGTTCATTAAAAAGTTTTCTTCATTATGTTGATAAAAACATAATCTGGGTAGCATCATATATCTGTCCAAAAGGAAAAAAGTGTCGCATCGGGGACCAGTGAGAAAATGAGTTATTTTATCCATAAATTGTGGGAATTGATCCTTTGAAACATTTGCACCCCAGCTCATCTCCTAAATGCTTCATTGCATATTGTATTAACAACTGAAATATCAAAGATGAGCTGTTTGTACAGTCTTTGAATCACGTCGTACGCACTAATTAACAAACAACAACATGTTTCTTGTTACTTTCAAATTAAGAATAATTGTTACAGATAGAGTTTTGAATTGCAGAATCGTCAACTCAGGGCTGCATTGAATTCTGTACATAATGTTGGGGAGGTGATTTCATTTTGATAAAAAATGATCTATTATCGCAGGAAGATGCATGTGTCACCAGCTCCCCAATTAAATCAGGAGCTCTTGGTAGCGAGTGTTGGTTGATGAAACCGTCCTACACACTCACATAAATGTAATTACTTCATTTGTCAACGTCTGGGGAGACCACATCCAGCCCCGTGCACCCAAAGCTTCCAGCAGAGAAATGAATAGAGAGAACTCCCCGCCATTTTGCCCTCCTCTTCATCTCCTGTAGGGTCCGTCCCGTGCAACTTAATCACAGCTATAATCATTCCATAAGAGCAGAAGTTATCATTTCATCAATTCCCTTTGGCCCTCGGAGGACATTACAAGCTGGATATGGGTTTTTACATCAAAGTAGACACGACCCCCTTTCACCCGCACCTACACACAAATTATTGCCGTACAGTCCTCTGCAGAAGAAGGGCATGCATTATTCAGCAACATGCTAACATCAATTAAAAACGCATCGCATCAAAAAATTATACATCTTCTTTTCCTTTTCTTTTTTTTTTTGTTTCTTAACCTCTGAGCTATGTAGGTGGGGGTGGGGGTTGCTCGGCATCTGCTGTCACGGGTGCTGTTGCAGAAAGGTGGTGATCAGATGATGGGCGTTATATTTGTGTATTCTAATCCCATCTTGCTTTGAGAGGACAGATGTTGGCAAGCTAATTAACAAATCCTTGGGCGATGTCGAAGTACGTCTTCGCATTCACAGGCTCCAGCAGGGGAGGGAGATGTTTTGTTGGATCATACACAGTCAGCATCTCAATACACAGTCGCACACACAAACTACGAGTGTGTGCGTGTGTGTGCGTGTGCAGAAGCGGTAACATTCACTATCTCGCTGCACTCCATCCAACCCCCACCCCCCCCGCTTTTGGAGTGACACATGATTGTGAGTGCAAGTGAAACCCAAGTGAGGAGACACAAAGCGGAGGGGAGGCGGGGTGACTCGTTTTCCATTTCCTGCTGACACACTGTGTCATCAGCTGTTGCTATTTTGTGTGCGACGAGACAGGGGCATCATATTATTGCTTTGATACATCAGATAAAAGTAAATACTGAATATTTCAACATTTCGGCATCAGGAGGGTATGTAATAAACATGAGTCAGTTTTCTCAGCAGATGTATTTATACATTTTAATTGGACCATAATTACAGATGAAGCATTTTTTGTTAACCGCAATGATCTTTTACTTCTTTTTTTTACCATCTGCGTGTCATGTTATTATTACATGTTCGTATGTTACATGTGTTTTTAATGGTTCATTAAAGGACCACTTCACCAGTTTTACATATTCAGTTCAGTTTACGGGAGTAAAGATGAGACGGCGACAAATTTTAATGCTACGATTATTGTGGTAAAAAAAATATGACGGTAAACAGTGTTGCCATGGTAATCATCAAACGTTCATGAAATACTACGATTAATGCTTAAATACAGTACTTTTTTGCAGGTATGTTTGATGCTGCAAATGTATTAACATCAATAGGAAGTGCTACCTGTTACGCGCAAGGTTGAGGGTGCTACTCTGGCTGATGATGTCATCAGGGGTATCTTGGTATGGGCCTGGAGACTACATTTTTTTCCATAGAGAGCATGCGTTATCGTACAATCTGCAGCATGGAGATGATAGGCAGTAGTTTAATACCGGGAAGTCTATCATAATGCAATTGAGTTGCATTATGGGAAATGTAAGAACCAGCGTCCTTGGAGTTTGTCACATACTAGACAAACTAAAAATCTGCATATCTCAGCCTCTGCCACATTGATTCTGACTGTGCGTCTATTGCAAACCTCCGAGCTTTGTGGAACTGCAGCTCGAAATTGCTGGAGTGGCCATTTGTCTCATTGCTCCTTGTTTTATTTTATAGTGCTTCTTTAATGTTTCTTTTATAGCTGTTTCATTCCATCCTCAAAATGCATCTCGAAATCAATTTTATTCGTGTTGGCCAAAAGTTGATAATGAGTTTCATAATGAAAGAGGGGAACAATGCATTTGATGTAAACTTTTATGCAGCTTAAGCTATAAATCGTAGCTATTTGTTTTTTCTCTGTAGTTAACGCCAACGCACATGTATCTTACAGCACATGCAGTATAGTGTTTATCATTCATTAGCCACTTGTGCTACAGACTTGAGCTGTATCATACTGGCTGTTCATGAATAGTTAACTTTCACATTTAAATAATAAACTTGCACATTTTGTCTCTTACAATGTTAATCTCTCTCTCTCTCTCTCTCCTCTCTCTCTGTGTTGATGACTTGACTCGTGCCGCCCTCTGGGCCTCTGTGTTAACACTCACTTTTAATGCCTCGCAGTAGTTGACTCAGCTTCGAGCGTCTGAGCGGAGGGCTCAACGTCGGCTCGCCCTTTACCGCAAAACCGGAAACCGCCCTGATCATGACGGTGGCTTATGAGGAGGTGAAGCATTAATGGGTCTGTAATTGCGCATGGCGACGGCTCACGGGGCACAGGGGGCTTTCTCTTGACACATTTACAATCGCACCCTTGATCATTAACACAAGCAGATGCATTTTCTGACACCCACTTGTTCTTACTCTCTCTTTATGTTGCTGTCTTTTTCTTATTTCCACACGCTCACATTCTCCAGTCCTCCACGCGAAAGCCTATTCTTCCAAAGACATTGTTTTAAATTACATACATTTCTTGGAGATTTACCTTAACCTGAACCTAACCCTACTATAAAACCCAGCTACAATCTTAATCCTTGTCCTCACAGGTACAACTAAGCCACAAAGATACACACACGTACCCACACACACACACACGCTCTCCATATACGCAGAGTATGCAAATTCATAAGATAGTGGAGAGAGGGTACCAAATAATGAATCCTCTTCCTACTATTTCAGGGAGATGAATGGCCAGGAGGGTGGAAATAGAATTTCTCGATTTCATAACCCCGTTCTTTTGTCGTATTGTCATTATCTGTAACGAGGTCACCTCAAATCGCTCCTCACCCACTGGAAACCGGGGAACAGGAGTATGTTAAGAGAGAAATGAGGAGAGACTGTAATGTCAGAAATGTAGGGGCCTCGAGGGCCAATCTTAAGTGTGGAGATTTGGCGGCGAATGTGTTGACACCTTTTGAAAAAGGTGTATTCTAACCTACGGCATTGTGCTCGGAGTGAATGTGAATCGCGCTGCTCGTCTGAATGTCCAGCTGGAGAGTGTGTGTGTGTGTGTGTGTGTGTGTGTGTGAGAAAGCAGTTTCGTTAAGGTTTGCCGGTGAGTATGTGGCTGCATTGTGTGACCGAAATGAATTATCAAGACGCTTGCGAGTGGACGCGCCTTGGAATACACTTGCTTTCCCCTCTGTCTTTTAATCTTTTGCTCTGTCCCATTTGCGCGCACACACACACACACACACACACACAAACATGTACACACGCCTCCTCCGCCCTCCACCTACAGCCATGGGAAGGGGCACTAAGTTCTCGTCCTCTGGGAATCACAGAGAGAGATTAACGTGAAGTATTTCTCTCTCCGCGGTGGTTCACTTCTGTAGTGCTGCTAATCTAATGCACACATTATTCAGCGAGGCCCTGCATCTATTAATGGAGAGCACAGTCAGATTTATCGCCCAGGTTTAACTGTATGGTAAAATAGCGCATTAAGCAGATGATATCACGGCGTATATGAAATGATTATGCTGGCTCCTGGATAAAAAAAAAAAAAAAAAGAGGATGCTGAGGGGAACTGCTTAATTAAATGCAAGGTCCACTGGTATACATCACTGTTTTTTTTTCTCGTGCACAGGCCACTTAATGTAAACTGTGAGGAAGGGGAGCTGCTTATGCTTCTCTTTTAATGGTAAAGAGCTGATCTGCAGTATTTTACCCCTCCTCCGCCCACTCCTCCTCCTCCTCCCCCTTACTCTAACTCTCTGATGTGCCATCTTCAGAAGCCACTGTGCCCAAATTATGCCTAAAATTTCCTCCTGCTTGCCAGATTTTCACAATAAAAGAGGCCAGTTGGCTTCTTTTGTGGCTCGTTCCCACTGCATCTGTAATCGCTTCCTCACCACAAGAGAACATTATTCCTTAATTCCATTAAAACCACAGAAATCTGTCGTTAGACATTGTTACCATGTGTGCGCTCAGAAAAACTTACGGAGTAATGACTGCTCTCGCTGGAAAGCCGTGACCTTTCCATGAGGACACACTCTCCCGCCCGACCCCCGCTACTCTTCAGACTGCCACCATCCCCGCTCTGGTACGAGCATATAGGCCTCACAACTCAACAAGACCTCCCACCACACAGTGTCACACACAACAACGTACCATGCTCGACTGTGAGACGCAGAAGCTGTTCCCTCACGGGCATGCAAAATTTAGGTCCCCGTTTGGTGAAAGACAGATTTGAGCATGATGCAGCAGCCTTTAAATAAGCCATAGATTTCTTCTCTGTTCTTATCCGGGAAAGCGCACAAACCCTGGGATAACTCAGGCAGAACTGAATGCTCTCTCCATTTTTCTGTACTGGCTCCTCTGAGCTCCACAGAGCTTCTTTATTGAATAGTCCTAGATGTTGTAAAGAGGAAAAGTGGGAAGGGACCACCCAGTGCTGCCAAAAAACTGCAACGGTGGCTCCGGGATGAAGCAGTCAAAGAATCACTGTCTGATAGCATATGCATACTGTAAGTGCTAGAGTGTGTGTAGATGCCTCATATTGTATGCAGGGAAAGATGGGGCTGTTGGGATGCAACGGCAGAGTTTTCTTCTTTCTCCCTGCCCGTTTTTGGTTACACAACATGTATAATTTGGTAGCTATACCCGACACGCAACAGGGTGCTCACTTGGGTCGGTGGTTGGAGGTCTGCTGGTCGACCGGGCCTTTTCTGTTAGAACCACCGAGAATGAATGAATTTTCCCGCTATACAGACAATTTGTAATGTAACTTACCTCTTTTTTATGATGTGGTTGCTTTCAATTGTTGTCTTTGAATTCCCCTTTTTTATTTCTGTTCAGCACTTTGACATTTACTTGAGTACCGTACTTAAGTGTATTTTTTGAGTATCTGTACTTTACTTGGTTACTATTATTTTTCAGGAAACCTTTGACTTTTACTCCACTAGACTTCAAAGACAAATATTGTAATTTTGACTCCACTACATTTCTATGAAGTACCTGCTACTTTGAAGCAGAGCTTTTAGTCAGCGGAATACATTCTCTTTTATTTTGAAAATGTGATTGTCAAAGGAGAACAACCAGTCACAGCCAACTCCTACGCTGTCCGTCACGTTGTGTTGCCGTGTTTTTGAACAGTTCAGTTTGAACATGGCAGTGTCCTTACGGTGGCTACGTTAGATAAAGATGAGGCGGAAGATTCACCAGAGCACCGGGACTTATTTTAAGTCCGTGTTTGAAATTTTAGACATAAAGAAAGAATTCTGTAGTTTGAAATGTTTTCTGTGTTAACCACGACCAAACAACATCACTGCCTGGAAAAAAAAATGAAATGAAAATGACTCCTTTTGTTGATTCCATTGTGTGTTTATATCCATTTCTACAGGCTTTGTAGCATCTTCTACAAGCTTTTTATTCCACAGGTTCTACAAATAAATCTGTGCGTTCAATCGGTAGATCCAGAGTCATTAGTCGGTGTAAATCCACTGACTGTGGAACAATACAACAATGCATCAGTTTTGAGTTGCATTGTGTGTTTGCGTCTTGGACCTTCTTGCAAGACTGGTTATTATTTTTTCATTGCTGTTACTTGCAAAATTGATGTCAGGACTCGCTTGAAAGCAGCTGTATGCTGCAAAATGTTACTGCAAAGTGCTGCAGAAAGCTGTGGTCTGTGTGATATTACTAAAATGTGAGTCAAAAGCTTTTAATGGTTGCATCATAAAAACAAAAAAAACAAAACAACAACAAAAAAAAGATGGGGGTAAAAAAATAGAGGCTAATTTAAAGTAGACACCCCAGCTGTGAAGAGCCCTTTGAGTTAGCTGGAGACCTGGTGTTTGCTGGGCTCGTGCCAGGCAGACCCTTGTGAGTGATTAGCTGGTCTTTAAGTCTCACAACTCACACACACACACATATACATACATGTGTATCAGGTTAAGTTGATTGACAGCGACCTGGCACACAGCCATACGGTGTGGTAGACACAGATCGACCTACTTGTAAGCTTTAGACATGCTGCGGACGAAATAGAAGCACTTGCAGAAAGATAGACGCACAGACCCCCCCCCTCCCCCCTCCCCTCCCCAACACAAACAACCGCCTCTCAGTATACACACCTACAAGCTCCCTCTGCAGTGCACACAGACCACGACTCATTGTTCTTTTCAAGTTGCACGCACGTAAACATACAGCCACATGCAACATGCTTCATTGTATTAAAGAAAAACACGCAAGGCCGCCCCCTTGGGAAAGTGTAGGTGGAATATATAGGGGGTATTTCCAAAGCCCAGGGCGCACCAAGTCACCGCTCTCGAAGGCAACAGGCTGCTATTAGGCTTTGCCTGAAATCAGTGGGAGTGAGGTTTGGAAAAAAAAAAAAGGGTTACGATGAAAAACAAATTCTCTTATAGCACCCGAGATAGTTTGGTATGAGAATAAACCTGCAGGCTTTGTGAAATAAACGCTGTCGTTTTAGGTGCTTGGTATATGTGAGAGTAAATAACAGAGACTATTTTGCTAGAGGCGCTGTCTTTGATATTGATAGCTGCAGAAAACTATACCTTGTTTTATTATATTTGTCAGTTACTTTTTATTCATTTTATTGGTCTTACTTTTTCTGTCACTCCCTTTTTTTTTTTCCTCCCCCGTCTTATTTTACCTCCCCGTCTAATCCCTCATATAACTCAGAGGTTCCCTTTTGCCGTCCTCTCTCAAGCAGGCTTCTGTCATCTCTCCATTCGCTCCTTTCTTTCCACTTCCTTTTTCCTTCAGCCTGTGTCATTTTCTCTCCCGCTGTTTAACAGGCGCCACCAGCAGCAGCGGAGCTATAAAGTGTCGTATTTTACGTTAAGGCTTCTGGCCCCAGACAACTCTTGGACAATTTTGCCTAGTCATGCAGTTAAAATCTGTGTCACAATTACTGTCCAAAACATCAGTCGCTGTCACAGGCGGCAATTTTGATGTGATTTAAACGGAGAGGAAATGCGTACAAAGGCCACTTACTGCTGTGTTTTTTCTTTTTTTCTTTTTTTTTTTCCTTACACCTCAGGCCGACTCTCCCTCCCTGTCCTCTCTTCCTCTATTTATCCCTCCATCCAAATCAGTGAAGGGAAGAGGAGATGAGTAGAGAGAGGGGGGAAGTAAAGGATCTGAGCTCATGATAGACGCACATGTGAAATTTGAAGAGCAAAGGAAGGGAATGAGAGACAGTGGATTAAAGAGAGAGAAAAAAAGAGTATAGTGAAGAGGAGAGGTCGACTCAGGACATTACCACAAAGGGAGACTTTTAAAGCGCTTTATTGTCTATTCCACTTGTAAGCTCTATTTAAAAAAAAGAAAAAAAAGCTGTATACTAAATATGCATGCTTAGAAGGATCAGCTGGAGCCCATTCAGCTCTGTTAGGGCTTCATATCTCTTTGCACTGAGCCCATCCATACCTCTTGCCAGCTTTGGTTCCTTTTGGTTTGGGGGGGTTTCAAGAATGCACTTTATTCTACACTCTACTATACTACTATACTATACACTTACCATCTGTTACCACAACCTGGCAACCCACGACACGATTCATGTGGTGTGCGTTTGAATCAGAATTAATTGGCGTTAGATTAACAAATTTAAATTAACTTGATAATAACTAGTGTTATCTCATGATTATATTAATTGAAATACATGACATTTAGATTGAACTGTTTAAATGAATTTTTTTATGTGTTATACTATTTAGTTCTATCATTAATTTATTTACTTGAAACCTCCACCCTGACAAAAAATGTACACGCCCCAACCCTGCACTGAAAAATACCCCTTATTTCCAGCGTTGGCAGGTATGTTTGAGATTTGATGCAAAGCGGAAGGGATGCTCTCCCCATCACAGCCAACAAGTGGCTTTATTTGGATTTGCTGATAATGGAGCTGGTGGTGCAGGGGTGTAACCTCAGGTCACTGGTTTTCCATCTCCTCTTTAGTTGTGCGAAGTGCAGTTCTTCAAATCCTGCATCATTTAATAAGAATAACACCAGTCAAGTTTCATCCTGAGCTGCCTAACAAAGTAAAAACAGAATAAAACAAGATGAAGGTTTTAATAAAAAAATAAAAAACACCTATACCTCTGCATTTTTAGCCTATAACATGTTTGTTTGCATTTTGGCAAATCTGAATCATGACAAACATCAGACTGTCTTTGGCTACAGCCACTTCTTTTCCTGTCCGCACTGAATTGGAGCCGTTAATAAATCTGTCGATTTAGGGAAGGAAACTCAAATTCGTCATCCCAATGGTCGGACAGCGAAGGTCCTCTCCTACCTAAATATTCAGAGGTGTCCTGGCAGAGACACAATGCAAATCAAACCCGGGCCTGAAATCCTGTTGGACTCCAAGTGGCCCAGTTTAACAAAACCCTGCCAAAAACGTAAGACCCGTAAGGCTGATGTCAGTGTCCCACGGATAATGCAGGAGCTGAGGTGCAGGACGGGGCGGGACAGAGGGAAGGGCAGTGCAGGACAGAGGAGGATCGGGCAGCGGAGGACAAGGAAATAGAAAAGCCTTCATTTTATGGCTTTTGCCTTGAGTGTGTCCTTGTGTGCTTTGCATATTTATGATGGTGAGGGGACAGGTAGAAAATCAGAGGACAGGATTTAGAATAATTCCCAGTTGACCCCCCTGGCAGTAAAATAATAGTAATAATCCAGAAGCCATCTGATATTCAAAGGTATATTAACTTAGTGGGTTCACTGTCTCTTCTCAATGAATGACTATCTGCCCGAGTGACTGAGCGGCTGCATCACTTTTGCCTAAAGTGGCGAAAATTTCCTTCTTATTTTATTTCGGCTTACAGCTGATTGTACGTCCCAGTCAGACGCTGCCCCCCCCCC